>NW_011888940.1:320781-323969 GCF_000151845.1 Pteropus vampyrus
TAGCAGAGAACTTGGCCACTCAAAATGTATTGGAGAAGTTACAGCATCTCGTTACGGGGTTAATCTGACAGATGGCCAAGGGGATTCGTGACAGGTATGTCCCTTCTTTCACTGTTCCTAGGCTCCACGTGAAAGGCTACACTAGGTACGTGGAGCTTATCCGTGTGTAAGAGCCACAGATGCACCATGTAGAACACTTCCTTTAGTGAAGTGAGATTCAGAATATTGCCCAGAATGAGTAAAAAGATAACCCAGAATGATTGACTCTTAATAAGAGAAGAAAGGCAGAGAGGTCAGAGGGAAAGAGAAAGGGAGAAAGAATATGAAGGTGAAAATCTTTTGAGTGGAAATAGAAACAAAACTGGGAAAAATAAAAAGCACCTTCGCATAAAGTCACTCTTGACAAAGTAAGGTGAAGAGCTTTAGTTCAAGAAAAGGTATTAGAAAGAAGAAAAACATAAGGAAAAATAATATAAAGATGGAATGAGGAAACTAATGTACAGATTTTTTATATCAACATATTACGAATATATTACTGAGAGCTGAAAAGAAAAAGAATATTTGATATACAAGATAAAAAGAAATATTCTTTCTGACTGAGTCTCACGTCGTCGCTCTGAGTATTGAGAATCCCACATCAAACCTGACAAAATCAGCCAGAGGAATGTTCCAGATTTACCTTTTCCTTTTTAACCATCTGGTCACCCCATGTAACATGCACGTTGGGCACCCACCTGTGATGGCCTGTGACAACAAGCACTGGGGCAGACTGGCTCCACACAGCCTCCCGAGATTAATTAGCGAAATATCTTTTGAATGATTTTTACCTTATTCTTGCACGCCCCCCCTCCCCGCTCCCCTAAAAGCAGGCGGAAGTAGCTGTGATAAAATGAGGGCGGGAGAGACTGTGACATTCCCAGGCACTTAAACCAGGTCTGAGAGGAGGCCGAGCAGTCAGGGCTTGGGCTCTGGGGCCAGGCAGACCTGAATTTCAATCCTGGCTGGGCAAACTTGGACAAATCTCTTGGCTTCTCTGAGCTTCATTTTGCTCACCTATAATGGGGACACTGATAGAATCTGTGAGAACTGAAAGAATGACGCACTTAGCGCACTGCTTGAGACAAAGGAAATGTGCTAGATTTGTTAACTATTAATTGTTATTTTTATTATAATCGGCTCTGAGACTGCTTTGCTTCACCAGGCTCTTAGATTCTACGTGAAACCTCAGACCCCAGGCCCGCATGAAAGGCTCTGAGACCTGGAGGGGACAGGAAAGGAGATGACTTGGAGCTTTGCTGCACCCACTTCCCCACATTCCAAATGAAACTCTGCCTGAGGCAGCCTAGCGTGCATGTGGGCACCTGCTCACACCCGAAGCGGACGCTTTCTCCAGTGACATAAACTCTCTTCAAGTGATGAAACGTCACTTTCCCAGAAACCATGTGCGTCTTATGATTCGTCACAGCCACACTCCCGGACTCCAAGGCTCTAGCATCAGAGATGCCTATGTGTGCAACATGCTGTTCATTCCTTAGAATTGGACACTCGCCATACACCCCTTCCTGAATCCACACGTGCTTCTGGGTGAACCATTCACTGGGCGGGGGGGCGGAGGGGGCGGACACTGGTAATAATTACAGCCACCCCAGGGAGAAGGCACGTGAGGAAAAAATCATATTAATTAAGGCTCCATCAATGGGGTGCATTCTCCACTGGCACCTCTCCCATCCCAACGTTGTCTTCCCTTCTCATTGCAAAGAAAGACTTCAGGCAGACGCCACGTGCACAGAAAGCAAGGTGCCCTCAGGTGGCTTCTTCCCAAGCTTTCCAAGAAGCCTAATTAATGACGTTTATATTCAGCCCTCCGGATTTTCGTATAAAACAATATGCATCTCTGAATACACACCCAGCTAGTGAGACATCCAGTTCTAACGCTGGTTATAAAGGATCGCTCACCGGAAGCTCTCACTTACAGATCAAGAACCTTTCCCCGCTGAATCGCCTCCTTGACAATCTGCACTCTTGGTTCACACTTACTGCTAGAATCAAACACGGCTGCCCATTTGTTCTTTTTCTCCTCCTTCGCTATGGGCCTCATTAGCGAGGACAGTAAAAATACACCCAGTTCCAAGAGGAGTGCGGCGTAGTTATAGATGACGCTGAGCTGCTGCTGAGAGAGAGACCGCAGCACGCTGTCACAGCAAACCAGAGACCGCTCAGAGTGGCAGAGGACATTTATCAAGGTCTGCGGGCGAAGTTCCGAGCTAGCGACTCCAGGGGCATGCTGAAGACATAAACGAAGCTTCGTGCTCAGTAACGATAACATTCGTATTCATCGTTTACGATAATAACCAGCACGTGGCCACATCTGTCCTCACTTGTTGAAAATCTCTTCCTTGTCTTTATGGTGAGTTGACGGGCGGTCTGACACTCCAGGGAAAGAAAGAATTCTCATACATTAGCTTCATGGGGAAAGGTCGGCGACCCGAGCATAGGAATAAGCGCGACATCTCTGTGCGGTATACGCACCAGAGCGCCTATGTGATGTTGGGATCCACATCACGTATCCTTGTTTAATGATGAGCTCTCGACCACCATGCCGGTTTCCATGGGGGAGTCATTCAAACACAAAAGCCTGAAATTTCATATTGTCCTTTCTACATTATATTTGGGCATCAGAATGTTTTAGGAGCTCCACTGTTCTCTAGACAGATTGACTGAAACCTGGGAACGGGACACGAAACAGTTTGTGTGCCAGACGAGCTGGTGGCGGTGGGTGTCCTCTGGGGGCCACAGAGCCGGTGAGGGGGCCTTTGCCAGTTGTCGTCCATGGGGAAACCCACTCAGTAGGAAAGATAAGAGAAAAGCCATTTGGTCTACCATTGGTTGTAAGCAGATGCTTCTTTATAAAGCATAAATATTCCAGACAGAGCTTATAGATGATATTTTAAATGAGAAAATGTACGCGCAATGCATGGCCGGAACAAAGCCTAACACATGACAAGTACTTCTCATAAGGTAGTTGTCACCAAAGCCTACAAATAGCATAACCATTGATAAAGCACCATGGAGGGCATAAGAAGAGAAGGTTGAAACCTAACTGCTCTCACATAAACTGTTTTCTGGGCCCTGTGGTCTCTTTTTCCATAAAGTGAGGAGATTGGACCAGATGACATCTATGGTCTCTT
>NW_011888940.1:325804-334684 GCF_000151845.1 Pteropus vampyrus
GGCCACTCCATCCTTCCAGTTAATCAAGCCAAAAATTTTTGGATTTATCTTTATATTCTCACTTTCTTTCCCACTGAGCAGAAATTCGATTGTCTATCTTTGAAATATATCCAGAATCTGACCGCTTCTCGACACCTGCACCCTCACCCTGGTCTGAGCCGGTGTCACTCTCACCTAAATCACCGTAATGGCCCCCTGCCTGAGCCACCTACTGCCACTGCATTCACCCCGCAGTCTATTCTCAACAGGCAGCCAGAATGATCCTTTTAATTTGCAAGCTGGATCATGTCATAAACCCCGCTGTGGCTCCCAATTTCACACAGAAAATGAACGAACGAACAAACAAACAAATCACAGTCTTACCACTTGGAGGCCAATAGCCAAGAGATAAAAACATACACCCACACTAAAACTTGTTCACAAATGTTCACAGCAGCATTACTCACAAGAGCCCCAAAGCGGAAACAACCCAATGCCCATCAGCTGATGACTGGATAAACAAAATGTGACATATCCACATAGTGGAATGTTATTTGGCCGGAAAGAGGAATGAAGTACTGAAATCTGCTACAAGTGGATGAACCTTGACAGGCACATAAACTGTCATTTCAGTTGTACATTGTAGGTCTACACAGGACCACGAGAACCTTCCTGATCCAATCTGAGAGGCTCAGGAAAGTTCCCTGAAGGAATTACGGTCTTGAAAGGTAAGGACGACTTGATTTGTTTGAATTATTTGAGGCTCAGAGGGTGAAGCGAACCCAGAGAAAGGGGTCCAGCTAAGGCAGCCGCTCGCTTCTCTATCAAGGCATTTTGGAGAGAAAATACATGAGCTCACTTTTATTGTCATAATAAAGTTGTAAAAGCCAGCAGTCTGCTAGGGAAGGCTTTATGAGCAGGGGTATAAATGCATCCATTCATTCATTTGTTCACTCAATAAATGCACCACGAGTACCTCCCATGTGCCGGGCACTGAGCCTTCATGTGCATCTTACATGAATAGATGTGCCTGGAATGCTCTCCCCCTAGATTTTTGCCTGGCTAATTCCATCGTAGCTTTCGACTATCAGATGTTTTCTGGTGTGTTTATTGTCTGTCTTTCCCGATCAGAACATAAGATCTATGTGAGAAGGAAGCTTAACTTTATTGTCCAATGTACTCAAGCACCTGAAATCAGGCCAAGCTTGAAGGCACCAGCACAATAGATGTTTGTCGAATTAACAAATGAATGAATGAATGAATGAATGAATAGGGTTATCGTATATCCAGAAAGAAAATGTCTACACACAGCCCTAAGAGATGCATAACTTTGTATGACAAGAAGTCACCAATGAGTATGCACTTTTATTACAAGAGATAACATTTTAAATGCTAAAGTAAAACTTTTCTATTATGTAAATAGATATCAAAAACATTGTAATAGTGTTTATCAACATAATAGCGACTTTGGTCTTAACTTCTATATCGTCACAGATGCTTTTAGACTATCAAGAGTTTAAAAAAACTATCAAAAGCTGAATAAGAAGCACGATCTTAGTAATCGTTTTTATACTGTCCTACTTGAGAATATAAACAATAAACCTAAAAGCCAATACAAGAATGGGTTAAGGCTCTCTTGAAAATACTTGCGGCTAGAGAGCAACAGAATCTAACTTGAAATTTTTGAGCCAGTTAGCAAATCAAACATATATTACATATCTAGGGGGTGGGGGTGGGGTGGGAAGAGAGAGAGAGAGAGAAAGAAAGAGAGAGAGAGACCCTCACATGAAATTGTGCTGGGGACTCCAGAGGAAATGAGCATTTGAAAGTCACATAGAGATGATTTCAAATTATGCAAGAAATAGGCAAGAAATTTCAAACATAACAGGAGGACACCCTGTCCTTCAAGAAATCAGAAACAAAGACTGTGGCATCAAAGTGGCACTTCGCTTCAGACCACAGTAGTTTTCCCCAGCATTACCTATTTTTCCACCCCCTCGACAATTCTTTCTCTATAATTTGAATCCACTGCTTTCTTTTCATGTCCTCCTGATCCATTTTCTCAGTAACTCCGATCTTGGCTGTTGCAACAGCCCAGTTCATCTCCCTCCTGCATAATCCATTAGCACCGCCAGCTCTCAGTACTTACAATTCTTCAGGGAACTCCCCTTGCCCACAAAATGTAAATCTGAGTGTCAAGGTCCCCTCCGATCAGACCCACCTTCCCAACACGGTCCCCTGGGCTGAGCAGCCCAATCTCTGAAAAACCAGCGTGTGGCATGAAAGACCCCATCGCTCCTCTGAATCCTGTGGGTTCTTTAAAGGTCTAAGTCAAAGCCCATTTCTTCCCTGAAGATTCTCCCCACACGCTTATCCACTGCAACCTCCTGTTCCTTTGAACTCCTGTAGAAATCCTTTCTGCTACCACTCATTTGCATATATCCATAGACTACCTTCTGCATGTATTTAATTGTGCACATTTTATGGTCTCCAATGAGATCTTGAATTCCTAAAGAAAAGGACTAGATCATATCCCCCACACAGAGTATAGCATAGCGCACACATATTGTAGATAGGCAGTTTAAGTCACCTGGGTGTGGGATGCTCTAGGTTGTCCATTTTATTTGTTTAATTGTTTAAGTCACCTGGGTGTGGGATGCTCTAGGTTGTCCATTTTATTAAATGTGCGTGGTGACGATGCCAATCCGTCAAGGATAAACAGAAGTATAAGTTTTTACAGGTCTGTATGGCAGTTTTTAAAAGATTTAGGCAATATAAAAGTCATTTATAAAAGCTACCAGATACTCTTAGCTGTGTTTAGCTCCGCCTGGAATGCAGGTAACCACAACAACAATAACAACAACAAAAAAAACATTGTTTAATTCTGGAGTGAAGGATGACCCTCATTAAGCCATGATAGTTTTCACTACAGGTAGGGAATGTTAAAATGTGTACTAAATATTAATAATACATATTAATAATACATAATATTAATAATACATAAATGCATGAGGGCTACGCCAATCAATTAAGCTCCCCCCGCCCTTTTAATGGATACCACCAAAGAAAACGGAACCACAAAACCTCCACATGAAAGCCAAGTGACCGGCATGATTTTAATTGAGATGAGAAGCGAGGCAATTTCAAGTCAAGGCAGATCACGCCTTCCCTGACGTTCCCCCCCTGAGTGACGTCATTTCTCTACGCCACGCACAGGAGAGAGACTAGACAGTATTTCTGCATCGGAACCTGGTGCTGGCACTAAACTGGGCACCATGCTTGTGGGAGGCGGAGTGGGTCACTTAAGTCGCAGCCGCAGCCTCTTTACGGCCCAGGTGGGGAACAACTTCCAGCAAAGACACCCTTGTCTTTCCACCCCAGGCGAAGTTACAAAACAAAGCAACACACACACTTACTGTGTGTGTACATATAGTGTGTCTGTATGCAGAATGTACGTTTTGAAAACAGATATACATTATTTTAAAAATAACTCCTTTAGCTAGTAGTTTCACTTGTTAAAGCAATAACAAGTCTTTCCCCTGCAAGAATTCTTAATTTTGACAGTCCAGATGCACACGGCTGGGAGAACATAGCCAGCAAAAAGCGAAACCAAACCAAACCCCAGCATATAACTGAGCTTTTAGCAGCAGTTCTCCTGCCAGACTTGATAACTTTTTAATAAAGAAAAATGTCACTCAACTCAGTACCAACGGGTTTCTCTCTGCCCGTCCCTCCTCCTCTCCTCTCCCCATAGAAGTATTTCAAACGGTAACTTTCTAAACCCAGTTCCTTCTTTTCGCAAACGGCTCCCTTCTTTTCAGCAAAAACCTCCCTATTTTCTCATTTTTTTTTTCTCTAACCTCTTCATAAAAGTGGCATATGACTCCTGGGACATTTTGCAATGAGGCGCCACTCTAGGGAGAATGAAATACTACTACACTGATGGTCTGCCACCTGCTCTCCGTAAACGATGCCGGAAATAAGGTAATTACCTCTTTTGTGATGAGAACGACACTCAGAAGAAATGAGGTCTCCAGTGAGGGGACGGAGCGGACGCGGATATGTTCCTTCCCTCTCCTTCTCCAGACCAGTGACCTCTTCTGCTTGGTCAGGAACCAAGGAGCCATGGTGTACGTTCGCTCCTCAGTATTCTGATTTCTCTCCAAGAGTCAGCCCAGAAGGATTCTTCGTGGAAAATGAAAATCCCCTCGTAAGGGTGGGGTGGGGAAGGGTGAACCCTAAAAGAAGTTGGCTTGGAAGTTTCCGATGATTCGAGTCATTAGAAAGGAATTCGAAGAATTCTAGGTTGGTGCTCCGCCCACCCCCACCCCTCTTCCTGGGAAAGTTCAAAGGCAAAGGTGTCTCTCTAGGTCAAAGAGCAAATGCTTCCACCTGGTTCTCACTTAGGTTTCACAGAGGTCCTGGATTTAATCCAGGGTTTAAGCCATTGTGAAAGGCAGGGGCCAGTGCTCTGAGAACCACTGCCAATCGATTTTAGGCCAACCTGATGAAAATACCTCTTAGGCATTGAGATCCAGTGTGTTCCATCTTGGAACCAGCAGAGGGAGGGTTTGCGAACACTCGCGGACCCAACACGCACATGCTCCAGCAACAGAGGAAAACCCTTTACTTCAGGAACCAGATTTTTATCTCCGGCTCTCGTGGCCACCAAAACCAGTATGTGAAAGAAACGAAGCATGACGGGCATCGCCACCTACGCAAAATGCTCCAGGAAGCACCATCCTCATGACTCAACTGAAAGCAGCGAAGAGCTTGAATCATCTTGAACGGCACTTTTTCCTTCAGGTGATATAAATCTATAATATTTAACAATTTATTTTATTATGAAATGGTCAATATGTTAGTGTCTAGGTGAATTTTCAGATAATTACAACCGCCCGAGGTCCGAAGCTTCATAACTTCCAGTCTTACACCTTTTGAGCAAAACCAGCCATCTTCAGCATTTTTAAGCAGAATGGTACATTCTGGGCAATGTGACTTTATTCTCCAGATGAATGCAAAATTAAAACTAAGGGTTAAGTGGGTCTTCTTACTGAAGTGAATGCCAATAATTTTAAGGAGCCAGAGAATTTTTAGAGTGTTTATGAGAAAAGGCAATCAAGTATTTAAGTCAAGATCCTGTCTGTGTGGACATCTGCCTTTCATTCAGCGAACCAAACGGAGGAAAACGTTTCTGCTTTAAAATCTTTCCTTTCCTTCCTATGGTTGATTTTATTGACCTTGTAAATCTCAGCAAACTGTCCTCGAAATAGCCATCATTTAAAACAGTCCTTTAGAATAACTTAGGCTGTATTCTACTTTGCCTGATTCTTTCTTCTTCTGGGCTTATTCATTCTTTTGTTTACTGGAAACAAGAAAAGAAACGTCTGCTTACTGTCCCTTTGACTTGTGTATCAGTGTGCATGCCGTATGTTTATTCTGCTGTTACAGACTTCGATGAGGGACAGTGCTCCCACCTGCGGGCCTGAGGGGCGAGGAGAGGCTTTTTATCTGGGAAAAAACTCTTCCTGTCAGCCTGTGTCAGGAACTCTTACCCTGACGTCCAGGGATGGGATAAAAGGGGCATCGACTCCCTGAAAACGTGTGCAACATTTTGCATGTGAGGGAACTTTGGGGTGAGCGGGCCTACCGTTTCTGTCAGATGCTCATGCTGGAGATCTTCCATTTGCCGCTCTAAGTCCAGTCCCCACCCTGGTCTGTGCTGAGAGGTGGACCGATGCAAGCCAAAGGGACACACAGATTTCCTTTCGGTATCAGGATGGTGTCAGCTGATGGAGAGCTCAGAGGACGTGGGACAGGACAGGGCATTGGCGCCCAGGCTCCTTCCCCATGAGACACAAGACAAGGTTGGCTGTGTCTCAGCTGGTGGTCCCTGCTCGTCAGGGGTCCTCCCCCTCCGGCTTGTGGTCTCGGCTTCCTCTCCTCGCCCCTCAGGCCCGCAGGTGGGAGCACTGCCCCCCCCCACCCCGGTTCAAGGAGCATCTTCCCTGGCTTCTCGACACTCGCCACAGCTTTGCGAACGGCCCCTTTGAAAACTGTGTATTATACAGACGGTGCCATCTGCTTTCTGCCAGGACGCCAAGAACGTTTAAGAGGTTGATGACCCTAAAGGGATATGAATGCTTACATTTTAAAGAGTCTATATAAATTCAAAGGAAATTGAATATACAGAAAGCTAGAAAGTGAGTGTCCAAGGCCCTGAGCAGAAAACCCAAAAGCCGAGTGCTCCGTGGTCCCTTGCCATCCTTCAGTGGATACACTCCCTCCACCCGCAGTGAACCCCGAGCACAGTGTGTGGGGACCCCTGCCTGGCACTGATACCGCTTCCCCCTCTCAGCTGGTCACGAGCTTAGGCTAAGGGGTCACAGCCGCTCGCTGGCAGTTTCCTCACGTCTGTCTCACCTGTGAAGCTGCCACAAGAACAGTCCCCACCTGCTAGGGCGCTGGAGGGAGAGGCGAGGTCACACAGGCTCCCGTCAGTCGGTCAGTCCGTCCTTGTCCGCTGTACCATGGCCTCTGCCCTCTCCCAGCCTGCCAACCCCCTCCCGCCCCTGATCACTCACTGCTTTGGATACGATTTGCTAGATTTGATAGGGGTGACCTGCCTAGGGCACAACTTTGGGTGCCGGTCTTCTAGATACTGGCACCACAATCTCAGGCCAGCGAGAAACACCCTGTGCTGCACACACATGCACACACACACATGCACGCATGTGCGCACACACAGCACACACATGCGTGCACACGCATGCAAACACACATGCACTCACACCTGCACACGTACACACATGCACACACAGCCCACACACGCACACACATTCACACACACGTGCATGCATGCATGCGCACACACGTATGCACACATGCACTCACAGCTGCACACACACACACACACATGCAGGCGCACACGCGCACACACATGCTCACGCTCACCCAGTCAGGGAGCTGGCCCTGCTTTACCCCACCTGGCCTGCCACCACCTGAGGCATCGACCCCACTCCCGACTGTGCTTGGAACAGCCCAGAACGCTCTCTGATGGATCATAGTAGCATCTCTAAAATCAGAGACCAGTGTGTGTTTTTTTAACAATCTTCGGTGTTTATTTCCTACTGTGGACTTGTGCCCCTTTCATCTTAGGGACACGGGAACTGGCAGAAGTTTGAGGAAAGACTAGGAAGGGCGGGGACGGCGTGATTCAACGTGGGCAGAGTCCGTGCACGTTTTCCAGAATCGGGGAGGCCGTGATTCTGAGAGCTCTGTGGTAACGCGGCAATAACACACCACTAATGGAGGAATGAATCATTAAAAAATCATGACGGAGAAGCCTTAGACAGCACACCGCACAGCACGACGTCTGCACGTAGCAATGCACAGAATGGATTCGCCTCCGAGGGGCTCATGCACAGTGGGACCCTGCATGTCCCACCTCCAGTTTCCTGTAACTGAGTCACGCTGCACTCAGGGACACAACGCAGCCCTGTTTCCACTTCCTCCCACCCCTCAGTCACAACCCAGGCAGTTGTTGGTCCCCAGAGGCACACGCAGGAGACTGGGGGCTGCGCTGAGCTCCCAGGGACGAGCTGATCTAGTCATTTCTGTAACCACTGGCTGCACAGTCCCAGGAAGTCTGCAAAAGACCGATCCGTGACCTTCCTGATGGCCAAACACCTTCAGGCCCCCGACTTCACTCCTTCACCCTCCTGAGTTCCTGGCTCCCCCCTACCCCCGCCCGCCCTCTCCAGCCGGGAAGACATAAAACCCACAACGGTACTGACGCATAGCCTGGGGGGACACAAGATACCGGAGGGATCTTCGGGCTTTTATGGTGCCTACTGCTGCCTGAGTCCTGACTCCCCCGCTCCTCAGCTGTGAGATCTGGCAACTCGCTGACCCTCCCCGAGCCTGTTTTCTCTTCTATTAAATGGGAATAATACTCCCTACCTCATGGGATGAGGACTGGACGCGTGTAACGGGATTAGTACCAGGATGGACGGGAGCTGGTGTCGCTGTATCGACCCGCGCTGGTACCCAAGGGCAGCGGGTCCTTCTGAGAAGGGGCCACCGGAAGGCATAGTGGAGCCGGGTGAGTTTCCTCAGTGTTCATTTATTTGATGCACTGCATGTTGCTTGCTTTCCATTTATTTATTCTGGTCTCTTTACGTGCACATGTGTTTTGTATCGAGCCTTTTCTCCCCAACCTGGTCATATACTTCGGGCAGGAGCTGTCCCTCCATGTCCCCCAGAGCCTGCTCGCCTCAGCGGATCCGATTCATCGGCTCCTTCATAGGAGACAGCACAAGGTCAGGGTTCAGAGCGCAGCCTCTCAAGTCGGTCCACCCAGAGTCCAAATCCCAGCCCTAAGGAACTTCTGGCAACTGATTTCACCTTCTGTGCCTCGGCTTCCTCCTATGAATACTGTGAGCAGGAGACACTTTGCCATCCATAAAAGGCTGATTAGAAGGGACACGGACACTTAGAAGCCACCCAGTACATGTTGACTGTTATTATTTATCACTGGGTACACGACGAGTACACAGTGAAGATGTCCCTGAAGGAGTCCGCTGCCGTGACCATCACTCGCTCCTACTCCTTCAAAGTAGGGGTCTGTTTCTGGCTTTGATTTGCTGGCTGAAATAATCAGGAAGGTAAAACATGCCTAGTCTATATGTTTTAAGAAGTCACTGCAAAAACTTGACTTTAAAACATTTTGGAGATTAACTTTTAAAAATGTTGCATAGGGAAAAGCATAAGCGTGTCTGTATAACAGCCTTCTTTTGGTGTGTCTTGAAGCCACTCCATTTGATTAGATCTTGATATAACTCGCTCCACTCTCAATGGTATTCCCGAGAAGTAAGGTAGATTTCTGAAGTTTTGCAAAAT
>NW_011888940.1:334734-336843 GCF_000151845.1 Pteropus vampyrus
CCCTGAAGGAGTCCGCTGCCGTGACCATCACTCGCTCCTACTCCTTCAAAGTAGGGGTCTGTTTCTGGCTTTGATTTGCTGGCTGAAATAATCAGGAAGGTAAAACATGCCTAGTCTATATGTTTTAAGAAGTCACTGCAAAAACTTGACTTTAAAACATTTTGGAGATTAACTTTTAAAAATTTTGCATAGGGAAAAGCATAAGCGTGTCTGTATAACAGCCTTCTTTTGGTGTGTCTTGAAGCCACTCCATTTGATTAGATCTTGATATAACTCGCTCCACTCTCAATGGTATTCCCGAGAAGTAAGGTAGATTTCTGAAGTTTTGCAAAATTTCCGAAGTTTTCCTCATTCCTAGTCAAAAATCTCTTATCCTCAAGCCACCTAAGTTGAAATTCGCGAGGAGATGGTGACATCCTATGAATACCTGCATCTCACTTCCATGAAACACACCGTCTTTGTCGGGAGACAAAGACACCATTCTCACGGCCAACACTTCCAAGACCACAGATGCCATAGAAGATGGAACACAGAGCTCTCAGCCGCCCTGAGAACCACAGGGCAGTGGCTCTGGGAAGAGTGGTTCTAGTCAAAGCTTAAGCAGCTCGAGGTAATTGGAAAGCAAGATGGATATGAATTTCTTTCCTCTTCAGTGGATTTCTCTCAACACATTACCATGGCCGACTGAGTGCTCTGCCTTGTCCTTGCACGCTGGCTGAACACGATTTAGCTGATCCGATTGGTTATAATATTAAGAAAACTGAGCTGACTTCGTGAGAAAGCAAAACAAAAGAGTCGGTCCAGATTTTAGCATATCACCCAGGCTTCCAAACTGGGTCCCCCAATCGTTGAGAATTGATTCAAGAGGCATAGGTCTCTCCCCGTCCCCGTAAGACCACTTTTTCCTGGATGTCTGCTCAGCTGTGGCAGGGAAGAATGTTATTGGAGGCTTCACATCCTCAGTGCATGGCACAGGCTCTTGCTTTCCCTTCAGATTCTCTCGTGAGAATGAGTGAATAGCACCCCAGACCTGCAGTCTGGGGCTCCGACTCTCCTTGGCAGAGCATCCGCTTTGCTTACGTTCTGTCAACTTTGCTCCTATTGCTGTAAGTTCTCTTACTGGGATAGTTGATCTTGGTGACTTTTGTTTGCAAGATTTGTTCGCATGTCTGCCTCCCCCCTTCTCAGAAGCAGGAGCCAGCTTCTGGCTTCCCCATCTGTGTATCTCCTGTTTTAAGTGATGAAGTTTTCATAAAAGTCTGTTGACTGGATTTGGGCTGTGATGGCCAAAACAACTCGAGGCAGGGTGATATCATGTGGGAGCTGTGTACCGGCTCCCAAACGGGCGTCGCAGCTCCACGCTCCCCGCCACTGGGGGGAAAGGCAGGCTGGTGCCTGTCCACACTGTCTGCGTTTCTTTCACAAAATGTACACCTTTTTCTCACAGCTTTGCTTTTACCAAATGGCTTTTCAAGAACCTTCATATTGGAATTCCTTGAAGTCTCTTCTAAGAGGTGGGCAAACTTTCCGCAAAGGGCCAAGTGGTAAATATTTTAAGCTATATGGTCTCTGTCCAGCTACTCAACTCCTATATTATAATGCAAAGTTAGCCTCACACAACCCATAAACAAATGGAATTGGCTGTATTACAAGGAAACTTTATTTTCAAAACAGGTGGCTTTGGGCTAGATTTGGCCCTTGGGCCATACTTTGTTAACTTCTGATCGAAGAGAAAAATGATACAGAGAAAACGTGATAAAGTAATTAATTCTCCTATAAGAAAACTCTGTCCATAACTCTGGGGATAATTATTCTAGGGCGTTTCTTGTCTTCCTCATTCCACCTTAGGTCACAGGCAGAAAAAAAAAAAAATAGGGAGAGGAGGAGAGACCTATGAATCTTGAATTACAGAGTTTACAGGAGGCTGCAATCTGAATCACAAATCCTCATCCTAGAGGTTGTCATCCTTTAATGCGCCATAACAGAGAACAGGAACCTCGGCCCGGATCTGCAGTATTGGGTTTTTATCCCATTCTTGCATCTCCTTCCGGTTTTGCTGCTTTGTTTAGAACTTCGTTCTTTCTCCAGTGTATCCATTCATTTTTTTTT
>NW_011888940.1:337588-339462 GCF_000151845.1 Pteropus vampyrus
ATTTAGAAAAAAAAAAGAAAACCGCAGCCCACTGCCAGCATTAATTTAGCACCGCACGCAGGAATGCGACGTTCTCTAGGATTTGACATTTTCGGCGATCGAGAATGACGGTATTTTGTAAACGGAAATACCACAACTAAAACAGAACGCGCTACGTAGAACGATGTTGTTTGTTTCCAAAGACTATCGAGAGATTAGAGCGATGCGAAAATAATAATAAGAGTGAGGTATTTCATGGTAAACTTTGGGGGTGAGGTTAGGGCTGTAATCCGTGTGTTATCTTGGGGTAAAACGCTGCAGCCCCAAGTGCCGCCAGCGAGTGTTCTCGAGGCAAATGGGAACTGGGTTAAAATGGGCTTGGATAATAAAAGGCAAATGGCAGTAAGGCTACAGCCAGCCATTCCGTAAGCCTGACTCACGACATGGTCCCATCAGCTGAGCTGTGAGACCACGAACAGTTTCATCATCCACCATTCCAAGCACTGAGGGACATACTAACCCTAGGAAAATTACAGTGTAGGGAGACTTAATTCGAGGCCCTTATTTGCAGGCCAGGGACCCTAACATCTCTCCTAACTGGGCTCGCATCATATTTGATGAATGTTCCAACATGATTGTACCAGTAGCATTTTCTCTGAAAATTGCAGCTATTACTCATTAGTAAATGAGGGCCCTTGGGCAAAGACCTGGTTGGAAGACTGAGTACCGTGTCACCCACAGATGCAACGAATTAATCCTGAAAGTTTGGCATGTAGAATGGGTATTAAAGCACTGCAATTAAAACTTACGCGTAAAGATCATATCCATTACTACTCCTAAAAAATTTATTTGACCTTTCTATTGCGAGCTGTCTGTTCCAGACTAGGAGACTCTGAAAGCGCATGAGGGTGTAGCTACGTGCCATCGCCATCACGCAGGTGGCCAGAGAGACAAAAGAAACGGCCTGACTGGCACGCCGCTGTAACCAGGGCCTGTGCTTTAGACTGGGCTCTGCCGCTGCTCGGTGGACCTTGGGCAAATTAAGCAACCACCTGACTCCCCTTCCTAATATGTGAAACAGTGAGACTCTCTCTCTAGTAAGGCTGCTTCTTTCTTTAGAGGTTTCCTGTCAGCTGAACAGCAGGTGTCCTTGCACCACTGTTATTGTGGCATAGGGTGGCGCCTTTCTATGACTTGGAGCATAGCCTATTGCTAAGAGAGATGGCTTAGGAACTGTACTGTCTGGGTTTGAATGGGCCCTTGTCCCTTCGCTATATGACCTTAGGCGAGATCTGCAAGCTTTTTGTGTCCCCATCTCCTCATTTATAAAATGAACAGGTGAGGATTAAATGTGTCGAATCATGGAAAAACACTTAGAACAGTTCCTGGTCCATAGCAAGTACTTACAAAATATGAACTTGCATTATTTATGTAAATTTCCATAGGAAGAACTCAGGTATTTATATAATATTTTTAGAAGATGAAGAAGAATTTGGTACTTTCTAGAAGAGGAGGAGATACACACACCTGTGACTTAGCAATTCCATCGTTACCCTAGAGAAACGCACGTATATGAACGAGGGGATACAATCAACGACGTTCACTGCAGCAGCGTTTGCAAGAGCAAAATATTGGCATGACCACCCGTGGGAGAGTAGATAAATAAACTGTGAAATTTCCACGAAGATACTAAAAAAATACTGAATTGTGTACTTTAAAGGGGTGAGGATTATGCCATGTGAATTACATTTCGAGCCCCAAAACATGATATTGAATGAGGAATGTTACAATAAGAAACTTGAGTACGATACCATTTGTAAAGTTTTAAAAATGTTAAATAATGCCCCATGTTGCTTACAGATTCATGCCTATGTCATAAAAACATGCACTCAAGG
>NW_011888940.1:340827-343767 GCF_000151845.1 Pteropus vampyrus
CTGTTTTATAATTAGAATAAATCATAAATTATCAGATAATTGCAGAACTTAAGATCTAGGAAGGATCCCTTCATTTTTATAGATGGCGAAGGACTACATTGAGGTGACATCACTACTGAGTGGCTGCATCTCCTTCCTGACCTGGGCCGCCATGTCCTGGGGAAGCCCAGAGAAGAATGGCAAGGCCTCTGCTGGGCCCAATAGTCCTGGCAGAACGGAATTGCAGGAATCCATGAACAATCAATCGCTCCGGACAATGTTCACACTCTTTCCTTCTTGAATATTCCGTCCGCACCCAATGGGGCTCGTCTCAATGACTGGGAGAAGAAGGCAGCCAAATAGAGAGTTTGTTTCTCTCGGCATCACCACTTTAAGTATTTGCTTATCACATAAGCTGCAACTGTAAGTAGAAAGTAACAATAGTATAGTTTTAAAAAAGCGACAGATGTTCAGGCGTTCAGAAATATTTAAATTCAATTAAAGTCAAGAATAGGGTGGCGGCCGGAGATTGGATACCAAGGCAAATATTACGAAGCCAACCTGGAGCGGACGTACAAACCACAGACCAGCGAGGAGAGTGTAGAAGGCTCCCTAGCAGTACGTCGGTGAACACGCATTTAATTTGTAGGTGCTTTTAAAAACCACACACACAATACCTAGAACTTGAACTCAAGCGTTTATCCCAAATGAGTCTGTGATAATCTAAAGTTGAGACTCTAGTTTTACGAGTAGATACGAGATATCCAGGCATTCATCCATGTTGGAAAACAAAGGCCAGCTGAGAGTTATTTTCATTCAAAGAGAGTTCCCACAATTCTTGCAATAGAAAGGAGAGAATAAAAGAGAAAGAAACAAAGACTTCTGAGGGAGGGGGCAACCTTCTCCTCCCCTGCTGGTGGCTCTCCAGATAGAGAACTGGGGCGGTTTCTAGGGCAGATCAGATCCCGTCCATTGAGGCCTCAATGGTTTTCTCAATGTTTGCCTGAAGCAGGAGTTTGTGGACAAAGTGCCTTGTATAAAGGCTCCCAACGAAAGGTTTCAAAGGAAAATACTGAGTTTTGTTCTGCTTTCCTGCTCTGTTACTGTGCCTTTGAGCGCCTCAGAAGGAATCAAAGGGAAGAAAACCTGCCGGACCCCAACGTAATTTTTTTTCTTTCCATGCCAGTAACAAGATGTGCAGAGAGAAGCATGAATGTATTTGGAAGGGGCTGCGATAGCCAAAAAGGAGACATATTTTATTTCCACCCTACTTCCGATTTACTTCCCTAGGTGCTACTTAGAAGCACTACTTAGCAGAAAAGTAAGAGGCTGTCTGGAGCGACTTGAATGGAGCAGGCTCATGAATGGAGAGGCTATAAGGCTATGGCAAGAAATCCAAGAGGGAAAGAACAGAAGACCATTCTGTAAAGTGCAGCAAAATAACTCGTCTTCACTCATAAAACTTCTAGGCCCAGGATCTTGTTGTTAAAGCCAAAATTCCAAACTATCTGAGTAGGTTGACTCGCCCTACTTCAACCGGTTGGTGTTCCCTCGACTCACACCCTTCAGATGGCTGTGAGTTTTGTTTTCTAATGGGGGATCACCCGAGCCAACCCATCCCACGCCTGTGGCTAGCTTTGTGGCTCATTCGATGCTTGCACATGTTGAGGATATTCCCTGTAATTTCTATCTACACAATTTCAGAACGATACCATTTCCACATCGAAGTATACTGAGGCTGCTACCATATCAGTACTGAGAAGTAAAGCAATCAATATTTTTTTACCTCAATGAACATCATTATTTCAACTTTTTGCAAAGTTCTTGGGCCTCAGTTTCATCATTTGTAAACTGAGGACTTGTTAGAATTTCAAGTTTTACCCTGGAGTTTGTGATTCTGATATCAAACAAGGTACAATCCAGGTCAAAAAAAAACATTAAACAAGACAAATGACTTCGGTGTGAAATAGAGATCCAAACACCTTCCTCTGCATGTGGATATCCAGTTTTCCCAGCACACCCAAAAATCTGTCTTATCGATCATTTTGTTTATAGCCTCACTTATTTTTTTTCTTTTGTCTTCTTGAAGTGTCTTGGGCTGAGAGTGGCAGATGAAGCAGTGACGGTGTGTTGCTGAGCCATATCAGAGCCTGTTAACAGTTAAAGCCACAACTCATAGCAATAGTACAGCATTTATGAACATTTTTGCACCAAACACATAGCAACCACACTTTCAAAAGCCAAAACTACATGAGCGACAAGAAGAAATAGACAGAAACATACGAATAATAGGAGCCTGTAACCTACGGCTGGGACTAGGGTGAGGTGAGTGAGGCACGTTCCTCAGATGCGCGATTTAAGAGAATGCCAACAACTCAGGAACCAAAATAAATAATATTTTAATACAATATTAAAAAGATAATTAATTCAAATAATTCATGATGAATAAAACCTGAAAATTCTAAATAAAGACAAGATCGGTACTACTGAATTTTTCCTTTTGCCTCGGGCTCTGATATAACGAACTCAGTGTGACGCTGTCACCGATCTACCTGCCACTCTCAGTCCAAGATCATTTAAGAAGACAAAAAAACAAGCGAAGCTATAGGAGACCTCAACAACATGATCGATAAAATAAATCTTCTGATGCGCTAGAAAAACGGGATATCCACAAAAGAATCTATTTTACACCACGGACGAAAAATTAACTCAAAATGGATAAACAACCTAAATGAGCTAAAACCATAAAACTCCTAGAAGAAAACCTAGGGGTAAATCTTCATGACCTAGGATTTGGCAATGGATTCTTAGATAAGAGCAACAAAAGAAAAAATAGATAAACCGTACTTCACCAAAATTAAAAGCTTTAGCATCATAGAACATTATCAAGAAAGTGAAAGACAACATATACAATGGAAGAAAATATTTGCAAATCATGTATCTGATGATGTCCAGCTGATA
>NW_011888940.1:343817-351212 GCF_000151845.1 Pteropus vampyrus
GGATCGCTCTCTCATTAAAAAGCATTTATGTAGCCCCTTGAGTAAGCACAGCTCTGTGCCAGGCATAAGGGTTGGGAAATGACGACAGGGTTAGATTGAAAAGGAGACCAGCTATTGTAGCTTCATTAAAATTTAAAATATTTTGGTAACTTAATTCATACTTTATAACAATAGAATTTTAGAGTTCTTAAAAACCACTATGAAAAACCCAAATACCCTAATTAGAAGCATGAATGAAAGACAGAGAAAACTTTTCGCAGAAGTACTTCTTATGGCAAGAAATCAAAAAGGAAACATTCAAGCAAATGAGCAATCAAATGGACACATTTAAAAATGAGATATTTTAAACTATCAAATTGGCAAAGATAATATTCGGTATTGGCATCGGTTCAGGAAATTGGGCACTCACATACCGCTAGTGGGTAATTTGGCATGATGTAGCAAGTGCCTTAAAAATATCAATGCACTTTGACCAAATGATTCTCCAGAATGATATACTACCGAGACAACACGAGACGTGCACAGAGACTTATGGGCAAAGACAGTCACTGTAGCATCATTCATCATAGCAAAACACCTAAACATATAACAACAGAGTATCCATTAAATAAAGTATTATCTGTACAAGGTAATAATCTAAGGTCTTCATATATATTTCTTTTTCGGTTTATGTTAAATGACATGGACAAATGTTCAAGAGATAATGCTAGTGGGAAAACGGGATACGACACAATCGCATATGTATAGGAATCCAATTCTGTAAAATAACTAGAGATATGCATCGAAAAACGATAGGAAGGAAACACGCTAAAAAGCCACCAGTGATTATCTCAGACACCTGAGCTCATAAGCGTCTCCTTTCTTTATAACCTTATATATTTTTTAGATATTTTTAAATAAGCCTGTTTTATAATTAGAATAAATCATAAATTATCAGATAATTGCAGAACTTAAGATCTAGGAAGGATCCCTTCATTTTTATAGATGGCGAAGGACTACATTGAGGTGACATCACTACTGAGTGGCTGCATCTCCTTCCTGACCTGGGCCGCCATGTCCTGGGGAAGCCCAGAGAAGAATGGCAAGGCCTCTGCTGGGCCCAATAGTCCTGGCAGAACGGAATTGCAGGAATCCATGAACAATCAATCGCTCCGGACAATGTTCACACTCTTTCCTTCTTGAATATTCCGTCCGCACCCAATGGGGCTCGTCTCAATGACTGGGAGAAGAAGGCAGCCAAATAGAGAGTTTGTTTCTCTCGGCATCACCACTTTAAGTATTTGCTTATCACATAAGCTGCAACTGTAAGTAGAAAGTAACAATAGTATAGTTTTAAAAAAGCGACAGATGTTCAGGCGTTCAGAAATATTTAAATTCAATTAAAGTCAAGAATAGGGTGGCGGCCGGAGATTGGATACCAAGGCAAATATTACGAAGCCAACCTGGAGCGGACGTACAAACCACAGACCAGCGAGGAGAGTGTAGAAGGCTCCCTAGCAGTACGTCGGTGAACACGCATTTAATTTGTAGGTGCTTTTAAAAACCACACACACAATACCTAGAACTTGAACTCAAGCGTTTATCCCAAATGAGTCTGTGATAATCTAAAGTTGAGACTCTAGTTTTACGAGTAGATACGAGATATCCAGGCATTCATCCATGTTGGAAAACAAAGGCCAGCTGAGAGTTATTTTCATTCAAAGAGAGTTCCCACAATTCTTGCAATAGAAAGGAGAGAATAAAAGAGAAAGAAACAAAGACTTCTGAGGGAGGGGGCAACCTTCTCCTCCCCTGCTGGTGGCTCTCCAGATAGAGAACTGGGGCGGTTTCTAGGGCAGATCAGATCCCGTCCATTGAGGCCTCAATGGTTTTCTCAATGTTTGCCTGAAGCAGGAGTTTGTGGACAAAGTGCCTTGTATAAAGGCTCCCAACGAAAGGTTTCAAAGGAAAATACTGAGTTTTGTTCTGCTTTCCTGCTCTGTTACTGTGCCTTTGAGCGCCTCAGAAGGAATCAAAGGGAAGAAAACCTGCCGGACCCCAACGTAATTTTTTTTCTTTCCATGCCAGTAACAAGATGTGCAGAGAGAAGCATGAATGTATTTGGAAGGGGCTGCGATAGCCAAAAAGGAGACATATTTTATTTCCACCCTACTTCCGATTTACTTCCCTAGGTGCTACTTAGAAGCACTACTTAGCAGAAAAGTAAGAGGCTGTCTGGAGCGACTTGAATGGAGCAGGCTCATGAATGGAGAGGCTATAAGGCTATGGCAAGAAATCCAAGAGGGAAAGAACAGAAGACCATTCTGTAAAGTGCAGCAAAATAACTCGTCTTCACTCATAAAACTTCTAGGCCCAGGATCTTGTTGTTAAAGCCAAAATTCCAAACTATCTGAGTAGGTTGACTCGCCCTACTTCAACCGGTTGGTGTTCCCTCGACTCACACCCTTCAGATGGCTGTGAGTTTTGTTTTCTAATGGGGGATCACCCGAGCCAACCCATCCCACGCCTGTGGCTAGCTTTGTGGCTCATTCGATGCTTGCACATGTTGAGGATATTCCCTGTAATTTCTATCTACACAATTTCAGAACGATACCATTTCCACATCGAAGTATACTGAGGCTGCTACCATATCAGTACTGAGAAGTAAAGCAATCAATATTTTTTTACCTCAATGAACATAATTATTTCAACTTTTTGCAAAGTTCTTGGGCCTCGGTTTCATCATTTGTAAACTGAGGACTTGTTAGAATTTCAAGTTTTACCCTGGAGTTTGTGATTCTGATATCAAACAAGGTACAATCCAGGTCAAAAAAAAAAAACATTAAACAAGACAAATGACTTCGGTGTGAAATAGAGATCCAAACACCTTCCTCTGCATGTGGATATCCAGTTTTCCCAGCACACCCAAAAATCTGTCTTATCGATCATTTTGTTTATAGCCTCACTTATTTTTTTTCTTTTGTCTTCTTGAAGTGTCTTGGGCTGAGAGTGGCAGATAAAGCAGTGACGGTGTCTTGCTGAGCCATATCAGAGCCTGTTAACAGTTAAAGCCACAACTCATAGCAATAGTACAGCATTTATGAACATTTTTGCACCAAACACATAGCAACCACACTTTCAAAAGCCAAAACTACATGAGCGACAAGAAGAAATAGACAGAAACATACGAATAATAGGAGCCTGTAACCTACGGCTGGGACTAGGGTGAGGTGAGTGAGGCACGTTCCTCAGATGCGCGATTTAAGAGAATGCCAACAACTCAGGAACCAAAATAAATAATATTTTAATACAATATTAAAAAGATAATTAATTCAAATAATTCATGATGAATAAAACCTGAAAATTCTAAATAAAGACAAGATCGGTACTACTGAATTTTTCCTTTTGCCTCGGGCTCTGATATAACGAACTCAGTGTGACGCTGTCACCGATCTACCTGCCACTCTCAGTCCAAGATCATTTAAGAAGACAAAAAAACAAGCGAAGCTATAGGAGACCTCAACAACATGATCGATAAAATAAATCTTCTGATGCGCTAGAAAAACGGGATATCCACAAAAGAATCTATTTTACACCACGGACGAAAAATTAACTCAAAATGGATAAACAACCTAAATGAGCTAAAACCATAAAACTCCTAGAAGAAAACCTAGGGGTAAATCTTCATGACCTAGGATTTGGCAATGGATTCTTAGATAAGAGCAACAAAAGAAAAAATAGATAAACCGTACTTCACCAAAATTAAAAGCTTTAGCATCATAGAACATTATCAAGAAAGTGAAAGACAACATATACAATGGAAGAAAATATTTGCAAATCATGTATCTGATGATGTCCAGCTGATATAAAAAATTCTTAAGAACTTAATAACAAAAAGACAACTTAAAAACGAGCAAAGGATTTGATTAGATGTCTCTCCAAGGAAAATGTACAGATGGCCAATAAGCACAGGAAGAAATGATCAACATCATTAGTCGTTAAGAAAATGCAAAGCAAAACCACGATATGATACCACTTCACACCTACTAGAATGACCATAATTTAAAAAACAAATAAATAAAAATGGAAAATAACAAGTGTTGGTGAAGATGTGGACAAATTGGAATCCTCATACTTTACTCGTGGGGAATTTGAAATAATGCAGCCGCTGTAAAAAACGGTTGAACATTTCCTCCAAAAGGTAGACATAGAATTACCATATGACCCAGCAATTCCAATCCTAGGCATCTACCCAAAAGAACTGAAAACAAAGTCTCAAACAGATACTTGTACACCAATGTTCATAGCGGCATAATTCACAATAGACAAAAGGTGGAAAGAGCCAAGTGTCTATGAACGGATATACGGATAAACAAAACGTGTTATATACAAAATGTGAATATAATTCAGCCATAAAAAGAAATGAGGTTCTGATACATGCCACACCTTGGACTGACCTTGAAAACATTATGCTAAGTGAAATAAACCAGACACAAAAGAACAAATATTGAATGTTTCCACTTACACGAGATATCTAGAATGAACAAATTCATAGCAGAAGAGAGGTTACTAGAAGCTGGAGGTTATGGGTACAGAGTTTCTTTTGGAAGAATGAATAAATTTTGGGAACAGATAATGGTGATAGGTGCACATCATTCTTAATTATACATTTAAAATGGTTAAAATGGCCGATTTTACGTTATATATATTTTATCACAATAACTTTTTTTAAAAATAGATCTTCTGGATACATATCATACTTGGCACCCAAATAATACAGTATATACTTTCTTAAGTACAATTCATAAAAACTGACTGTACATTAAGTCATAAGAAAAACCACCTAAGTTTCATAAAATAGTAATAATAAAAATAACATTATCTGATCATAATGTAATACAACCAGAAATAAATAACAAAAGGCTCTTCCCATGAAAAATTTTAAGTTCTATATTATATAGTTCTCTGATAAAAGGAGAAATATAAACCAAAATTACATAATTCCAAAGACAATATGTTAATAAAAACATTACGCATCCGAATCTATAAAATATAATTAAAGTGGTATCAAATTTCTAGCATAAATATTCATATCGATAAAAATAAATGTATTAAATCCCCAATTCCAAAGGAAAAAAAAATTAAGTAGACCAAAAGAAAGCAAAGCAAATTTAAAAATAGACACCTACGAGGTAGTAAATAGAAAAACAACAGAACTAGTCAAAAATAAATCAAAATGCTGGTCTTTGAAAAAAAAATCAAACTTTTCCCTATGATAAATCTAATGGCGATGGACAGCATGAATTAGAGGCAGCACAACCCAAAACAGTCTAAATTTAGCAAGAAATTACTTAGATGTTCACTCTATCTTGAAAATTCATCCAGATTTCACACTGTATTCTATAACACATCTTTTTTTTTCCAATTGTTAAAATGTTGGTTTCTCCCACCGTCAAGTCTTTGAGAAAAATTAATGCCCCAGGAAGACAGTCATATACCCAACAGCTTCTTGGAGGCCCTGACACATTGCTCCATATTGCCGGGGGCTGGGGTACCTCAGTCTAAGAGGGGGTCCCTTCAGAATTAACACTCTTTCACTCTTTCATTCTAAATCCTATCAGAATACACCTACCCAAGCAGTATAACGCCACAGCCTCCTCATTTTCCCACAAAGAGATTAAGTCACAATAAAGTGAATTTTTTTTTTTTTTAAGCAAAGGCACCAATATCAAATACTAGCAGAGATGGAACAATAATTCACCATCCGACTTTGATCCATTATTGTTCTCACAGAGCCACTGGGCCCGCTGGATGGCGCCCTAAATTTATGGAATGATCTTACAGAAAAGGATTAGATTATTCCTTCCATATAATTAACGTGACTCCTTTCTAGCATTAAAACTGAGAGAAGATGTCTCATTCCCCCTTTCAGAATAGCAGAAGCAAGAGTGAAAACCTTTTCAGAGAAGACTGGGGCCAGTCGTCCCCCTTCCAATCTTCATGTCCAAGTTCGAACGCTGGGCAGCTGATGTAGGTGGCAAGCAAGCTCCTTCAGCCCTGTAAACTTGGTGGGAAGGGGCCGCACTAGACAGAGAAGGCAACTTGCAGATGGAACCACAGAGTCAACAGAGAAGAGAGAGAGAGAATGGCCATCAAAAATACCAGCCGGAGGAAGCGGGTAATCGCAGCAAGGGGCTTGATGGAATGAGAGCCAGGAAAACTCACCACGTTCTGCCCCAGACAGACACCAGTTGCATTTTCTATTAGTGTTGGTGTTGCCCAAGGCAAAATACATGTACGCACCATATCGACACATTTTTCTCTCCTCATCAACAAGCAGCACATCCATCATGTATGGACGTACCTCGCATTTATAAGAATAAAAAATGCTCACAAGAAAAGATAGATACTATGTATGGTAAACCCACTTTCGATGAATCCATTAGCGGAAAGCGCTGGCAATAACTATATTAGATATCAAGTAAACTTTAAAAAACATCCTATGGTAGGTGAATGTCCTTGGGACAAACTGTCATTTAAAATTTATGTTTTTGTCTTTTGTTTGAATAAATTTCCTCCCAGCTGTAAAGTATCAAGGATATTTTACCTCGTTAGTCAACTGAGGATTTTAAAGTAATCTTGATTACAGAATTCCATAATCCAGTCTAAAATGGAAAAGTCATTATAATTTCCGTCTCCTGAGTCGAGAGCTTGAGGCTAGCCAGGTGTTTAGTGAATGCACTTCCCAGCTCGTAGCAAGTTACCCGATTAACGGTACCAAGTGGAAATATATGTCAGCCACAGAGAGGGCGATAAAAATGGAGCCCTTCACAGCACACTGACCATGGGAATTAGGTCTGAGAAGAAATCACAGCCCTTCCTGGTCCAGCTACCATGGAAGTGATTACTAGACACTCCATAAACAAATGCAAATCAAAGGCAAGTTATCTAAAGCCTCCTCCAAGAAATGTTATTGGGAAAAAGCATTTTCTTTGTGGTGTGTCCAGCTTGCTTCTTGACTCAGGCTTGCAAATTGTTCTCACTGATTTTTAGAAACATCTTGGTTCTTTTCACTCCAATCACTTCCACATGATAAGGATCCGCAGGGATGCGGAGCTCGATGAAAGAAGGTCCCCTGATGTGGATGGCAGCTGCAGGCTCCAGCCTCTTTCTATTATTGTGATGGACATTCTGTTGCTGGACGCACTTTGGTTCTAAATCCACATGATGTTATTGCGAATTTGCAGGCCAGAAACAGCAACATCGGATCGATCCTCGTGTACAGATGTGCTGAATTGAACACCAGGGTTCTTCTCTCCCTGAGAATGCTATGGCTGTGAATATTTTGTATGGCTTTAAGGATTTAATAGCTGCTGGGTGCCCTTGGCTTTAAAAATAGAAAGCTAGCCCAAGCCT
>NW_011888940.1:352457-354889 GCF_000151845.1 Pteropus vampyrus
GTCCTTTTGCGAGAGAGGGGAGTGTGTTGAGGGCAAACAAAGTGGGAGCAGCGCAGCTCCAATCAGCTCAGCCCCCAGCACTCGTGCCAGAAGTAAGGGAGAAGCCCTCACAGAACTGCAAGGCGGGGAGCCCGGGGGCCGGAGGCGCGGGTTCCGGGGGACGGCAGAGGGGTGGCCGCGAGGGCGGTGTCCTCGCCCGTCTCGCAGCAGTGGGCGTTCATGGTCCCCGAGAGAGAACATGAGGGACACTCTGGAAGCAGAAAGACCGGGCTTTCGGAGTCTTCTGTAGGGATCTTTAAGTATAAACTAATTTCATGGCCTTTATCCCATTTTATTGTGGAAAATTTCAAACATATGAAAAGGTAGACAGAACAGTCTATATACCATCACCCAACTTCCATAATTTATAGCCAATTCTCAGCCAGTCTTATCTCTTTCTTCTTCTACATTATTGTGAAGAAAATGTCATAATCATAACATTTCATCTGTAGATATTTCAGGACGTATCTCCAAAGGATAAGTACACTTAAAAACTATAATTCCATTATTATCATAGAAACGTTTTAATTCATTACCTTTTTTAACTTGTCGCCCATGCCCCTTTAATGATGCTCCCCAGGTAGGGGCTGCCTGGGAGACCAGGGTTACGTAGGGGAGCATCGGTCCCCGGAAATTCCTGATCGCTTCCCCTTCGTTTTACTCTATCTGGCCTCAATCAGTCCAAGGAGGCGGAACATTTGTTCTCATCTTTATTCAGCCACGACATTAAAACCATAATGTAGTGGTGTCCAGAGATCTCAGTGTTGACGGTTGTGACAGATACAAAGTGAGCTAAGGACACAACCAGATTCTGCTGTACATTACATAGGAATTTGGTGTTCGCGTCGAGCCGATACACATGTGAGGGACCCCCCCACCCCAAAACAAAGAGTTGACATTTCTTTTAAATGGAAGAAATCTGGTTTTACTTAATATGTTGCTGTGGGTTCACATACTATATAATTATTATTTTTTACACGCAGCTATTGGTTTTGAAGAAAGACACACATGGATTCGGGATCTGTGGCACTTCAGGCCGCAGCGCGGTTTCGGATGGGGAGGCTCCCTGTCACGGGCAAGCCCCACCCCCACTTTTCATTTTACCTTTCCGTTTTCCCACCTGGTAAGAGAACATGGAAGTTTACTTAGAAACAACTTCCCTTCACTCTCAAGAGACAGTAGTCTGCCTTGTCCCATTATGTCATCCAACGTGAAATAACCCAATGTCCTACTTCACGCTGACTTGGTTTGAAAGTGGCTCACCAAGCAAAGACAGCCGAGCTCAAGTGACGAAAAACAGCACCCCCAGAATTCAGGAAACGCACTCACACCCTTTCTGGTGGAGACACAGTTGCTGGTGTTGCTTGAAAGCATCGGGGGTAGCCGGTTAATCTCGCTTCTGCTTTCCTATCTCATCAGCCGCCTCGTCCGCCAGCCAGGTGTGAGGAGGGGCAGGTGCAGGTGATAACGCTGGTGCTGAGCCCAAGTCCGCGCAGCGCAATTTCTGCATTTTGTGGGCTTCCCTCCGGGGTGCTTTTGCTTCTAACGGTCAGCACCTGCTGCTCTTTTTCAAAGGCCTGCCCTGGGGCGGCTGGAGCCGGCTTCGCCTGCATGCTCCGGGAAGCTGGCTGGACGTCTCTGGGATTTACTGCTCTCCTGCAACCCTAACAGGTGGTCAGGGAATAGACAGCCCCAGCTCAGGACAACTGTGAGGCGGAACTCACACCCCTGAGTCTCCAGCAAGACGGGGCTGACGCTGAAAGCTGTCCGGTTGCCCTCTTCAGCTTCCCCTCCCCTCCCCTGTCCTGCCTCCCTCTGTCACTTCCCCTACCGGTTCCCCAGGGTCCCCCTCGTTAAGAAATCGCTTGCCCAGGAATCCTCACTTCCGGATCGGCTTCTGGAGAACTCGTCCTAGAACAGCTGCTCACCCAGGACTCCCACTGTTGGAGTATTCTGGAAAGCGTCATCCCTTCTCCACACTTAGGTGCACGGGCCCCCAGCGAGGACCAGCACGTGCAGAGGTATTGCACAGGTACATGGAGCAACGACAGGAAGCAGCTCTCACCTCCTCTTCCGACTTGGCAGCAACGTGGCACAGAGCAGAGTGCACCAGTCGTGGGCCTGTCACTTGCAGCAGCGTGACCTGGGTGTGTTCCTCAAATAATCCAGGGCTCTGTTTCCCATAGTATTCTTTTTAAAATAGCGATAATACCTACCTCGCAGTCATGTTCAATGCGATAACCTAACCCAGTGCCCGGCCCGCGACAGGTGCTCCTTGACAGCCCGCTGAACCTGACTCTGCATTTTGATGACGCCCTTCAGGTCAGAAGTGACCCAAAACCCACCGAAGGGGCCAGATGCCTCTGCGGCCAGGCTCTTCCGGCTGCCATCCC
>NW_011888940.1:356405-358336 GCF_000151845.1 Pteropus vampyrus
AGCTTGCTTTGTTTTTCCCTGCCGCTGCTGCTTCTCAGTCTTACAAGCTAAGTCCAAGATTTCATGAATAATCTACACACATGGCAAATGAGCTACTCAGAGTCCTTCCAACCTCATGTCTTCCAGACTGAGAAGTTTCTTCCAACCACCTAGTCTCAAATGAAACTTCTTCCACTCCTGGGTTGTTTTTGCTTCCCTCTTATGTTTCAAGGTGTCCTTATCAAAACGTCATAAGAACTTCAAGGTTCGAACAAATTTTTATTTTGTCCAAGAGTAAGAGGATACCTTTCACTTTATTTCCAATATTCCTTGTGATACTGTCCAATACATTTTGTTATTGGTGGTTTCCCTGGTCATCCCCTTAGGCTGAATCTTCAGGTAACTAAGTCGTTAGGCTGTCTTCCTGAAGTCTAATCAGTTTCTCAGAGTCTACCGTCCCGCAGAATAGTCTGCATTATTTTTCCTGAAATGGTTCTCCTTGATCTCATTAAAGATCCCCTGCTCATTTTTTTCTGTTCATTCTACCTTGATGAGATTTTATCACCTGGCAGAACTTAGTTTTGTGCACAAATTTGGTGATTGCCCATGGTACTTTTTTTATCTTGATCTCTTGAAAAAATAAATGTTAAATAAGGCCAGCTCAGTATGCTTTTCTACAGGTTCCTATTATTAACACTTTTCCCTCCAGAGAAAATGATTATGTATCTCAACTCTTTACTTATTCCCTTAGTCGATTCTCTCTCCAATCCGAAACATTTTCTCTAGTCTCAAGAAAACTCTTTAGTTTAGCTTCAGTGAGATATAATTGATATGTAATGAACTGTGCATACTTAAAACAGACAATTTGGTGAGTTGTGTCACACACACACACACACACACACACACACACACACACCTGTGAAACCTTCACGAGATAACACATCTGTTACCCTTCATGTCTCTCCCTCTGCCCCTGTTCTTAATCAGCCACTGCTTTATATCATCATAGATTAGTTTGTATTGCCCATAATTTTATATAGATGAAATCATGCCACATGTAGTCTTCTGTTTTGGGCGGAAGAGTCTGGATTCTTTCACATGCTACAATTATTTGAGACTCATCCATGTTGTTTTATATACCAACAGTGAGTATTCTGAGCAGTATTGCACAGGGTGGAATGTACCACATTTTGTTTATCCATTTATCAGTTGGTGGACACTTGAGTTGTTTCCAGTTTCTGATTATTGTAAGTAATATTGCTATGAACATTGACGTACAAGTGTTTGTGTGAACACGTCTTACTTGCTCTTTGGTCAATGCCTAAGAGTGAAAGGCTGGGTGGTAGGGTGGTAAAAACTCCTTTCTGCTGCTTCCATATGACATATTTTTAAAGGCTTTCTGAAAATCTAAATGAAGTATATCCTCTCCATTTCTTTATCCATTTTCTCAAAAAAATAAACACAGCTCTCAAAGAACAAAGAAGTAAAGTACACAGAGCCTCGATATTGTGCCAGTGTTTTCTGTGGAGCTTTCTGTCCACCAGGGCTGCTCCCTCAACCTCTGTAAGGTGACACAGAGCCGCTACACAGTCCAGGTGAGGGACAGAAGGAAAAATAATTTCCCCACTCTGAGGAGCTCTGTGGTGTGCAGGTGCCAAAACATTTAAGAATCTAATCGAATGCATCCCTCCAGCCTTCTGGGGTGAATTATTTGAGTACGTGGTAGAATTTATGGCTCAGAACAGAGTAAAAATAAAGAAGACTTTTCCTGTGGTTTTTTTCTGATGCTATTAGACTTGTTTTGAAATTTATGTCAAATAAAATAAAAAGCCAAAGACATAGAGGGAAAGAGGAGAATAACAAGAGAGGAAAGTTAGAGAGAAAAAGATAACGAGGCCCAATGCTTCGAGTCTACGCTTCAGGTAAATAACTTCCTTATCCTGAAAAAAAAA
>NW_011888940.1:359606-363275 GCF_000151845.1 Pteropus vampyrus
GCCCTGTTCTGAGTTGAGGGGTGCGGATGGACCAGACAGACAAGGCCTCTTTCCGTGGATCTTACACTCGAGAAGGGGAGACAGGTGATGAATCAGTAAGCAATGAACGCATAAGATAAGTTCTGATAATGACAGGGGCTGTGAAGGCATCTTTAACTTCCAAACGACCTACAGACTCGGGGCGAAGGACACTGAGCATCCTCCCGTATGTCTGTCCTGAACTTCCATGTCATTTCTAACTGTCCAGAAGTGGGACTGGCTACCCCTGTGGCCAAGGAGCTCCCTGACCACAGTGGCTGCCTTTTTGCTAACCTTGGCGTCTAATATAAAGCCTGGCACATAGTAGGGCTGACCAAATGCTCCATGATGAGCGAATGAATGAGAGTGAATGACTAGGGACATATGGTCAGTATCTTACACTGGGTTTTCTTAGAAGCATCTCTAGACAAGGATGAGACCACTAGCAGGTTTATTCGGGAGGCGATTCCAGGAAGCTGTGGAAGGGGAGCGGGAAAGTGAGACTGGGTGGGGAGGAAGCCACCAGAGGGGTGGCATCTGGTCGCTCATGTGGGCACCTGGGGCTGAGTCCTACTTAGGAAATCTGGGCGACATAGTGGGACTCGTCTCAGTGTTTTCCCAACCAGGGGGCAAGGGAGCTGGGCACTGCTCCCCTGACACCTGTTGGCCTTCTTTAAAAGCTGCTCCCAAAAAGAGTGAGTCCCCTCCCTGGCCATCCGGTCCCAGCTTGAGTGCAGTGGGTTCCAGCAGCCAGAGAAAACCTCTGGGCAGAGTCACAGAGCTGAAGCTGGAGAGCTACGGGTTCTGTTCCAAGAATGATGGGCAGCAGCAGCTCACGGGGCCAGCGGTACCTGCTCGGGCCAGCTCCGTGCAGCCGGTGAACTCCCCCAGGACCTGGAAGCTGAGCCGCTCGCGGACAGCGGAGGCAGCGGGAGAAAGGAGTTTCTTGCAACAACTGGACCTCAGCCAGCACGGACTTTATGACACACTGGTGACCCTTGGCTCCCTTCCGCCCCCTCTCTCAAATTTAACTTGATATTTGGAGCCCCTCGAGCTGGAAATGAGATCTTATTTTGATATTTAAACACTTGTAAGTGGTGAGAGACCGTATAGGGACTTAAGACTGTTGAGTATTAATTTTAATCCCTGGAAAGTGCCTCTAAAGTTCTGGATAGCCAGGTTCAGAAATATTCTGTTTTCCCCACAAAAGCCGCCTTGCCAGTTGAGATTGAGCACCGAAGTGACAGATATGATAATAAATGAAAATTTATTTGAGAAAAATGAACCAACCACATTTATTTTTTATTTTTTGAAGCATCTAAAAGACTGGATATAAATTTTGAATGATGGTTTATATTTGCTCGTTTTTTTTATTCAAAGCGGCTTGTGTGGTGCTGATTACACCCCTTTTCACTGCAAGCGCCCGAGAGAATTTCTCTTTCTTTGTCACTGCCAAGGCCCTTTCTTTCCTTTGCTAGGGTTTAAAAGGACAAACTATGAACCCTTAAGGCTTTGGGTTTGAGGGATGCCAAGAAAGTGACACAGGCCATTATTTCTAGGCTCATGAAATTATATTTCCCGAATTTCAGTATACTTCATGAACAAGCGCACCACGAGCTAAGAAAAGCATCTAATTACAGTGTAATGCTAAAATCATTTTTGCAAAAGCTGAATAAAAAGATGATTATCAGAAACAGTGTTCTGCCAAATCTAATTGTGCCAAAATCAATAATGAAAAGCATTCCATTTGTTTTTGATCTATCAGAATTATTGTTTTATCACAAATACCAGTACTTGTAATGATGATAACTGAGGCCTCACAATAAACGTAGCTATTTTCAAGCTCGATCCCATCGTTTCTTTTAAGTTTTAGCCTCTTTAAGCATGTTAACCTTTGGAGAAGCAAGGCTGTCTTAAGTTTTCAAGAATGGTCAATTCTTTCTTCCAGCATTCATTCACGAGCCCCTCCCGTATACCGGCGTGATGTTAAGTGCTGTGGGAGGATTAGCCACAGTTCCTGTTCTCAGGAAATCTACACCTTAGTCATCAGATAAAGGAAAAGGAAAAATTCCTTATTTCCATTTTAGAGGCAAGAAAATAAAAATCTCCCCTTCGGGGACGTCTCTCAGCATAGAAAGTAGAGTTCAAACAGGTCGCACCTATTTCTAACCGAACCATTCCGGCAGTACGCCTGAAATTCCTTCCTCCTTCTCGTGTCCTCAATGAGAAGCCAGTTTCTTAGTCGGTCGATAGAAAAATGCCATGGACAGATTTGTGTTTTTATCAACAATATTATTCATCAGCGTACTGAACCTCTACCCGATACCACATAATATAATACATCTTTAGTTTCCATAATGTCTTCCACATGATTTTATCCCCAAATGCTTTACATACTTCACTAAGACAGCTATAGAATTAAAATAATAAATCAAAGCAGGGGACAGAAAGCAGAGAGGTTTATTCAAGGGAGGAAAAGACAGCTTTTCAACGAGACGGGAAAAAAGATGGAGAACCCTAGTTCGTCTGTGCCAGTCCTATAACTCATAACTCTTTTCTCTGTTTTAACTCTTTCTTTGGTTTATTGTCCCAGGCAGCACTACTTGTCCTATCTCTTACAAATCTTCCTCTTGAAAAGACAACTAGGTACTTACACTTGAATAAGAATCTCAATTTCCCAGCGATGCCTTTTTCCATGCTTTGTTATGATGCCATCTCCCCCAGACATCCGAAAGCTAAAAGAATAATTTAATACCTGAGCACAGGGTTTGAACCGAGTGGACGAAGAGGTGAATTTCTGGAAGAACTCTGGTGGACAATGATCTTGAAACTTAGCTGCCCTTCTCACTTTTAGTCTTGGATTCATTCGTCCAAAAAATGTTTTTGAGATAATAGGTGTTATGTGGGAGGAGCAAGGCAGAGACAGAATAGTTAGCATAGTAAATCGGGAGGCTAGAGACGGCCTTGCCAGTAAGTGGCTGTGAGCAGAGATCTGAAGGAAGAGAGGGCTGAGCCAAGCAGTCATCTGGGGAAAGAGCAGAGGGAACGCTCAGAGCAAAGCCTAGAAGGAGAGAATGGTCTTGGTACTTTTTGAGGAAAAGCAAGGAGGAGTCTGGGGCGCCTAGAGCGGAGCACGCAGGACGGAGAGCGGTCGAGGATGGGGTGGGGCGGGGAGCAGTGGATTGTAGAGAGAGCCTTGTAAGTCACGGAAAACCTTTCCGCTTTTACTCTGAGTGACATAGGACGCAATACGTTAGTAACCACCAAAATTAGAACAATAAACGGGAGTTGGTCAAAATGCTTCTCCCTACGGCTTCTGTGGTTGCTGTGCATCCATTCTCCACCATTCTCGTGTTCAGTCTTCACGATTGCCCGCCTACCATGAGCCATCTTGAGTTGGGAGGTAGGAGGGCGCAGTGGCTGAGAGCATGTGTTTATTTGCTCAACAAACATTTCGTAAGTGTTCTTTTAGGCACTAGGGCTTCAGCCAAGAGCAGAGACAAATGGCCCTACCCTATGGAGCTTACCTTCCGGTTCCTGGGCTCCGGAATTAGCTAGCTGGCTCAAGTAACTACTAGCGTGTGAGTAGTTACTCAGTAATTACTAGCTGTCTGACCTCTATCTGTGATTCGGTTTCCCCATCTATACAAC
>NW_011888940.1:365295-377305 GCF_000151845.1 Pteropus vampyrus
TTAATAAACTCCTAGCATATAAGCAGTACTACTGTTAAGTGTTCACTTGCCCAGGGACTAAAGAAAGCCTTCACTGTACAAGATTATATGTGAAAAGCATTTGCTGTAGCCTGTATAACGAGGCACTGTTTGAGCTGGCTGTCAGCGGGAATGTGGAAAAGACTTTTAGGCAGGATCTTCCCTGTAATAGCTGGATACACAGCGTCATGAGTGTACAAAGCACTAGGTCCCACAGGGGGTTGATGAGCGCAGCAACCTGAACCTGAACGCAGGTCCCCAGAGCCGGGAGCCAGCCCTCTCAGCTCAGCCAGACCCTGACGCCAGGACCCGAAGTGGTCTTGGTTTTAATGCCACCACAACCTCTGGCCTCAAGGGGACACCAACCAGATCAGTCATAAACAGTCACTGATATGCTCCAGGGCTTAGAGAAGGCCGTTAGGTAACACAGGAGCGGTCTACAAAGATGGAAGAAATCGCACGAGAGGTCGAGAGGGACGGAAATATAATAACATCCCTAAGAAAAGAGTGAGTCTGGGCAAAAGTCAAGGAATTGGAGGAATCGGTGGAAGAAAATGAGGCACATGAGAAAGAAGAAGCAGAGCGAACGGGTCCCACGAAATGAATTTGAGGGCAATGCAACATCCAAAACACTCCAAACCCAAGGCAGATGTATTTTTAATCAGTAGTAAAAATTGTGTAAAGGTCGTAATCTTTAAGAATAGAGTCAACGAGCACGAAATAACCCCATTACTGGAAAACAGTGAGGGAGAGAGAGGGAGATGCTCTAACTCACATGATGAACCCAATTACGAGCATAAGGACAGAGCATAAAGAATTTGAAGGCACTGAATAGTCTGACGTAACCAAAACCTGGGAAAATACATTTCAAAGGCATTTGCTTACACTAAGAAAATAGGAGAGTTAAAAATATATATATTGATAATCGAAAATGCCCTTGATATCATTTTACTTGAAATTTTGACTTGACTTAAAAGTTAGGGTCTCACAAAGGTTTTGACCTAAACGTAAGAGCTGTACACAAAAAAGATGACAGTAAGAAGCGATGTCTGAAAACAACTGAAAGCAGACGTGCTCACCCACGCCACAGCCATGGCGGCATCCGTTTGCCAAACTTGACCTTGTCTCTGAAAACTCATGGGATAGATGGCGATTTTCACTAAAACACTTGCTCTGACTGTAGACTAAAATTTTCCGGAGCTTCATTTTCTCCATGAATTAAAGTAACAACATGATCTTAATTGGTTATTCAGGTCATTTGGGAAAGAACATCAATGTGAAGATATTTAGTCATCTGAAAGACTCATTTTATTGACCAGGGTTCAAGGCAATTCTATGCATAATCGAGAATTTGTTCACTGCCTTTCCAATAAAAATGAGGATTCTACCACCTCGACCTACAATGATGAGGTTCACCCAAGAGTTTTGGTTGGGTTTCATGCACTTCATATGTTACAAGGCTAAGAATGTAATTACGTGAATGTTTATTAAAAGTGAAGTCATCAAATGGGAACATTGAATCACTTCCTACTTCACCATTTCGTATTAACATGGGACCCGTGCAAAGGAAATTCTCTCATTTGAAAAGTTCAAAGCCAACACATTGTTTTTTACCCACTTTGGGGTTCATTTTTGCCATTTTTTTTTTAGGATTACTATTAATAAAAATACTATTTTTTTATTGTTTTTTTGTTGCCCCGTTTCTTCCTTTTTTCCCCAAGGGGTTTTTTTTTCAAAAACTGGATACTGAAATTCTGAAGCAAAGGCAAGTCTACCAAGATGCTGATATTTAAAGAAATATAGAGATTTTGGCAAGAGAGGCATGAAAGGACAAGTGCTTTAGGTTTTGTTATTTTCTAAAGCAGTGTTTCTCAAGCTGTCCACGGCGAGGAGTCACTTCTTTTATTTCTAATTACATTCAAAATATAAGCCTCACTTTTTTATTCTTAGACTCAACAGACGTCAAGTTAACTTGCTCCAGAAGTTTCTAAATGCTTCCTCCCAGTTACTACACTCATCACAGACCAGTAAGGGTCGGCCCAGCCACCGAGCACAGACCTACCACATTTGGAGTGTCCCTGGCCCAAAGTCTCATGGCTGACTCAGAACTGGAATTCTTATTTTATAGACGTCGAATCTCTGAAATGCAACAAGGCCCACCCACATCTCTACCCAGAGCTCTGAAAAGTAAACTTTTAAAAAGAAAGGCTCGCATCACGGAGAAAAGTAGGCAGCTGCACCCTCATCAGACTGGGTTTTTGCTGTTGCTTTTCTACTTATCGTAGGAAACAAGTTGTGGGGCCAGCCGATTTCAAATGCTGTTATAAGCAGCGATCATCCGTTCATGATTACAGGGAAAGAAACCTCAAGTGTCTCACTGTGCACAGTTAGCACAGAAAACAACATCGAAGGCCGGCTAGTGAGAGGAAATGAGGACCAGCTCCCGACTCCGCCACTTCCCGGCTGTGAGGCTTCGGGTCAGTAACTTAACCTCAAGGCACTTCTTTCTCTGTCCATAAAACAGGGGAAACGACAGGATCTACCTCACAAGTTTAAGGGAGATGCGGCCTGTGAAGCATTTAGGACAGCGAGCGACGCCTACTGAACGTTCAGTCAATGCCAGCCACGTGGGCCACAAATCTGGCAAACGGCGCCACTGCCGTGTGAAGTGAAATGCTGCCCAGCACAGCTTCTTGAGGGCAGGCCCCACCCCGTGTCCTGCAGACTCAGGGTGCTGCGTTGCCATCGCACCGTCAAGCGGAAAGTGTTTAGAAGTGGCGAGCACATGTTGGAGGTGCAGGAGCTGACTGTGCCCTCACAGCCCCACTCAGGATGACGCTCCCATTCTTTGACATAATCCAGAACGACCACAGCGTTTCCAGCTTGGGCACCAGCAGCAGACCCAGATCTCACCCCTCTCCGAAGCTGCTGTGCCATCACCTGACAGCGGTGCTTTAGCTGAAACAGAAAAGCCCTTGACACTCAGCTCAGTTTGCTGTGTCGCGACAGAAGCTGGGCCGATCTGACTGATCGCGTGGACCTTTGGGCGTCCAAAGAGGTGAGCTACATCCTCGGTTCTGTCTCTTGACATTGTGGGCCTCGAGCAAGTCACTCAGTCTCCTGCTTTAGGCCCCCGTCAGTGACAGGCAGGTCGTTAGGATGCTGCCTCTCGCTTTGGGAGGTGTAAAAGCAGGGCGAACAGACCAGTGGGTTTGTGGGGGACATGGACATACATGAGAGAGAATTGTTCTTTTTCACATGGCACTTTTTCCCCCACTGTACATCGGAAAGCCTTTCAACACAAACCACGTACTTTTGATGCCTTACGCCATTACGCTCCGAGTGCTCTCGGCATTCACTACAAACAAAGAAATCCGAAGGATTTAGGCAGCCCTGTGGGTCATGTCCAGCTCTTTGAAAGTTCCTCCCATGAGCCGTTACAATGCGAAAGGATGAGTTCCGGTCTTTGTGTCATCGACATGGCTCCCCCAGCCATCATCGCGCCACCCATGCCTGTGCCCCATGCACCCCTGGGCTGTACGCGCGAGCCTCGGAGAAGACCGTCCTGGCCAGTCATTTGCCGTTCCGTCCCCGACGTTTTCTTGCTTGTTCGTGAATCCTCCTCTGAGGAACGTGAAAGCTGGCCTCAAGCGCACGGTGTGGCCGCCACTCACGTCGACACCCTCCTTTCAGCAGCCATTCCCCGACTCTAATCACGCTGCTGGTTCACTTGCAGCGGGAAACACTGTTTTCCCTCAACACTGTCCATCAGAAGCCCTAACCTTTTATTACTTCTTGCTGCCAATCCTTCTTCTGGGGTTTTCTGTGAGTCAGTCAATGCGTTAAAAAAAAAAAAAAAGAAAAGAAAAGAAAAGGAAAAAAATCCGTGATGGACTCTGAACGGAAGGCTTTTCACAAAGTATTTCAGGTTAGGAGCTGCCCTGGACGTCGACTCTTATCCGAGCACTTTTGTGCTCTTCGGCAGAGGCCAGGTTGTCATCCAATGTAAGCTCGATCCCCCTGAGTGACGGGGACCTTACTCCCTCGCGTGGCAGTTTTGAATCGCGGACAAGTTCTCCCTCGCTCGGCGGGGAGACCGCCCCCTGCCTTCATCAGGTTTTATGCCGCCTCCACCCACACGGTCGAGTGCTCTACAGATCCAGCCAAGTCCCTCCGTCATGTGATGGCCCAAGAGGTCGCTGAAGGCTGACTCTCTTCTCCAGACTAAATGTGCCACGAGGCAGCTTCCTGGTTCTCGGGCACTGTAGTCACCTCGTCTGGACAGGCTCCGGGAGCACACCGAGGTCCTGGGATCCTCTGCGCTGGGGGACTTCCTCACACTCTGTTCCACCTCTCTATTCCCTGCCTGAATGGCACGGACATGACCTCCCAGTGAGCTTGCTCGATGGTCCCAGACGACACGGACATTCTAGCCCAGACACAGCTAACACGATAGGCCCCGTGGGAGGGTGGCCGGCCACAGACATACTTCCTGTGACTCCGATACAGTCAGCGTGGCACAGCTGTTTGTACAACGGCACACGCGGTGCCGAGCTATAATCAGAACCTCAAAGCCCGTCTTCCAACAGGCCCCATGCCCCGCCTTGACCGTGTGGCTGTCCCGGACATTGGCCCTCTCTGCTCCTCCCCTCGCTTGCTGCTTCCTGATCGGAGCCCCTTCTTCACACTTGTGCTCTGGATGGGACCACTTACGGGGGTATCAAGAAAAGCCGTACAATATCGCTTCTACTGACCTACTGGGTAAGTCCACATCAAATTAATATGTGTACGGTACTTTATAATTTATGATAATCTCGTCTTAATCTTCAGAACAACCCCGAGGGGTGGGCGTTAGCCTCATTTCATAGACAAGAAAACCGAGGCAGACCTGGACTGGGACCCGAGGGGGCTTCCGATTTCCTATGTGCTGCTTACTCAGGAGTTTGCTAATCTGAGGAAGAAAGAGTTTTCCAAGGTCACGTTCCAAGTATCAGATAAAGAAAGAGTCACGGAGAAAAGAGAAGCGGAGGAATTTGGTTTCTATTTCTGGCTTTGCCGTAAATGAACTCACAGGTTCAGTTTTCTGGTCCTCAGTTTCCTCATTCATAAAGCCAGGGGCCTGAATTCAGACGCTCCCGAAATGTTTCCCTGCTCAGCTGTCCATTGTCTGCTGCCCCTGTCTCCGCCATGTTGCTAAAATTAGGCGGAAAACATTGTTGAAATACCTTTCTCTTTGGTTCCTCGTGTTTGTAAGGTTTCTAAGATTAGCCGGATAGTATCGGATAACTATCCAGCTCATCCGTCAAGAAGGAAGAAAACCGCCATCTATTTAATGGTTAATTTTTACGCAGTTCACTTTCTGATATGAAAAGACAACTCTGGGAACACCAGCCGCAGGGCTGCACCCGCAAAGGCCCCCCACTCCACGAAGACCATCTTAATGGCCACGCATTCTTCGAGCAGCGGTTCTCACTGACCCAGGGGACGCGTTTGGCTGTCACAGTTGGGTAAGGTGCTATAGGAATCTGGTGAAGAGAAGCCAGAGAGGCTGTTAAACATCTTACAATGCATGGGACAGGCCCCCACTACAAAGAAGTATCTGGACCGAGACGTCAAGCGTGCTGAGGTTCAGAACCGCTGTCTCAAATGGCCCCAAACTCTTCCCAGCGTTTTAGCGAAACTGGCCCACAGGAGAGGGGAACCAGATGGGCCGACGTGGAAGAACTGCCGGCCTGGACGCCTCTTACCTTGCGAAGAAGGAAGCGGCCACGGAGGTGCCCGTGGAAGGCTCGCTGGCCACGCAGGGGCCCTGTGAGGCCGGGATGCTGCAGGCCGCAGGCTTGTCTGCATTGTAGCGATTCAGCGCAGCTTCCGTCAGGCCCTCTCGGCCAGTCTCCGTCATCAGCTGGGAGATCTGAGGAGGAAAAGGGACACTGAGCTCGTTACCTGTGGCTCACCGACAGCATCTCTCCACTGGGGTGAGGGGCTAGAGCTGGGGGAGAGGGAAGGAGGGAGGGCGAGAGGGATCCGGCCCCCATGTTACGTGGTGATGCTCAGGGCTTCTCTGAGGCTATTTCCCAGCGTTTTAGCTCGGATATCTCCTCATTTTCATTAAAAATAATGGAAGAAAATGACTCCCTGACATCGTAAGTTTCAGTTATGTCTGTGTCTCTCCCGCATTTGGAAGGGAAAAGCACAGGCCATTACCCACACTGTCTGCAGCCTAAGACCAGGCCAGAAACATCGACCAGCGCCATTGTCTTACCAAGAACGTCCCCAAACGTTCTCAAACAGACGAGTGGGCAAAGGCGTCATTTAATTAAGGGAGAAGTGAATGTACTAATCAAGAACACGAGGAATTAAACAAAACGGTATTTGTTGTTGTTTGCTGTAGGCAGTCAGCACGCAGATGACTTAGAGAACCTAATAAAAATAGAGTCGCCATGAATTCCCATTGGAGTTTTTTGGGGAGGGTTTAGATCATTTTAACAGACTTAATTTTCTTACTGGTTTATTAAGATAAACGGCTTCCATTCTATTTGCAACAATTGCCTTTACAATAGAAGTTCTAGTGGGTAGGGCTGGGTCCATTTTGCCTAAATCCACATAATATGCTATGAAGAACCGTACTTCTGGGCAAAATGAGAATCTTGTGTAGAAAGATACTTTTGGAAAGTGCTAATCCCCTGACAAATGTAATAATTATGCAGGCAAGTCTAAATGTGCTATTTTAAAAACCTGTTACTTTAAAACTTCAGTCTACTTGCAAAAAGGAAAAACTGTTGAAAAAAAGGAAACTTTAGTTTAAAAAAAAAAGTCCCCAGCCAGTGTAAAGCTCTTACACGCTGAATGGAAAATGTTTCTAATTGCCTAGAAAATGCAGGCACAATAAAGCAAAGATCAGAAACAGTTTCCACTTTGTAACTGAGCAGGCCAGTAGGCCAGTGAAAGAGCCCCATTTGTTAACCTTTGAACATAAAAACATTTGTACTTTTCATTATTAGCAGACTAGCCATTACTCGGAGGCCCATTGACTTGAAACTTTGCTCAGCTTAGATTCACGCTCTTACTTGGAAAGGGCTGGCATTATTCAGCTGAAATTGTGCCAGCACATACTTTCTTATTCTCATTCATTCAATGCATTGTAAGGAAACCCGACTCACATCTGAGAAGCCAGAGGGGAGGCAGCAAGGGCAGCATGGTCTGGAGCACAGCCCTGTGCTCCGCAAGGGCACTGCCCAGTGCAGAGGGAGACCGTCACCTCTCCGTGAGCTGCCTCTGCTGCCCGCAGCTGTGGGCTCCTTCCCTCCACCAGCTGCCACTCTCCTGGAGTAATGAGGCAGACTAGACAGGGCAGCTGAAAACAACCAAGGGGCCGACGATGTGGCCATCACATTGTCTTCATCACGAAGCACCATGTATGAAGCCCCCATGGTACGTGGTACCATCCTGGGCAACATCCGAAAGCAAACCCAAAATTCATAGCATCATTTCGTTCACCAAGTGCTACAATCTAAGACCCATATGCAGATTTTAACACACACAGACATCTGAAAAAAGTCAGTAAACAAGTGTGAGTGCAGTTTGTTACAATCTGTACACCCATCTTCTGTTTGTTGTGTTGTTTCCTTCCTCTTCACCGCTGTATTTCTAACCTGAAGTCTGGAGCGAAGGGAATGGAATTCTTCCTCACTGTCCTCACGGGTGCCCTGCAAACCCACAGAGAGGCCACTAAGGATGTTCAGACCATATCTGTGGGATAAATGTGAGCTATTCTTATTTTATACTGCTCCTATGTATCTAATTAGATCTTCTTTTCTTAAGTCCTTTAAATAAGAGGACTTAGTTCTTTTAAAAATTATACCGTATTTCTATTTTGTTTGGCTATTAGGACACAAGAGTATTTCCCCTCCCGTCACCACCAAAACGTTGCGTTTTGGCTCCGCTTGGTGCTAGTTTAGGGACTGAGAGCTGCCTTTTGTTCAGCTCACGAATTCATTTGCTCATTTATTCATATGAACAACCATGTATTGGGCACTTCGTATGTGCTAGGCATAGAGTAGGCATAGGTGCAAATATTTTTTGCAGTCTCCTAGAGCTTCAACATTTACATTATTTTCCTTGCCAATTATGTACAACTCACTGCGAGTCAATATCTCGTAGAAAGATAATGCACAAGCTAGCTGGCCTAAAGCAACTTCTATTATCTCTACTTAGCCACATCTTCATAATTCTGAAAACTAGGCTTGCTCACAATAGATGCAGCTACAGTTGCTTTAATTGGACAATTAAAATCATATCAGTTCTAGATCATTCTGAGAGAGAGGGAGCCCCCTTGTCAGAAAAGCCGTCATTTTTCATACATATGCTGGTGCGTATGGGCTTCTGAATGCTGGGTTTTGATGAAGCTCTACTTACCAAGGTATTGTCTGCTCGATACCAAGAATTTACTCTTCCTCAACCCTGCAAACTGCCCATAGGACACTACCATAGGATGTCACTGAATTGTTCCATTATATAAAAATAAACACTCACTGGATGAAATCTGGCTTTGAAAGAACTGCTCCCCCTCCAAATTCTTTCTGTGGCTCTTTGAAACTGTGATGGCTTGTCACTAAATTGCTTATGCACTAAGCTGAGACAGCTAAACATCCATATCTATAATTACGCCATCTTTAACGGAATAAAGGCTGCCCTATATCTGTCTACTCCTTTGCTCTTCTTCCTCATACAAGCCCGGTTTGAAACAATCAGTATTAAGCCAGGTAGCTAGGTTGGCTAGTCCTCCCACTTCTCAGGTGAGAAAACAGAGGCTCAGAGGAGTTAGGTGACTCTCCAAGGCCGTTCAGTCATTAAGTATAGAAGTTCGGATGGAAATGCAGGCCTTTAAGTCCATTCTCTATTCTTTTTTTTTTTTAATTATTGTTACCTGATCGCACCTCCGTTACTGAGGTTTACAGAATAGCCTGAGCCCCAGACAGACTTGGGGGGTTACAGAAAGTAAACTGCTTAGTCACTGACCCCAGGACATCTGAAAGAAAGCAAGGTCGAAAATCTCGTGTTCTCTCTCCCTCTCCACAATAAAAGTGTGTGTGTGTGTGTGTGTGTGTGTGTGGTGTGTGCGCGTGTGTGCGCGTGTGTAGAAATACTATCTGTGATTTGGTAATGGGGATCTTCCAAAATGTAGTTTTAGCCAAATCTTTAGGGCAGAGAGGCCTGAGGGGACCAGAATGAAGGCGGGTGTCACGTGTACCCACTGTTTCTGTGGGTGAGCAGCACAGTGCCAGCCCTGGACATGATGGCTGGAGGAGGATAAGGTGCTAAACCCAGGTCACTTCCAACATGCTTCTGAAGGAAAGAGACCCTGGGCCCACCGGCTGCAGCCCTGGTCACACGCCACGACCTCACATGCCTCGGGCCTCACTGCAAATGCTCAGCCTCTTCCTCAGCCTCCCCACGCCAGAGCTGGTCCTCTGGAGTGACACGGGGCCGACATAACAGTCCTTAAGGAATCTGAGGAGCGTTCTTCACATGACCATTCTCATCACCCCGGGCCCTCTCGCTGTCCCGCACCCTCGGTGGCACACCGCCTACTCAGGAACATTCATTGTTCTCCTGCGTTCCGAATTTTATTTCAGGCCACGGGTGGCCCAACCCCACACACACTTCAAAAGCAAGTGTAAGAGGGCCCGCGTCGCGCCTGGCTACCGCACAGGCTCTGTTCTGAATCTAAAGGTCACCCAGAGGCCTGGGCTACTGCAGCGGGTGAGGAGAACCCCTGCCCCTCTCAGCCACCGAGCAGCCCCCACCTCGGGCACCCAGGCCAAGTGGGGGCACATGAGGTGGGGTTAAAGGATGGGCTGTCATGGGCTTCCACAGAGCCCTCACCATGGTCCCAGAGATTGTCACCTGCAGCAACTGGGTTCTAAGATCATGTGACCGTTTCCCCCCGAGGAAGCTGATGACAGGAAAGACTTATCCAGGGAACGCAGCTGGCGAGCGGAGGGGCCGAGGCCGGACCCCGGTGTGTCTGACTGAGACTGCCAGTTGCTCCCCTCTAATGCTCCCTTCGGGACCACTTCCTGTCTCAAGGCTGCTCTCCGGCCCCCTCCCCTCAACCCACTACGAGAGAAAATGTCCAAGACAGCAGGAGTACACAGAAACTTTAGCTTCGGTGCATAATTCAGAGTCAAGAGACTTATTTTTAGACGACTACCATTTGCCTCTGCTTTTCAGGCTGTTCTGAATTAATCTGTTTCTCTCGTGATACGGTGAAAGGTACATGATTCTTCTTGAGAAAATTCTGATTCAAACGCCTCAATCTCGCCGGCTAACACATTTGAAAATCTAGTTCATTCTCTCGATCGTGTGTATGTGTCACTGCCCCAGTCCAGAAGCAGCAGCTGACAACGTGCTGGGCACTCCGTCACACACCCGGGTGGCTAGGTTTTCACTACAGGATTTTGTTTGGGTTAGTTCTGATTAAAATCTGTTTTTAGCTCTGCATCTCAGTTACACAGGGCCAGTTCACTAAAGCAATAGCCTCTGCTGCGTTCCAAACGCCACATCACATCCTGTGGGTGGTGGCAAATCCAACAGGGGGCGGCAGTAAAAGGAACTAGGCCCCAGAGAGAGGATGCACATGTGTGTTTGCACACGTGTGTGCTTGCACATGCAGGGTCCTCGGTGTGCGTGAGAATCCAGTTATCCGTCCACGTGCGCAGGAGGCTGCCTTTCACAGACTTCACGGATAAAGCTGCTCTCCGTATTTTAATCTTAGGCGAGATCCATTCCTTTTGACCATATATAAATTTTGCTCTGATGCTTCAGTCTGAGGAGCTGTACATTTGTCCCCAAAGAAACGGAAAATCTTAAATTTGGTCACGATCTTGGCCACAGCGATCAAGACAAAAGATGTCAGGCTCTGGTAAATCAAGGTTGCTTCAACATCTCAAATCGCAATCTGCAAGCCATTGACCTTTAACTTCCCCGCTGATGGGAACGACTCTGAGCGCTTGCAGAGTGTGTCGGCATGGGGGTTCATCTTAAATGGCATTATTGACCCAGAAAGCCACCTCCCTGTGACTTTGGCAAGGCAGCAGGGAACACAGAGAACACTAACAGCATCCATTTCCTGTTTAGAGACATCTTCCGACAGCAAATACATCCTGCTCCGTTTTTAACTACGTTTAATGACATTATGGCCCCAAATCCCCCAAAATAACATTTAACAGCATTTTTCTCTTAGGCAATTTATATCTCGCTGTTTGGGGACATCTCTTTTATTGTTACCTATTACTTACACTGTTATTTAATGTTTTTATGGTTTTGCAAACAGTGGGTTCTCAATAAATATTTTTGATATGCACTGGCACAAACAAACTCACAATTACCTCAAAGAAGATGACCCTTGGCATTGTCTCAGCATGCTTCTGCACTTAGGATACCAGGATATGCTTTCAAAAAGCCAATGGAACATATAAGTTAGGAAAGCAAATCTGCCAAAAAATAAAAATAAAAAAATTATCCCCAAACCAAAGATAACTAAGTATAGCCAGTTATGCGGACGCTCCATTTCAGTCACACGGGCACGCAAAAGGTGTCACCTCCAGTCGTCGCCATGCGGCAGGCGAGGCCCACGTTAACTTAGGTCGTTTCTGCTCAGATCAGGGAGAAGGGAGAGAAGAAAGTTCTGACCTTTCCACAGGAGTCTCAGCTTCCGCTGTAGGAATATGCGTCAGTCCCCACTTGGAGTGACTTCCGGCCTGACTACAACGGTGTCTGGCAGAGGGGTCCCCGGAACAGGCCGCCCCCCGGCGTGCTGCGCGTGGTGACGGACGCCCGCTTTCACCGCGAGGGCGCAGTCTCTTGCATCGGTACCGGTCCTTCTCGACCCGAAACGCTTCGTTTTATGAGTCATGTCTATTTTGTCCTCACAGACAGAGACCAAATAAACGCCCCAGTCGGAGGAGAAGCGCTGGGATGTCTCAGA
>NW_011888940.1:377835-383336 GCF_000151845.1 Pteropus vampyrus
GTTTGGGAAGGTGAGAAAGCTCTGGAGATGGACGGCGGAGATGGTCCCACAACCCGTGAATGCACTTAATGCCACCGACTGCACACTTAGAAATGCTTCCGATGGTGAATTTTATGTTGTGTACATTTTACCACAATAAAAAAAAAAAAAAAAAGACAAACTTAGGCTAAAGACCAGGAGGCTGCTGACTAACCGGACGGCGCGGGAATCTGACCACCGAAAGGATGAAGAGAAAGCACCTGGACGGAAACTAAAGCCGTGAGGACAGTGCTCCTCCTCCGTGACACTGCGGCCCCAAACCCACGGTGACGAGCCCCGGGTCGCACTGGGTTATTTGGTGGTACCAGAAAGTTCTGAGCTCCTAACGCAGTGCCTGGCACAGAGTAGGAGCTCTAGACATTTCCCCAATGTTCTAGAATCGCCGGAAGAAGCAGCTCAAGGCTTAGACTTGCTCTGAGGAGCAGCTGCTAATCCTGCCACAGAGCAGTGGTGGGCAGGCTCGGCCTCCGTGTGGTTCTCTCCCGAGGGACGGAATATTCTCTGCCCAGAAACATCCGACGGTAAATTTTAGGTTATGTATATTTTGCCACAATAAAAAAGAAAGAAACAGAACAAAAACCTGACAGTACCGAAGAGTCCATCCCCGTTAGCTTGTCCCGGGTGGGCGTGTGTCTGCTTTGTCATTTGCAGGGAGGGGTCATAAGGACTCTCAGTGTCAAGCGAAGTCAGAGAATGGGGACCAAGAACCGGGGTGCCGTCCTCCAGGGATTCTGCCGGCGTGCTTTGCGGGGTGGCGTCCGTGACACGACCCCACCGGGCTGTGCCAGGCCTGCAGGGGGTGGGGTCGACCGAGGCCCAATCGAGGGAGCGACAAGAGAAGAAACGAGGATTGATCCAGGGCTGAGGAAAGTCCCCTCCCAGACTCAGCTCTCTGATTAAACGTCGCTGGACTTCTTTCCACTTGCCGAGGACGAGGCCGTCCCTGCTCACTGTCTCTCGTGCCTGCCAGGTCCCACCCCATCAGCCCTTTCTATTCGCACCATCACGTGGTGTCTAGAACTGGGTCGCCTCGCGCCCTTTCTTCGTGCTCACCGTTTACGGTGATGCGTTTGAGTCCAACAGTAAGTTTTTCCTACAGATCGTGGCATGCTGTCCCCAAGCACGGTTACCGCCTCACTTGAAGCTTGCCCCAGGCCCGGCTCAGTCCTCACAGCTCACTGGGGCACAAATCACCTCTGAGACTCTGCCACCGGCCTTGAGTCAGACTGATAAAACCCTCCCATGCTGTCTGGCCCTCCAGCCAGCACCAAGGGGCCGAGATGGGATTCTCCCGTCCCAGGGCGGGATGTTTGACTACCCTTATTATCTTAGCTTTCCTTGGCTATAAATTTTATTAGCGGCCATAAAATTATCCATCCACAGCATTTGACTCGGTGACCTCTTGCAAAAGAGAACTCCACATGCTGGTCCCACACAGCGCCCAGGGGAGTCGCCTTCTCTTCACCCTGGATTTACAGCCTCCCCTTCGGCCGGGGTTCCGCCCTGTGGGATGAGACTCCGCAAACAGAGGGGGGCTGCTCAGGCTTCACCATACCCATGATCAGGGCTAAACTCTGGCCCCTCGACACCTGATGACTGTTTTCTTCTATTCTTCGTGTCACGGCAAGGTAGTGGGCAGGGCCGCCCACGCTTTAGAAAGGACAAAGGTGCAGGATGAAGCCGAGGGCCAGTGGCATTTCTGTTTCGGTCTCTTCCCTCAGATTTCTTAGTTCCGAGATGTGCAACTCAAGGTGGAGCGCGAATCTTACTTGAAAGCACATCTTAAAACAAACGCTAAAGTCTTGCCGTCGCGTTTGCAGTATTTCTACATACGCATTTTCCTTCACCTTGGAGGTATGTCGAATCACAATAATTTTATACTTCATCCTCGATTATGTTTTGTAGGGTGGTTTTGGTGACATAGTCAATGACACAGAATGATACAAGGAGTCCGGCTGACATGACGAGATTCACTGCTGCCCGAGAGAACCTGGGGGAACACTGGCATCCTCAGAGACCAGCGTCATACGTGTTGCCATTTTCCAGCACCTACCGTGAGCCACGTTCCGTTCTAAGAGCTTTATATACGTGCGGACACATTTAATCTTGACAATATCCTTATGAAGTAAGCACAGTTATTATCCAAAAATAGCTTGGACTCTGCCACACGGAAAAATCCGGAACAGATAATGCCAATGTGCTTGGTTTTTATCCTTGAGTTTATCTTGTTCCAGTCACATCATCTACAGCATCAAAGGTGCCCGAACCCCATACCGTGAACTGATATCGGTCTGTGGCCTGTCAGGAACCTGGCTGCAGAGCAGGTGAGCAGCGAATGAGCGAGTTAAGCTTCATCCGTATGTGCAGCCGCTCCCCAGAGCCAGCATCGCCTCCTCGGCTCCACCTCAGAGCATCGGGCGTTGGATTCTCATAGGAGCGCCTGTCCCTGGGGCAAAAAGGTTGGAGGCCGCAGCTCTAAAGCAAGTACCGCTCTTCCAATATGGCTCCTCCATTCGGAAAACGGGGAAACAACAAAAGATTTGAAAAAGAGCAAAGAAAAGGATCCTTTGAATAATTTCTCAATATGCACAAGCAGCCCGCTCTCTCTAGTATTTTGTGATTTTTCTCATCAAACGAAAGTAAACTCGAATGGTCTGAATCTCGATGTAATTGATTTCACGTTCAGTTTGCAACTAAGCAAACTTAGACTGGGTAGAACAGTCAAGAGATCACAGCCCTCATCCACCCAAGCCCAACATCGGGGTTGGGCCAGAGGCTGCTCCTGCGTGCGGAGGGCCAGCACCTGTCCTCTTGCACTGACTCCCCAGGGGGTTCTCACTGCTTCCCACCCCCAAACACTCAACCAAGAGTCAGTGCCCAGAGAAGCATGCTTCCCCACACTGATGACCAGGGCCACTCCCTCCGCGTCCCCGACCGTCCTCATGATATCGGAGCATTTGTGTGTCTTGTAATGGCTGTCCCTGGTCTCACTCCCCAGCCCCAACTCTGTGATGACAGGAGTTGGGTCTCGCTCACCTCAGTATCACCAGCATAGCACAGAGTCTGGATGCGGACTATGTGGAATAAATACGTCAATTACTATACTGATTAACAAATGCATGCAAAGAAAAATACACTTAATTGAGTTGAATTGGGACTGCTGGGGTTTGTTTGTTTTTAAGAAATAAGGTCATTTTCACTTGATTTAAAAAATAAAGCTTTAGTCAATAAAAATAACATATTTTGGCATATACTAAATTCAATATAGTCTTCGGCATATACTTAATTCAATATAGTCTTCAGACAAGTGACTGGAGAAGAGGAAAGAAAAGGTAAATAGAACAAAGAGACAAAGGGTCAGAGGCAAAGAAAAAAAACGGGAGAAAAGACAAGAAAGAGAAAGAGGAAAACAAAAAAAATTACATAAAAAGGTGAACGAGAAAGAGAGGAGACAAATGATTGTCCCTCAGCCAGCTTGAGGATAAGCGTGCGACAGCCACAGCAAGCGGGCCTGAATTCTCTGGAATACTGGGTTAAGGATCCTAGAAATAAGATTCCCAGAAGAGGAGAAATCAGGCCTGAGGCTGAGGTCCCTGCCTGCCCTGGTTCTCCTCGGTACCAGACAAGAGTTCCAGCTGTACTCAGAACCCCGAGGCATTATATACTCAGTTATAAAGCACGAACTGATAAATTTAAAGGTCCGTGTCCCAAAATTGAGCCACTCTCTTTCCCCTTTCCATTAAAAAAAAAAAAAAACAAAGGCTACAGCCACGCTACCCTGAAGAAGCCAGATCCCATCTGATCTCGGAAGCTAAGGAAGGTCGGGTCTAGTTAGTACTTGGATGGGAGACCATCTAAGAAGACCAGATGCTGAAGGCGTAAAAAAATAAAAAATAAGGGATTGTAAGCTGACAAGGTCCTTGCAATCTGTGAGGTCAACCAAGGGTTGTCGCCTAAAAAGAAAATTTAAAAACATTTTTAAAAAAGTAGTTCCAACTTTGAAGAAAAGGGCTGAGATTTTCTGAATATCTGACTACTTGCTTTATGCCACTTTTGCAGAATGGCCCTGTTTATTAGCTATGTTTCCAAGGGAAAACACAATAAGATTAAGAGAGCGAACATTAGATTACCTGGAGCTGATGCAGCATTAATTCTCAGACAGATCACGGCCTCTTCTATCCATGTTCAGCCTGCCGTGTTTTGTCTGTAGCGGACATCGTTATACATCCTTAAGAAGCAGGCCCTCCCCACTGTTCTTCACCTAAGCCTTGGCTAATGCTTGGAAAACTTTCAAGAAAACCAGCAGCGCATTATTGCCTGGAATTTAAAATGTGTGTTCCTGGCAGGCATCTTACTTCCTCATATTTCTCTTAAGCCCTTATGAGAAAAAGATGAGAGAGACCTTTAGACAATACTTGGCTGTAAGCAACCCACCTTGGTCTGCAGAATGGCCAGTTTTCTAGAAGCAAAAGCAACCTTGCCGTCTGGGCAAAACTGAAGAAGCAAAGGCATGTGCGCGTGTGCGTGTACACACACACACAGACACCCATGCACCCCTCAGGATGCTGGGGATGGCAGCCGGGAGAGCCCACACGAGGCAGTGGGGTGAGTTGTGCAGATGCTGGAGCCTCTGCACCAGGAGCCACATGGACACAGGTGTGCAGGGCTCCAATCAGCCAAAGCCGGGGCTCCTCTTGGTTTGGAGTCCTCTAAGGAAGCTGGCGACCTTGAGGCTGACTCTAGATTGTAGGATTTTTCCTATTCTGCCCCGGCCAGCTCCAAATTACAGCCACCAAGGCGAGACCATCAGACCAGAAACAGGCTAGACCGAATGGAACGGCCAGTGTGTGCCTAGCAAAGTGTGTATCACGCTTCGGGCCCTCAGCAACTGTCGCACTGGATGGTAAAAACCAATTCTGGGCCTGGCTTCGTTGATGACAATGTAAAGGACTCTCTTCGCCCTAATTCCCCAGCCGAGGAGAAGTTATCAGACTGTCCGGGATGAAATGCGATAATGCAGCTGAATGTACTTTGTGGTTCCTAAAGTCACAATCAAATATATAGCAGGGACGTTCAGAAATATTCCTGTTCATCCTTAAAGGGTGTGGCCTTTACACGAAAACCTGGAAACGCATCAATGCCAACGACAACCACAACAAACGTTCCCCGGCCTTGCTCCAAACAACCGATGGTGAGCAAAGAACTGTTGTAAGGGTCAGCTGGTCAGCCTAGAGCAATGCACAGGCTTCCCTGCTTCCAGCTTTCAACTGACCTCACATCTTCTGTTTACCAGCTACTGAAATGCCAAACCCTACACCATCCAAAAAAGCAATTATCAAAAAAAAAGGGGGGGGGTGTTTAATGGAGCTGGAAACGTCCTCAGGAATATTCTAGGCCATTTTTCGTGCATCGATGTGAAGAGACAATGGCCAGATTGGTGAGGTGAGTTGTCCAAAACCACA
>NW_011888940.1:383956-390223 GCF_000151845.1 Pteropus vampyrus
CTTCTAGCCAAATGGCCAGCTGTGGAATCTTAATAAAGTCATTTACTCTCTCTGCAACTTAGTTTCCAAAATCAGAGATCTGCCATAAAGAATATTAAATCAAAACACTCACTAGCATCCTTCTCTTCAAACAACAATGGCTTAAGACTCAAAACCAGTGCTTTAAAACCTCTCATTGAAAACCTGCCCAGGAGTAGGCAAACATCCGCGGGCTGACCTCAGACAATCTCGTGGAGGGGCTTGGAATCGCTCCTGTCTGTTCCCCTCTGAGTTTAGGATCACTCACTCCGTAAAGCTGGTAATTTCCACTTTCACGTCGTTCCTACATGTCCAGAATTCAGAGAACGGCTCAGCAGGGCTGCGTACTGGGCAGCTCTGGATCATTACCCTAATCGGAACTGATCCTAAGCTTGTCACCAGACCCACGTCAGACTTTGCATTTGAGGGTTTTCTAAATTGGTTCACCCAATTGATTTAGATTATTAATAAAATACAATTACATATGTGTTTTCATTGTGCAATTCGCCATTAAAAATAACACTGAGAATGCTTTAGAAGTTTAAAAATGTTTAGATACTCCTTAAATCCTTCCTAAACCCTGAATTCTCAAATTTAGGGCTATTTAAAATTCTCTAGCCTTTTGAGTTGTAAAGCTAAATTCTGAACTTAATTTTGCTATTGTCAGATTTCAAGTTCGTATGATTTTTCTCAGCACCCCCTTGCTTTTAACATAGTTAGCAAAGGGAGAAAGATGCTCTGTGTGAATTGACACCACAGAATTGTATCATCTCATTAGGTCTTCACTAAATAAATAGTCTACTTTTTTTTTTCTGCTGCGGCCGCAACATTCCATCCAGTGTCCTAATTTCTTCACTTGGTAGTTCTGCTCAGATTTCTCCTCTGTTCATTTAAGATGTTGGTTTTCTCTGCTATTGTACATGCTATGGCTTTTCCCAAAGCTCGACTATACTTTCCACTTTATAATATGTTAGAACTTTATAATATGGGTCAGGTCCAGCAAAGCCCATACCAGCTAACTTATTGTGAGTAATCTAACCAGATTTCCCTGGCTAACAAGCAAAGCCAGCAAGATTGGCAGATCCCAGCACCTCAGGGATCCCAGCCAGTGAGCTTTATTCTCAAACAGAGTTGGACTGGGAGTGCATCTCTTTCAGATCTGCCCTTTTGTTACAAATCTTGAGTCCCCGGAGTCCGCTCTTGAAAATAGAACCAATCTTTTGGGATTCTCATCTTTTATACACACTTGAAAGGCTATTCATGCAATACTGAGTTAAAAGGCTCTAAACCTTATTAACAAATCAGTCTCATTGCAGTCCCCCCAAAATGGAATTTTTTCTCTTAACCTCTTGGGAGAGAAAGCAACAACACGGGCGTCTCAGCTCAGTCTGTCGGTCATCTTCCTCAGCTCCCCCAAACCAGGAATCCACCGTCGACACAAAGCACCATTAGGCCTTGCAGGCCTTCGAAATGGTGGGCAGTCTACGAACACAGTCAGCTTCTTGGGTGCACAGTGTGGCATCCACTGGGCCATCTCGGAAGGATGCTGGTGACCAAACACTACGATTTTCAAGACCAATTAAGAATACCCAGAACCTGCAGTAACCCCTCATTCGCACAGACAGTGATGTATCCATTTTGGAAGGTCAGTTCCATGAGGGCAGAAGTAAATCTTGCCTTTGGAGCACCCTTACTACTCTGAGTAACCCTCGTGGAGTAAGTATAGAAAACTCTATTTGACTTCCTGCAGGGGCTTTCCACCAGCACGTCTGTCAACCGTCAGCCAGAGCCAAATAACACGTATGCATTTTATAGTTAGCTTAAGATTTAGTAGACTGTTTTTTCTCCAGAGCCTAAGAAGGGGTAAGGTAAGAGTGAGTGTGTGCGCGCACACACACACGCACATACACATTGTTCTTCCAACAAGTGTGATTCTGCTGATTTTGAGAAAGAATGACCGCTACTCCTCTGGGAAAAAGAATATTAACAAACGACTTATCAAACGTACAAAGACGCAGTTGAGAATGAGTAAACATGTCCACTGAGGAAATTCGTAGAATAAAGAATCTCAGATTAGGTTGGTTCTAAAAGAAACACATCTGCAGAGTGGGTGCCGGAAGTGTGGGCCTTTCAAACGATCGAAGTGGCCAGCTGTCTAGAACGACTCCAGTGATGTCCGCTGAGAGGACGAGATGCCCCAGGTGCCTGGACGAAGCCTCTTCTCAAGTATGAGTTTCTCGTCTATGTCCAGAATCTAGACCCCTGCAGCCCTCTACTCACTAAGTTGTAAATTAATTAATGGCCAGACAGACCTTAGCACAGAGTGAAGCTGACAGGTACCATGCCTGCCCACCGGATCAGTGGGCTTCTGTCCAAGAAAGTCTGCAGGGCTACCTAGTAATGATAATCACACGTCTTTCATTGTCCAGCCTTGTTCAATTTAAAATATTTCTTGCTATTCCCCCCTAAGTAAATTTATATGTGTCAAATCCTATCTCTTGAATTTGGGTTCAGGAATCATATTTGCTCCAGATGACAGATTTACAATTAAATTTTAACCGGTCATTAGGCAGGAAAAGGCCATATTTATGAAAGATGCTTTCTCTTTAAATTCTAGAAAAACTTCCCTCCGATCCAGGTCACCATGGGGATCATTTGCCACAGTCAAGGGTCAAACATAAAAAGGCACTAGTGGGAACGAGAGGCGTGGGCTCGCTCTCTGCCCAGCAAGCCTGCCAAACCACAGACGGGAGGGACCCGGAGGAAGGCACCCCGCTTAAAGGAACTTTGTTCTGTCTATGCTTTGTTCAAATCCCAGAGTGGGAGATGACCCACAATAAGCCACTTGAACCTTTTTTCTCTGTAAGTCTCCAGTTGAAATACAGTATGTGGGAGTTCTTTCAATAGTAGTTATGCAGGCCTTTTCAGAAACAAAATTTGAATACTCCGCCGTTACCAGCTGGGAGTATAACTGCTCCACAACCAACAGACTTGAAAGCTAATGGCAGCCCCGACCGGCCCCGACCGGCCTCGACCTATTGTGTTCTGACCAGGCCTTCTGGGGGCTTCACAACACGCAGCCCCCTTACTACTCTTCCAGCCCCTGGGGCCAGGAGCCCCAGCCCTGAGCACCCCGCCCCTCCTCCCTGTGCCCACTGGTATTCGCACTGTGCCTTATCTATTGGAAGCTGGAGTAATAACAACAAACTCAGCTAAACTAAATTGGTCCTTTGTTTGCCATTATCATAAAAATTTTATGTAGGAACTAATAAAAACATGCTTTACGTGCACAGTTACGTGGGTTTACACAGGCAATAATACTCAGCAAGTTATACCCATGAATTCAGTTATAGACGCTCAGGAATAAATATTTTATCTTTCCCAAGGTTTCATTCATTGGAGGGAAGGTGTGAACATGAAGCCTACGGCTGATCTGCAGCTTCTAAGTGCCCTTAGGTCTCCCCGGGTGTCTCTCCGTGAGACCAGAAAGGTCCTTCCAGAAATTTCTGGATAATTTTCACAATCCTTTATCCTCTTAAGCACTCAATATTAATCATCCCTTCAATCTCTGTAAATGGAAAGCTTTTTGCAAAGCTTTTAAAAATAAATCACGTTTGAAATGAGTTCGATATTTTAGAATTTTTTAAGCAAACAGGAAGATCCCATCCTCTTCCCATCTGGGATCTTGGAGCAGATTTACAATAGATTTAGTTAAAGAAACTTTAATGAAATCCAAACCCGACGAACAAAAAGTTGGGATCATTGGCTATTCATCGTTCCCGTCAGGAAGGCACTCTCAGATACACAAAACGAGTTGGAGTTTTGTTGTTTTTTTTTTCCTTTACATTTTCTTTCCTTTTAGGCCTGCACTGTCCAAAAGAAATATAATGGGAGCCATAAAGGCAAGCCACATATATACTTGAAATTTTCTGGTAGCCACAATAAAAACGTAAAAAGAAACAGGTGAAATTAATCTAAGAATATATTTTATTGAGTCTAAGATCTCCAAAACATCATTTCAACCTGTAATCAAATCTAAAAAACAAAAACAAAAACAAAACAAAACAAAACAAAAAACCTTACTAATGAGATATTTTGCATTCTTTTGTCACACATGAAGTCTTGGAAACCTAATGTACGTTTTGCTTACAGCACAACTCAGTTCAGATTAGCTGCCTCTGGAGTGCTCTAGAGCCACATAAGACCGATGGCTGTCACATTGAATGGCAAGGGTCCAGAGAGTCCTCGACTAGCCAAGGAAAAGACAGCTTCAGAGAAATTTCATCATTTATGTGACTGCCTTGCATGCTGTGGGCACGCGCCTCCCCCAGGTTGTAACCTAGATACTATAAACTAGATGCTCCTTGCTATGAACCAGATTCTATAAACCTAGAATCCAGATACTACAGACACTATAAACTCAGAATATGTTGACATTATATGTTATTTTTAAAGTTCACTTTTTTCTGTTCATATTCACAGTAAAATTGACAAAGGTCGACTAGGTGAAAAGGAGAAATACTAATGGCAATCCCCCCAAAAGTCTACAACAAGAGTCATCAGGGGTAACTTAGAAAGTGCTGCCAAGCTGACCCCCCCCTCAGCCTTCAGAGCCCCCCAATCTTCTTATATACAGACCACGATGAAGTCGCTTCTGTATAAAAACCTGTACCCTTGGAAAATGAGAAGCCCAATCTTTTTCCATTTAATTTTTTTTCAAAGAAGCTACATACTAGATTTTTGTAACTTTTTTTTTTTAAAGGTATCTTCTATAACTTTTCCACCATTCCTCTGTTTCTCAGAGTAAACACTGAAGAAGACATTCATATAGGGCATTTTGAAAGTGGGGGATTAAACCAAAAAGTCAGATTTTTGTAAAGTACGTTTGGCTCTGATTTTTGTAAAGTACGTTTTGATGAATTATTCAGTTTCTCTGGGATTAAATGTTGCCATTGGGGGGGTGGGGAAATCATCCCCACAATCGTAAATCTGTGTTATGTCTTACAAAGTGTTAGGCGTGTTTTTTACTTGATGTTATTATATTTGATAATCCATATCGATGTGTGTTAAGCGAGTTATTCTGAAGGGCAGGGACCAGAATTGCTGAACGTTCCCTTTCCTGAGCTAACCAGAGCTCTGCATGCATAGAAATGCTTAATTATCACATGTGTTGCTGCTGTCGACTCATAAAATTCATGAAAGTGCTGATGTAAGGGTTTCGGGTAACTGTAAAGGTATTTTTTTTAACCTGTTTCTAGATTCATAACAGTGCGTTGTTTCAAGACTAAACAAAGAACCTCAAAATGATCGTTTTTCCTCCTCAGGGGTGAAGGGAAGACCTCTGGGCAATAAGTCGAATTGACAACGGGAATTTGAGAATGATCTCAAAGTCTCCGATCTGTTTGGGGGTATTTTATGTCAAATAAAGAAAAGTCGACCATATAAAATGCACACCCCAAATTCCTTACCCCCTATCCCTACCACCCCACATGAGAAAATATTTTCTATAGAATGGGAGTGCTTTTGGGGTTCCAGAGAACCTAGCCTCGGTTTTCAAGGGAATGAAAGGATGGTGGTAAGTGAAATATATGCTAAAATTAGAAGTGTTTTTAGCTAAAGATTTAGAATAAGCCACTAAGATGACCGATTGACTGTAATAATGTCACTGTTCAAAGATCTTCAAACAAAAAAAAAAACACAACATGACAACTACTTGCAACCTAATCTTAGACAGAATCCTGTGCCGGAGGAGAAATAATGCTATAAAGGACATTATTGGGTCGACTGAAAAATAATTAAAATATACAGTGGATGGTGGATTAGATAAAGTCATTCGTTAATTTTACTGACGTTGATAACTGTACTCTGACTAGACAGAATATCCCATCTCCTGGGAAGCACACACCAAAGTATTTAGGCATAAAGGTTCATGGTACACGCATCTTACCCTCAAAGGGTTCGAGAAGAAAATAGTGAATGGCAGTCAACATGGGTACTGGAAATGGCGCTGTTCTTTGTATTATTTTTAATCTTGCAACTTTTCTGTGAAGGATTAAACTAAAAAAAAAAAAATTCTAGTTCCCTTAAGAGTAAATGAATATGGTGGGGAAAAAATTCTTCTGAGTCGAATTTTCCTTTTAGGAATTTTCCCTGGGCAATCCCTCGTTCTCTCTAATTTCCACAGCGAGTGTCTGGACTTCACTGTAGCAGGTGCAGACGGCTCACGGCCGGTACCGGGCTCGCCCCTTC
>NW_011888940.1:390888-392872 GCF_000151845.1 Pteropus vampyrus
TCCCCTCTGTCTTCTCTTGTGCAGCCTAAAATCCCCAAATTTCCATAACCAAGCTTCATACTATACAGTTTATCAAACACAGCTACTTATTGTCACGGACCTTCCTTCACCCGTTCATGCCTTATTTACAAAAAAACTTATCATTTCTAAAAAGGCAAATACAATAGAATTAATAAAATAGGTGTGATCATTTGGAAACAGAGTCTAGAAGAGAGATTTAACATGCCAGACAAAGTTTGCACAGTTTTTATGACTGATTTTAAAACTCGGTCCTAATGTTACGTGGCACAAAGATAAATAGGGAGACGTTAGAAGTTTTACGACTCTGTATTAAGAGGATGAAACAGACTAGTTCCTCAGAAAAGACAAGGTTACTCCCCGTGTCAAGGACAGATGTCTTATGTAAGATGCATAAATGGGAAATTGAGCCATGTAATGGATAGTCAATGTCTTCACTCAAAATTCACAGCAAATGCTGAAGCAAAATTAAAACATAAGTTTCTTCTAGTAATTTCTGATGAAAGCTTGAAGATCAAGACACAACCCAGAGTGGGTGATTTGGTACAAATATGTAACTTCTTCTTCAGTGTTTTACCCTTATGCCAAGATGTAACTTAGAATAGCTAATTTGTTAGTCGTACTTTAGATTACTGATCCTTACGCAAACTTCTCCTCTATGATTCTGAGCAGAGAAGAAAGTTTGAAATTACACTCTCTCTTGTGAGAGTCTAAAATACACCGATTCTATATTCTTGATTAAGTAACTTCATAAATTTGAGAGACCAGATAAACAAAGGGTAGAGTTAGTATTTTATTACAATAATAAAGATCCTAACCAAAGATGTCACAACCCTGTTGAAATATAGAAATAGGCCACAGAGGTCCCTACCCATATAGCCAGGGCTTCCTGTCCAACACAGTTTGGGGAGAGGAGACTGTCACAGTTGTTAAGTTTTACAACAATCTTGTAAGGTAGAAATTGCTTTTCCTGTTCTACAGATTCAGAAACTGAAGATGAGGCTCAGGGAAGTTTGCCAAAGGTCACAGAGCTAGAAGAAGCCACAGAAAGATCTAAACGTCAAGCTGCCCACGTCCGAATTTGGTACCTTGCTCATTGTATCACCTGGCCTCCATGGGCCACAGTGTGATGAGTAAACACAATGTCACAATGTCATGAAATGTAAGCACAATGACATAATTATAAAGCTTTGGGGGTTCCTCAGGCTGCCCTGAGAGTAAAGTCAGGTCTAGGCAGGGGATACTGGTAAAGATTTAAAAACCAGCTTTCCAGAAAAATATAACACATTTGCAGCATAGCCAGTTTCCGAGGTGTAAATGCTCCCACTGTGGCATAGGCATGGGCGCCAGCAACTACTGGATATACAGCAGCGGTCCCCAAACTTTTTTGACATCAAGGACCAGTGCTCCTGTGAGAACCTGATGCCCAATGATCTGAGGTGGAGCTGAGGCGGTGATGCCGGCACTAGGAACAGCTGAAAATACAGATGAAGCTTCACTCGCTCACCTGCTGCTCACCTCCTGCTGTGCACACTGGTTCCTAACAGGCCACCGAATGGTACTGGTCCCCAGCCTGTGGCCCGGGCGTTGGGGACCCCTGATCTAGAGGACTTGTCCCCAGCTTGTAGTCTCGAAGAAAGTCCCCTTGCACCTGGTATGCTCTTCGGTGAACATGGAGGTTCCATGTTTCCTTACGTTTTATCCCTTCCCCCACCGCCCATGTATTTCAGAATTTGAGCCCTTTCTAGAAGAGGAAGGGGTATGAAGAGAATGGACTACATATGGACCAAATCGAGTAAATCAAGATCGTAGAAAATTCCATCTTAGAAAACCAGAGCATCCTTAAAACGCCCCAACAGTGACTGTATCTTCCACACATCCATGTGCCCAGATCTACTGATACCGCATTTGGTTACTCACTGTTGGAATCAAAATCAAACTGCTTACTTTTCTATTAGGTCTATAA
>NW_011888940.1:393382-399283 GCF_000151845.1 Pteropus vampyrus
AGAGAGAGAGAGAGAGAGAGAGAGAGAGAGAGAGAGGATATTTAAGAAGGTAGGTGGTAACTAACTTAACAGAATCAAGAAAGATGAGTCTTAAGCGAGCCATGGGCAAAGCTGCAAACAACCTAGTTCATACTGCAAAACCCCCAAAGGCTAAAGAATTGATGGTATCAGATACCACTGGAAATAAGAGTGGGAGTGGAGCCAAGCCAAAGGGACTGGTTGAAGTTCCACTAAGAATTGTTAGAGCCCCAAGCCCCTCCTCCGCTCCAGGTGATCGCACCTCCCCATCCTTGCAGAGTCTAAACGTTTATTCTCTGAGAAGACAAAACCCAGGGTTTCTAGACTAAATGCTCCAGGCACAGTTAGGAGTAGGGAACTAACCAAGGAGCAAATGCAGTCAAATGCTGAATTCGAGATCCCCCTTACCTTCTTCCTCTCAGCTCTCAGACAGTGGCAGCTGAAGTTGACACCCATCGGGCTGGAAGAGTCCTTTCTGGGGAATCTAAACAACCCCAATGAAAAAAACTAAAAACGTTTTTAAAAATGGCTTCTCCAGGCCACTGTACGGTGAGACTCTCCCATGCTCCTCCATTCAGCTATTTCATGCCTCACTCGTAAATATGACCAGCCGGCCAAGGATCGTTAAATACTCAAGAAAAGCATCTAAGACAAAAGAGAAAAGAACAAAACAAAACAAAAAATGCCATTTTGAGGAAAGAGCGACTACGCAGGAAACACGAAACTAAAACAAACAAAATAAACTCATTACCAATAATATCCTGAGAGAGGAATGAAAATATTGCAGTCGTGAGGTGAGAACTGAATGCCATCTTCAAAAGAAAGATCTCGAGAATAATGATAACAACAAAAAGAAGCTCTCGGAAATTAAAAATATGATCGCAAATATGAAAAGCTTAAGAAAATAGTTAAAAGGTAAAAGCGAAGAAATCACCCAGAAAAGACAGGAAACTGAAAAAGAGTTTGACAAATCAGAAAACAAAGATAAAAATTTTCGCAAAACCAGACCATAAGACCAAATACTAGGAATTCCAGAAAAAATAAACAAAAAAATAGAGAGGACGAAAACTATTAAAGAAAGAACTGAAGACAATTTCCTAGAATAGGCCAATATGAGCTTGTAGATGGAAAGGCCCACAAAGCGCCAAGCAGCTGATATCAGATCCACACCAAAATACATCCCTGTGAAATTTCCCAACACTAGGGTTAAAGGGCTTCTGAGAGAGAGACAGAGACAAGAAATGTTTTATATAAATAATCGAGATTCAGACTTTTTAACATTAACACTGGAAGCTAAAGGCCGTTAGAGAAATGCCTTTAAAATTCTGAGGAAAAATGACTTCCAACCTATAAGTCTATTTTCCTAGCCAAAAATTATTAATCAAATATCAGGGAAGAACAGAGATATTTCAGATCAAGGTATCAAAAATTTTACCTCTCCTGCACACTTAAAAGTAGGAAAAAGTCACCAGTTATATGGCTCAGGTGCAAATTGCCTTTATAAAGTCATAGCAATACCTTTATACAGCCTTCACATAGTCATAAGACTGGATATTGATCAAACCAAAATTATGACAAATGGTTGGAGCAACGGGAACACAAGAAGGGAACATATATGAGGTGTGGGGGTTGGGGATGGTGAAAGAGATTTAAATCCTCATGGTTAGGCAATGATTAGGTCAGTGATTCTTAAACTTGTCACTTTCAGGAACCCTTTACAAGCTCAAAATTATCGAGGACCTCAATAAGCTTTCCCTTTATTGTACAATATTTTTGTTTTTCAAATTGCTCAGTTTTCTGTGTATTTACCACCATTTCAACCCCAAACCCTCCTCCGTTTCTGTAACTCTGCCCTCAAAATGCTAAATCATATTAGCTGTAATGATCATTACATCTTATTCGAGAAATTTTTCCTAGATCCTGCTGCACTCTCTTAAATCTATTGATACCGACCATTTTAGAAATGAAACTAAAACTTTAAAATATATATACATTTATTTCTTTGAAAGTAAATTTTATTTTATTTCCTATTTTAAAAGAACAATAAGCCCGTTATATTTTGGCTTAAATAATATATTTTATGAACTATGTTTATTTTCCCAAATAAAAAATTTATCAGATGATCGACTTTGTTTTACATTTTCGCCAATTTCTTTAATGCCTGGCTTATGTTGTTTCAGTTATTTGGCTTGTGTCTGGATATGTCCTTTCAGTTGAACATATGGAGAAAATCCAGCCTCGTACAAATACCTAGTTCGTAAATAAAGGACTACTTTAATAGCTTTTCCAGATAATTTGGACATTCTTCTTTGATACTATACTAAAAATCGACAAGTAGTGGTTTCTTCATGTTTCATGGACATGAGCGATCCGAAACTATATTACTAAATATTTACTATTCGAAGTCCATTAGGCTGCCGTGCACTTTGAATGAACATCGTGTTATAAGATTCTGTAACACAATGCACAGGTCATTTGGAAAAGATTGGTTTACTGAGTTATACATCTCTTCCAGATGTTGATAGAGTCTATTATACAATATCAAAAAAAAATCACAAATATCACCACCGATCTTATCAGAAAAGTGTTTAGGTGTTGGAAAGCTTTCAGGTTCATGGTGGCAGAATCAAGCTTCCCAAAATTTGAGAGTTCAGCTGAAAGCTCAAATTTTATCATTGGTAAACCACCCCTGTCAACTGTTTTCTTCCAAGTGGCAAGCTTGTGCATTCATTGTTAAGAAAATGTCTGCAAAATGCTCAAGTCTGAATAACCATGGTTGTCTGTCAGTTATTCTTCAAAGCAAAACTATATTTCGTGGGGGTAGGGGAAAAAAAGGCCAGTAGCTTGCAACGCAGACGATTTTACACAGTGCTTTTCCCTGAGACAACCATCAGGCACCACTTCAGTATCTCACAATCTGACACGAATTTCTACGTGTAATAAGATTAATGATTTTCACCGCTTCATCAAGGACATTCTTAAGCGGAAGGGTACTTATAAAACATGTGCGATGATGAAGAGTCGTTTAGTTTGCCGCCACTGCCTTGATTCGTGCAAACATACCAGCGGTTCCACCCACTGCTTCCTCTGCAACATCAAATATCAACTATCAACATCAAATAGCAAATAGCAAATAGCGACACAGGTAAAAAGAAAAAAAAGTCAGATAATAACTGAGTGTTACATAAAAATAGTTTTGATCTCATGGACCAATGAAAGGGTTTGGGGAACTGAAATCGTCCAAGAAGTACACTTTGAGAATGGCTGGAAATAGGTCATCTAAAACTAAATAAATCAAATTAGGCAACATAAGAATGGCACGACACAGAAATAAATATTAATGAACCTCTGGAAAGCAGGAAACACTCATCACATTCCCAGCGGTGGACTGGTGTCTTTCATATAAGGTCTTGTCCAATGGCAGAACTCTAACTTATGGGCATGTATAGCTTTGATTTTAAAAACTAATAAAGACAAAAATAATTTTAATTTAAATATCATTGCTTAAGCATTCTTCCAAAACACAATTTACTGCTTCAAATATTCAAGGGATTAGAATAACCTTCGAAGGATAAACATGATTATGTACAATGAGCTGGAAATGTAATCTCATTTTTAATATTGGTGTAACGTAAGCTGTAGCTCTTTGTCAGCCAATTCTAGTAATAAAAGTAGACAAATTATAGCTTTTTGCAATTACGCCAGGAGAGTTGTACAGTTGTGTGCATGTGCGAACATGTGTGAAGACGAGCTTTTTTGAGAGTGGACGGTGCGAACTATTTTGAATTATTAAACACTAGATGTAACGGAAACTGGACTTTCCTCCCTCATCCGAGAGAGGATGGCATGCCTTGGAATAAACTTTCTTGCTGACTTTGAGCTGTACTTAAGGAGTGGCTCTACCAGCCCCAGGCACTGCCTGTCTCCTCCAATGCTCCCTGTTCCAGAGTCACCTTACAGGAGACAGGCATATAGGTGACATGAGCACACTTCGAACCCCACAGTGGCTTTTCTGAAGGCAGGTCCAAGGTTCAAAACCAACCCATTGATTGTACATCTTCCCTCCCAAGACAGACACAGACTTAAAGCAGCGTTCCTAATAGAAATACAACGCTAGACACACCGAATATAAAGGGCAGATTTATAACCGTGAAGAAAGGGAGAGGAGGGGAGGCCTACTCTGCCTTTCTTCCATGAAGTGCAGTCCAGGCACCATCTTTCCACGACGGTTTAGCCTTGCTTCTCTCTAGGGAAGATGAGAGACAGGTGTGGAAGGAAGGAGGGACCCACTCAGTCATGCTCCTATTTATGGTAAAGATACATTGGACCAGATTAATTAACATAGCTATTATCTTGGCAGTTTTCAACCATAGAGATAAGTGCTAACAGCATCACATGTGTAAGACAAGAGAAAAAAAGTGCAAATCTGGGCCAACCAGGACAGTGACATTTCTGTGACTAGGCATTGAAAGGAGCCGTTTTTTCCATCGGTATTTAAAAGCGCGTAACTCTAATAGTTATTTTAGTTTCATTTTTCAAGGGAAAATATTTTCAGTCTGAGCTACTTTAAATACTTTTCCAGAAATATCAATCCAGAAAGAAAGTTAGTATGTAAATCTTAGCACGTGGCTTTCTTATACTACAAAAAAAAAAAAAAAAAAATCACTGACATGTTCATACCGTGAGCCTTTCTCCCGTAAGGTTAATTCTCACCCGATACTAAATGTGAACTTTATTGCCAGAATGTTCAGTCATAACAGTTTCTATGTCACTGGAAACTATGTACTGGAAACACCTCCGGCCTCACCGAGATGAGCACCAAAGAGTCACCAGGAAGAGACGCAGCAGGTTCACGGATCAGTGTCTGAGGGGACAGGCATGAAAGCAAATGACCCTTTAACTCGAGCTTTCAAAATGGCCTATTCTGGCCTCAGAAACGTATGCACGTATTAGACCGAAGTTGGTAACCGCAGCCCAGGACTCGGAACTTGTCTTGGGGGAACGGCCGTCGTTTGTGTGAAGCGGATGAGGGAGTAAAGTGGGGCTTAGCGGAGTCTTTGGCGCCTCCCCTTCTGCCCAGCCTGCACGGGTCCACGCCGGTGACCGGCCCCACGCCGGTGACCGGCCCCACTCCAGGGAGGTGTCCGACAGCCCCACCCGCGGCTAACACCTGCTAGGGAGGCAGAAAGGGAGCTGGGCTGGCTCATGCAGCCTCTCCTTCATCCACTAATACAGTATTTACTATTTATTTCTGGATTACTGCTCATATAAACAGTTCATCTAATTCATAGCTATGTAAATCACCAATATTAAGATGCATTTTCCCTGATACCTGGATGGAGTTCATATTTTCCCCCGCATGGCGTCGGTGCTTCTGCCCCGGCACTGACCACGTCTGACCCCCGTCAGAGAGCTGTGCTCAGGGAGGACCCCGCAGAGACAGGCTGCCCTTCCTCATCTTCACTCCCCAGGACCCGACACCTGGCAGATGTGGGCGTCTCGAACACTGAACAAAGGAACCAGCTGACTTAAATATGTTCCTCAACTGAACTGTTTTCCTCCTCCCAGGATCAGGGAGTGACAAAATTAGTAGTGACATCTGTCATAGGTTAAGCAGATGAAGTTATTCATCGCTTACCTTATCAATGATAGCTTTTAAAATGGAGGTTTTCACGGTGGAAACAGTGCTAACACAGGTCTCAAAGCCAGGTTCATGGGCTCCCTATGACCCTTGCAGTGTTTATGGACACCAAGGGCGGGGCGGGGCGGGGGAGGGGGAGGACAAGAGTCTTCTGCTTCTGGGTGATCAGAGTTTAGTTGTCCCACAGAGCTGCAGCCCAGCTGGGCAGCAGGAGCCCCCAGAGCCCACCGCCCCATGGTCTG
>NW_011888940.1:399404-409473 GCF_000151845.1 Pteropus vampyrus
TAGATCAGCCCATCACCCCTCACTGACCTCCTACGGCAAGACCTATCTCAAGTGTCTCAAGCACCGTGCTTTGCATCGCCAGGAACTAGTATGGCGCCTGGTTCCAAAGATGTTTGCTGAAAGAACCAGTAAATGGGTGACTCTATACAGTGCGCTTATAACATGGTGATACGGTTTTTCATGTCTAGGTATTGACAAGACAGAATGACAGAGTGGAGAAGACACTGGCCTGGAGCCAGAACACCTGGGCTCGGGAAGAGCCAGCCGCACAGGCTTCTCCTGCATCTCCTCCTCGCCATCCTCATCTGTACCAGCTCCTCGCTCCAACCCTCCCGACCTCACCACGTCTGTCCCTGGACGTCCCAGTGCCCGGGGGCGTTCAGACCTGAACTCGTTCCTTACCCCTTCCCTGAGCCTCCCCTTCGCGTCTACCCCGAACTGGTTCACGGATCGCCGCCCATGTGGAACCCAGCACGGGAAGGGGGTGTCCTCCTCAACCCTCCTCTTCCTTGTCCCACGACCCACCCATCCTCAAGGCCTCGGGCTTCCGTCTGCGCCGCCCCTCCCCCGCCCTCCTCCTCCATGCCTCTTCGCCTCCCAAACCAGGGATCTGCCAGCTTCCCTCTGCCCTGCCCCGCAGGCTGCCCGCTGCCCGCTGCCCGCTGCCCGGCTGAGTCGGATCTACATGCGGTTTCTCGTCACCTGATTACCAGGGGCCTGGCACACAGCTCGGCGATGCAGCCCACGCTCCGCCTGTTTTCAGTGCTCTGCCCCGGTCCTCTGCTTCTCCAGTTCCCAACACACGGCTCTCGTGACATCTCTGCACCTTTACATATCCTGCAATCCTTTCCCCAGACGGCCTCCCTAATGATATCGATGTAACCGTACTCTAGAAAGAATTTAAATGCTGCGTTCTAATGGGCATTATACGTTTATAATATCTGTGTGCTCAGTGAATGATATTTATATAGATATTACGCTAGCAACAGACACGTCTTACAAAAACATTTCATGAATAGTTGCTGTAATTAATACATTTACACCAATTAACCCCAAACGCTACACTGGTTCATTTTCCACTAAGCCTATTATGTAGTTAGAAGTTAGCAGCTACTTCGAAGGCGTTGAGAGGTTTGCAATGTTTAAAGAAGTGACTTTATTTTTAATTACTCTTTTTTTAGTTCTTATTGTCTCTTCTGCCAAAACTTTTGTATAAATTGCAAACAAATGATAGAATCAACGGATTTTCATTGCAAACCCTTTTATTTCCTTTGCCCGCCCAGTCTCAGAGATGCAAATAAACTGTGATAAATTCAGACTATAGGGGTAGAATGAGGGGAAAAGTATGTATAATTGACAAGTTAAGTAATGAAGTCTTAGACATCTCAAGAGGTGATGGTGTCATTTAAAATAAAGAGAGAGAGCGAGAGAGAGAGAGAGACAGAGAGAAGGTATGCGTGAGTGAGGCTGAGGAAGATGAAGATGAACAACCGTAAGGACAGAACTTGCTTAATATTTAAAGTCAGGTAAAACCAGAACTTCCTCGTCATTTACTATTAACATCACACTTATTAGTTGTAAACTTGTAGAAATGTTAGCTACCACTTCTGAATAAAACATTCGTTGACTACATCTTTCAGAGTCTCGACTGTGGAAATCCTCTGTGCAAGTGGTGTCTGTTTCCATGAACTTGTGGCACGGTTTCCTCATCTTTAAAAGAAGAATAATGGTCCGCTCACTTCATCAGACCCTTACGAAGCTTCACTGAATTAATACACACGGGGCACCGAGCACAGTGCCTGCCATATACCGAGTACCAAGTGTTGGCTATAATGATTATTCTTATTATTATGAAACGAAATTAATGACATTCACATATGGCTCCTAGAGTTAAGAGACAGTGAACTTGGTAACTTTGGAGACAAAACCAGATAAGGATGAGCACGATAGGGGGAATGTGAAATGTTAAAAATTCAAAGGCGTCGGCTCACAGGCCGACAAAGCCGAGGGCAGAAGGGGACGTGGGTTTTTCTCGTTGCAGATGGAGAGACTGCCCAAGGCCATGATGTAAGCGGGAAAAGTGGAAATGGAAAGAGTGTTAGTTCTTTGCGCTCTATCATCTCCACTGTCTTCCCAAAGTAGACACCACTTCCATGGCGGAAACACTTCCTGCAAGTTTTCATAGTCCGGGAAAGAGTTGCTGTACCACCTCTTGGGTAGCGAGTAGATTCACAGCCCTTTTCTAGGTGAGTAAAGCTTCGAAACCACACTTATGAGAGGACAAGCGCCTTCTGCTTCTCACTTGCTCCAGAAAGCATCAGCTACCCCCACTCGTCTTCTCTACTCACTGTGGACGAGATGTGCACGTCTCCACCGCCTGTCCCTCCTCATGGACTCAACGAAGTGGCCGCTGCTTGTAAATGGCCAGTTTCATAAACTGTGAGTAAGCACTGGTTATCTGGACAGAGCGTTTGGAGCGGGTGGCCACCCAGCCTCAGTGGGGCAGTTACTCCCTCGAAGCATTTGCATTCTATCAAAAACCCTATTTAGATAGAGAAAGTACAATCTATCCTTAGAGGGAAACGAAACTGTTGTCTCCAACAAAAACTCCAACCCACAATCTCCGCTGAAATGGGTTCTGAATGAATCTCGAGGCTGCAGAGGGCAACTGGCATGACGAGGTTCATCCTGAGGCAGCTGCTAAAAACTGAGCTGTATCACGCTCAAGTGTAAGAGATACATCTGTCTTCCAATCCCCCGGTTCCACCACTATTTTCCAGGGCCTGTGCTTTGTTCCAGATCTGTATACCTCACCTGCAAGCATGTGGTTCAGCTGCAGGAAGGGCAGAGAGCCATGCTCTGCGAGCAGCCATCTGTGTGGATTTTGTATTCCTCAGTATGAGATCTCATTTAGCAACTCTGTCCTGTGTGTGTGTGTGTGTGTGTGTGTGTGTGTGTGTGTGTGTGTGTGATCTCATTTCATCCAGTGCTTAGAACTCAAAAAGAATATTTTAGAATGAATGAGCTTCATCTTCACAGCAATCTCAGGATAGTACATACTTAGGATAGAAGAGAATATGGAGGTTTTGCGTGGTTAAAATGTTACTCAGCTATTAAGAAGGTGAGCCTGATTTTATACGCAGATCTGGGTGTTTGTTCCACTATGCCAAAACCGAGTTCCATTTTCACTGAAGATCTGTTCGGGCGACAAGGTCATTTCTAAAGGGTATGTGTTAGGACACTGAATTTAAACATCTATTATTCCTTAAATTAAGACCACGTTGGTGGTGAGCATACTAATAGAGTACATGGATGTCATATTATAATGTTGTATACCTGAAATTTATATAATGTTATTAACCTAAGTTACCCCAATCAATTTAATTTTTAAAAAGACCACATTATTGACAATGAAATGGCCCCCTCCCTTTTATTAATCTTAAGAAGTTAACATAATTTATGAAGAGATTATAAATATTAGGCCTGTTATAAGTCAGTCTCTTAAGTAAGCTAAAGTATGTTTCGCTAGATGGCAGCATTGCTAACAAAGCCTTTTTAGTTTTTTGGCCCATCTTTGTCCCCACAGGCCTCCCCAACCTGGTGAGATGCGACACAGGGCGGTTATTTCTGCACTATTGTGTAGACTAGGACAATATGAAACCTGACTTGTAAATCCTAGGGACAGAATCCCCCAAGGAGAGGGCTATGGGTGGCCCTCCCCGGGATCTGGCCCTCTTCCCTCCAGGGTGGTGGGGGCGGGGGCAAGTCCCCAGGAAACTGTGCTGGACTCCCAACTTTAGCATGTCCTCGCTGGGCAGGTCTCTTGACATTTCTGGGCTTCTACTTGTCATCTTGAATTCGCAGGTGCACCCTTCCTATCTTGCTTCCATTGGCGTCTGTGAGGCCCAGTGGCTTTATCGAAAGGGGAGCATGTCACAAACAGGCTAAGGAGTCGATCATCCCACTGGCGCTGCTTCTCACAGCCTGACCCGCAGGGTACGCGGGAAGCCACCTGGCCAAGGCGACAGAAACTGTCGACCGGCTCAGATTTGTCATATAATCAGAAAACTTCTGGTCAAAGTCTTGGACACAGATGTGACTGCTGCTATGTTTGCTTTTCACGGCCCCTTTTTCTACCCCAGTGTCTCAGCCATTCCCAGGCCCTCTGATAGGCTTCAGAAAGAGTATGTGAATTCTTGGAGGCCACTGGTGTAGCCATAATACACTAAATGGTCTCCAGAGTCCTAAAAAATGGTGACTAATACGCTTCCTAAACACCTAAATTACTCCCCGGGAATGACTTAGGCATATGAAATATATGACTCGTTAACTAATCCTCACAAATACCCCTGTAAGATAGAAGCATGCTAATTTGTCACGCTAAAGACTGTTAACACAGTAAAATCTCAAATTGAAATTAATTAGGTGTATGCCTGAGGTGGGGTAGGTAAGGTGGAGATTTTAATGTTCTAATTTATTGAAGAATGCAAATTATATAATAATTTTTAAAGAAGTATCTATGTTTTACAAAGATATATGTGAATAATAACAAAGAAACTATATTATAATTATATTTTACCATAGGCATGTAAAATATAAAAATATGTATTTTTACCATAAATAAGAAAAGCAAGAAAAACCCCAGTATTCTGTTGCAAAGTGTTCATGCAATAAGAATCATGATCTAGGCCTAAATTATTTGATATTTCAAATTAACTCCAAAATAAGGAGGTTTTATTCTTTTGGATTATTGGAAATGCCACCTCTTTACTATGCTATAGAATTTTAAATGATTCAAGTCTGTATTTTGCATCCTCTCCTCCCTTACAATGGTCTTCGCATGTGGAGAAAAATTGGTCCATGGACCTTTCAATATCTTATCAATTTATTTACTGGTGAAATGAGGTCATTCTACTTAGAATCTGACCTTCTCCTGTGAGATGCGGTGTACATGTGGAAAGGTGGTTTCCGGTTCTACGTAGAGGTAGAATGTTTGTCTGAGTTGCTGGGTAACATTTATTTCATGTGTTTGATATTCATATATGGCTTTTGTCTTGCTTTTTCATCTACCCCTGGATCTTATATTGGAAAAGAGGACCCTGATTCCATTCAGTCTTGAGTCACGTGAGTCTGAGGTGACTGACAGAAGACGACACTCAAGTTTCTAGTCACTTAACTGAGGGCTTAGCATGCACCGGACACAGTGCTAAATATTCAACATACATTATCTCACAGAATCCCCATAACGGCTCTGCGACTTTCCATTTTGCAGAGAAGAAAATACAGACACATAGCAGTTAAGAAGCCTTCTAGATGTCATATATGGAGCAGGAAGCTGGCCTTTTATTTCTGGTGCATGAGCAGCAAATCTAGCGTGATCCAACGCTTAGTCCCTCATTGTTTGAGACTTGGTTAAAGTCACTGATAAATATCAGCCTCAGACTTTCTAAAAAAAATTCTGCTTATTTTGTCATTTAAAAGTAAAAACAGTAGGCGATTGTTACCCCCTTAACCAGGTCACTGTGGACAGTGGGAATTCCCTGGTTTTTTTTCTTCAGCTCTATAAAGAAAGCAAGTATTTCGCCTCGGGATACCAAGACTGGGGAGGCTGGCTCAAATGCGAGAGGAGGTGGGAAGGTATCCCAAACAAAAGGTAAGTGTGGAAAAGAATCTACATCCAGAGAATCTTCTCTCTGCCCATGAGTTCGCCTCCTGCCCCCGGGCAGTGATTCTCAGCTCTGCTTTCCACCCCAGCCTGGCCTGGGAGAGCTGGAGGGGGAGGTAAGTCAGTCTCCCATGTTTGTATCACCCCTCACCAACCACCTCACCCCACCCCCCCAAAAAAAGGGAGAGGCAACTAAGAAATACGGTTGGAAGGGGCAAAGCACCTTACCCACTATTTCTAGCCTCTTTCTGGGACCCAGAAATAATTCTAAAGAAGAAAAACAAAGATACAGCCAATTCCACAAATTCAATACAAACTATCAGCTTGGTAGAAAAGGAATAGAACCCTTCTAGCACTGGTCAGATCAGGCCCTCCACTTAAATTGACCTACCCCCCAGGTAGCATCCCAAGAAATGCTATTTACATCTATTCCTATGGTTGTGAAAAAACAAATTGGCCTTAAACCTTTACAGAGGAGGCTGTTATTCCACAAAAACACCCATGTGCATAAGTTAATCATTCGACCTTGTCTCTGAGAATTTTTGTCATTTTTTTCGGCCCTCGAAGTGTTCTCTGTATAAGGTCGTCTGTGGATATAGCACTTTCTTCACTATCTTTGTGTTACCTTTTATCTTCTCCCCTTCCCTTCATTTCTCTCCAAAAAAGAACATGAACAGGAAACCTCCACTGCTGGCCACCTGTAAACATCTGTACCTATTCTTTATTCAGAAGTGGTTCATCAAGAAAGGAGCATGGTGTGCCTCACCTCCTCACCAGCATCTTCACCTTCCATCCAACTATCATCTATCATCTATCTATCTATCTATCTATCTATCTATCTATCTATCTATCTATCTATCTATCATCTATCTATCATCTGTAGTGGGTTGGATCGTGTCTCCCCAAAATTCATGTCCACTCAGAATCTCATGACCTGTAACCTTATTTGGAAATAGGGTCTTTGTAAATGGGATTAGTTAAAGATTGAGATGAGACCATACTGCATTAGGATGGTCCTTAAATCCAATGACCAGTGTCCTTATAGTAAGAGGAGAGAACACAGAGTGACGCGCAGAGCAGACGGCCATGTGAAGGCAGAGGCAGAGGAAGGAGCGATGCAGCCACAAGCCAAGAAACACCTTGGACCACCGGACGCTGGAAGAGGCGAGGAAGGATTCTTCCCTAGAATCTTCAGAGGGAGCATGGCCCTGCCAACACCTTGATTTTGGACTTGTAGACTCCAGGATAATGAGAATAAATAAATTTTTGTTGTTTGAGGCTGCCTAGTTTGTGGTTAATTTGTTATGGCAGTTCTAAAATACTAATATACACTCTATTATCTATGTATCTATGTATCTATATCTATCTATCTATCTATCTATCTATCTATCTATCTATCTATCTATCTATCATCTTCCCTGCTCCCTTCCCTCTACTTATCACACCACTGCCAGATAAACTGTTCTTTAAAGCTGTGGTTTTTGGCCCTGGCAGTTCAAACTAAGGCCTGGGTGCCACCCACAGATATCCCAATTGAATTGGTGTGGGGCGTGGCTTAGGCACTGATATTTCTTTAAAGCTCCCAAGTGAGTCTAGCGAGAATTCCTGGACTTTCTCCATTCCCCTGCTCCCAAATCTCCAGTGCTGTCCCCTGCCTACCAAACTTAAAAATGATACCAACTAACACATTTGCTTCCACAAAGTGCTTTCAAATGCATTCGAGCCTCGTGATGGTTGAGAGTTATTACTGGGGCAGTTCTGTGAAAGCTCATTTTATGAGGTCAGAAGATCCTACAGAGAAGATGAGTTTCTTTCTGTAGACAATCCAGTCAAGTCTCTCCACCCCCTTCACCCCCAGCTTAGAATGTTTTCTGCAGTTTCAACAGTGTGAGAGACTTACATAATGCTAATTACTAGCTACCGATGCAGGATGGCTGTGGTGTGCTTGTTATTATGATGCTGTAACAATAGGGAAATCTGAGACCATTGAAAACCAACCGTGCAGTATGAGTACCCCCTCATTCTTTAGAGGCACCCAAATGAAATAATCTGACTTGATAATGTGCTGTCTGATCCACAGGGCAATGCAGCTTGTCCTATGGGATAAAAAATCCCATGTTCTTGGCCATTCTGCAAGTTTCCACAGCGACTCCTTGGTCTGCAAGATTCTCCTGCCAAGCTTTCCAGCTACCAAATGCTTACCAGGTGTGTCAGTTTCCTGTTGCTGCTGAAACAGGTATCCACAGAGGGAGCAGCTTAAAACGATGGAAATTTATTCTCTATTTATTTTCTATTCTCCAAAGTTCTAGAGGCCCAAAGTCTAAAATGGGCCCTCAGGGCTGGTTCTTTCTGGAGGCTCTAGGAGAGAATCTGATTCCCTGACGTTTCCAGCTTCTAGAGGCTGCCTTCACTCCTCGGCCGGCGGCCCCCTCCTCCGTCTCCAAAGCCAGCGGTGTAGCATCTTCTCTCTTCTCTCTACTTCCATCCACGTCACCTCTCTGACTCTCATCTTCCTGCTTCCTTCTTATAAAGACCCCGTGGACCCACCTGAATAATGGAGGATGATCTCCGCATCTCAAAACTCTCAGATCACAGCTGCCAAACCCCTTTTACTACGGACGGTGACGTAGCCTCAGGTCCCAAGGATCAGGACATGAGCATCTTTGGAGGGGAGGGGGGAGCCTTATTCAGCCTACCACACCAAGGAAATAACCAGACAAAAATGCTTCTGAAACTTCCTGATGAACTCTGGGTGTTCCCTTCAGACCACGGCCCTGCCCACATTCATAAGATATGACAACCCCATTGGAAGTTCACCATTTCCTCGAGAAATGCTCTGTCCATGACTGAATATACAAACTGGTTCCTTTTTTGTGTGTTCATGGTTGGTCAGAAAGCAAAAAGATAAATAATACTCCCTTGACTGTCTATAAACAGGAGAAAACAAAAACCTATGATGCTAAAAAAAAAAGTCTTTTCGATGCCATCATTTGTCAAATTGTGACATCTTATGCTATTACTCTGGCTGGGCAGGAAAGCAGCAAGCGGGCAGCAAACTGACACCAGGACTGGCCCAGAAAGGACACTTTGCATATTTCAGGGGACAGACGGCTGAGCAGAGGATGTGAATGGGAATTCTCCAAACACCTGCCCCTGCTCCTTCTTGAAATGTGGTCCGGGGAGGAAAGAGCACAGGTGTACCTCATCCCCAGGGCATCAGCTACACTAGAACACGTGCTTCTGGGTTCCGTGAATCCATTATAAACAAAGCCTCTGAGTACTAGAGAACAACCCATCCTCCCAGACTGTCGCCTTCCTCTTACGGGGCACTAGGAAGTCCTCCAAAAAAAAAGGGCCAGTACCACATCCTCCCAAGGCTTCTGACCTTGGAGGAGCAAGGTTTAAGTGCCACAGAGGTCCTCCAGCTTAGCAAACCCTGAGTCGTTTCGAGGTTGGTGCTGCTACTTTGTCTCTCTCGCCCATAGCTGAGGGAGTAAACTCCCATTCCTAGAAATGCCCGTGCATTCTAGGCACAATTAACTTCTAAAGATATAATAGAGACACCCCCACCCTGACATCAGCCGGAGTCCAGCCTAGCATTCACAGTCTCTGACATGGATTTCGACAGACGCTTTTGGAGAAAGCAGGATAATTTTTACCAAAAATGTTTTCCTATAACTTGAGAAATACACCTTGAATATTTTATCGCACTGAGAGTCCATTATGGATTTATTACCTATGTATGAATCTAACATCTTCCTGAGTTTTCTTGACAAGTCTCAAAATCCTATGAAATAGTTTTCCTACCCTCTCAAATGTCCCTGTATTGAGCGCGCCATCAAAATGCCACCTGGATTCTATTCATTGCGTTCAAGGATTTATTGAGTATCATTAAGATACTTTAGGTTAAAGATTAGCTTGGAGCCAATTAACTGATGGTTTCTACCCCAAATCTTAGGGTCTGGACAGGTCTTTCGGCCTGGAATTTTTTCCTAAATCTAGGGCAGGTCATGAGAAACGCATTTAATGTTTCTCTGCCACGGAAGCTTTCTCTAGTATGCGGCCACTTTTACACACATTAGCTGCTGCGAGGGACGTGGGAATAAAATGGACCCGTGTCTTCAAAGAATCTGTAATCCAGCAGAAGAGAACAGACTAAGATTCAGGAAACTGAACGAAAGAAACTTCGTATCGCTCAGCCTCGGGGTTCTCGTCCGGCAAACGAGGGGGTTGAAATAGAGAACTGTCATCCCTGCCTTATAGTTTGTAAAGTAGCCTCATGTTCTCTTCTTCACTGTTCTCCACAATAATCTTGCAAGGTAGGGATTTCATAGGTCAGGATTTAGACTAAGATGTTAAGCTCCTAAACTGCGGTTCGACAATCGGCGGAGCCACGACCTTGAA
>NW_011888940.1:410448-411084 GCF_000151845.1 Pteropus vampyrus
TAGGCCACAGTAACCCGCCCTTGCCCGATCACGAGCTCTTCTGTGTGTCCTCAAAGAAGTCTAGGCATCTCTCTACCTTTGCAATCACCTCCCTGGCTTACAATGGGAAGGTCACCTGCCTCCTCCTCTAAGGGCAGCAGGACAGAAACCTGGGTGTCCAGCCCAGGCAGGAGCCCCATCCAACACTTAGCATAGTGTCTGGCACTTGGTTAGAGCTTAATAAATATTCATTATTATACAAGAAATTCTTTTTAACTGGGGTGAGAGAAGAGGAAGAGCAGAAAGCATTATTGCACAAGTAAAAGAAATGCACCCATAACCCCCACCTTGCTTTGACGTAGCATCTTCAGCTCCCCTCCCCTCAACACAAACTTTCCCAACACTTGGACCATTTTATAGGAGAGAACCAGTCCCACGTTCTTCTGTCCTTGCTCATCAGCGCTGTGCAGCCACTGAGTCCTCTAACCAGGTGCATCTTACTAGGGCTTTGTGGCCCTAGACGGTGAAATGCGAGTTGTAACAGGCGTATGTGGCTAGCACGACCCTCTAGAAGATGTGTGGGAAATATGACCCGGGCAGAAGGATGTGCGCCGGAGTGTTTTACTGATAGCAGCAAAAACCTAACTCTGTCAATTG
>NW_011888940.1:412074-413899 GCF_000151845.1 Pteropus vampyrus
ACCCTCTAGAAGATGTGTGGGAAATATGACCCGGGCAGAAGGATGTGCGCCGGAGTGTTTTACTGATAGCAGCAAAAACCTAACTCTGTCAATTGATGCTTGGTTATATAAATTAGGCCATATCCGTATGATGGATAGTATTTATATAATGGAATATTATGCCACCATTAAAGATCATATTTTAGAAAAATATATAATGGCATGGGAAAATGCACCCAGTATATTAAGCAAAAAGCAGATCACAGAAATGAACATAATCACGATTTTATAAATCGTGTGTGTATAGAGTACCTGGAGGAAATGTACCCGAAGGGTGATGTTGATTTTTTAAAGTCTTATTTAAACTTTTTCATATATCTTTTATTTTATAACAGACATGTATTAATTTTTGTAATTTTAAAAACAGTAAATTTTAAAATTGCAAGCAAAAAAAAAGCATGTTATTCAACAATGGAAAAAAGCTGTTCTGTCCCCGTCCTAGGCAGTTATGTGGCAGCATCAGACTATGAGGCCCCACGCAGGAGCCACCGGTTCCTATTACATTTATATCCACAACACAAAAACTCTGCCCAAAAGTAAAGCTGTGGCCGCTAAACCCCTACAGGTCAAAATATGAGACCTCTTCCTTGGTATGCCACGTCTGAAAAGGAGCCGCATTTGAAAAAGGCGGGGCCAGGAGGTTGCTTGGGGGTTGGTGGAGGCACTGGAGGCAGCTGTGGTGGGGAAACCCCTTCCCCGGGTGGGTTCTGTCACTACCTGTGTGGCCACAGGTCATTCTATTTAAAATCGGAAAGAAGATCAAGCATCTGCCCTGCTTCCCTCACAGACCTATCATGGGGTTAAGTTAAATGATGTGTGTGCTATATTTTGTAAGCTACAAAGCACTCAGTAAATGCAATGTTTGGCAGTCCAAGAACGCCAGCTTCTTAAGATAATGATCCATGTCTCCCCATGTTCTTGCAAGATATCAAGAGAAACAATCTATATTCCTTCTCACAATCTAGAAAAGTTACCAGGAATTTTATCGGCCACATTTCACTCATGTTATGTTACCCTGTATCTTTGCCCCATAGAACAAAATCTGTGTGCTACGTGTTCGCTCGACTTGCTTCTTTTTTCTCTTGGGCATGTGGACAGATTGGCTTTCTCAGCCTCCCCTGAGGGAAGGTTGGGCCAGGAGACTGGATTCTTGCCAGTGGAATGTAGATAGAGTTATGTATACTCCCCCCAGAGTCCCTTGTGAGAACCTCTGTATTCTCTCTCTTCCCTCATTTTTCTGGCTGGTTGTGCAAGATCTGGTGGGAAGCTCTGAGGCTCCTGGAAAACGGTGACATGCTAGACAGAGGAGCCTAGGTTCCCATGTCATAGTGGAAGGCCACCCACCAAACACCAGCTACGACAGAGATACGAGTAAGAAATGACCTGAGGTCCTTTGCTACACCAAGTATCTTCCCTGACTGATACACGCCATGAGCTTGGCCACCTCTCCACGCCACAGTGGTCGTCAACGCTTTCTGCTGCTTCCCACGTGACTGATGCAGGGGACATGGAGGAAACAGATGGTAAACCCAACCCTCATCCAACAGAAAACTCAACCGAGAAAAATTAAAAGAATTTTTTTAGATCCCTTGGCTGATTTAAGACCTGATCTCTTATTTCTCTAGGGAAACTTGGGAGTACATGCTAATTTATATAACTGGAAAAAACAACAACAACAACAACAACAACAACAACAAGAAAAGGGAAAACACATTTGCTAAACTAATTGCAATAGTATTTAAGGTGAGTTGCAAATAGAAAAGGATTATGGTCCGTCAAGGTGGAA
>NW_011888940.1:417414-420052 GCF_000151845.1 Pteropus vampyrus
GAACCATGGAAAGTTGGTAACAAATGGAGGTGCTATTCGTGACCCAGAACAGAGATTCCATTCTAAGAAAATCTCGGCCTCATTAGCACTGTGCACTAAGTGCCATTGGAAGAAAACCAAACTAAACAGATTTTAGACCAGAGATCCAGCCAGCTCCAGCCGCCCGGCAAACCCCTGCAGATTCTCTCTATTGACCGTGGGCCCGTGGCAAGCCGCCCATGCCTGCACCCGTGTATCTGGTATCCTGATAGATCAGAAGGAAAATATCTCCTGACAAAACAGTCCAAGTTCTTTTCCCTATAAACTTCATCTAAAACTACCACTAAAGACTCTTTAGCTCAGATGCCCATATCTAAAAGAAATCAGAAAATGAATTTCATGAAGATTATTTCTTTCATGTACATTGCTTTAATTTTTCCAGGAAAACTGGATTGCATAGAAAAAGAAGCACCAGGTATGTTAACTGGGTATCAAAACTTGGGGGTTCTAGTTCCATTTCTGCTATGAATTAGCTGTGTGACCTTGGACAACTTACTTAGCCTCACAGAACCTCCCATTCGTCACAACAAGGCTATGGCCTATCTTTGTCGCTAGGTCCTTCCAGCTCCATGATGCTGTTTGTGGGGACACTGGGACAGAAGGGTACAGTATCAGTAAGTACGAACAAGCCACTATGTCATTTTTGGAGCCTGGCTGAACTTCCGAGATTCAACAATTGTTGCAAATCATCGATGAGGCTGATCTCCAAGCTTATTTTGCTCGAGAACATTAGAAGTAAATCTGCCTTTCTGAAATCTGCCGTCAGCTTTTATGGGGTGCAAGCCCCACCAGGACTGAACGGGGCTGGATGAGCTGTGGGTGAGGGAGGTGTGTGGGGCGCCGGGAAGAACAGCGGTGGGAGAGTCGCCCTTAATTACAACCCACCTTGATTATGGTCTCCGGCGTTTTGTTTTCCTTGTTTAACTACCCTGAACAGCTCCTCGGCATGCACTGATTAATTGATTAATAAATCAAGAGGCCTCTCTACACAGCAGCCGCGAAGAGTGACTCAGGAGGTAGAAACTCAAGACAGTCATATAAAATGATGGGAACCAAAAGGAGGTCAAGGTCGATCAACTCCGGCTGACGAGGTGATGCAGACCATGTGAGACCCGCCTCGTGGTTCCTCCTCAGTGACTCTGCTTGGTCCAGAATCTCTAACCACAGCTCGGAGCACGTGGGGCCCAAAAGGAACAATTAGGGACCACTCTGGAGCAGATGATCCCACCTCAGTTTTCAGACAGAGAAACTAAGCTCCACTAGTCCACCATTTTTCATTTCACGAAGAGCCAAGAAGCCGTACTCGTCAATGGACTCATATTTTTTGCACAAACATATAAGGTTTTCACCACATTCACCTGGGAAACGGTCATTTATTCAAAAGGAATTTATTCGGGCCCCCATATGGGCCAAGATATAGTTTCTTGCTTTTTCACATAACGTTACATAATGAGAATATTCCCTTATCAATCAATGTCATTTCGAAATATGATTTTTAATGACCGCCTGGTATTTGACCCTTTAGTTGTTTCTTAATCCATTTATTTCTCCATTCTACTACAGAATTGGAGATGGTAGGCGAAATCAGACTGGCATTCTAAAGCGGTCCCCAACCCACAGCTCATGCTTTCAAGGCGCCAAACTATTTGGTTTCAAGAAGCCTCCAATTAATTGCTTATTTAGACTATTTTTTATTAACCTAATCACCCGGAAGAAGTGTCAGGTGAGGAGACAGATACGTGACCAGTCCCCACCACACATCACAGTTTATTTTAGAGCCTTGTAGGGTCTGGGTTTGACTCTGACATCTGCTGCTGGATGTCACACCCACTCTACAGAAATGGCCAACGCCTGGTTCTGAGGACTCACTTCTTTTCTCTTTTCTTCTTGGTTTTTACTACTCTCCCTTGAAGCTTATTGCTATTGGCTGCTCACCTAACATTTAACAAATAACATATTTTGGCCTCCAACATGCCAGGCCCTGCACCAGGCTGAGGCTCTGAGGATGCATGAGAACTATTTCGGTCCTCCGGGAGTTCATGGTCTGGGGGACATTCTTGGTTCCTGGACTGCCAAGTGGCATGTCCTTCTGTTGCTACTTCTAGTCCAGAACCAATCAACACACACTCAGACACAGGAAGCTCAGCGCTCCCTTCCCAGTTCCTGGGTCACCAGCAAAACCATCCGCGAAAACGATGCTGCCACCAAGGTCACCACCAGTGGGACCGACATGGCCACAGACGGCCAGGAAGTAGCAAAGATCTCACCACTGCCTCGTCCGGAGTGAAACGGAGACTGGTTCTTTAATGAGTATGCAACTGCTGACTGATGCCGAAGAGGCGTTCCCTGATTTAAGCACCCCGGATCTGAAACCTTACGTGAGCTGTTATTATCCAAAGGCCTCAGTAAGTCGAGAAAGAGCTACATCGTAGGGAAACCAAAACGCCTTTCAAGTGCTCGTCCACACATGGTAAATATTTTAGTGCAGCTTGAAACTTCAAAGCGGACTGGCCCACAGACACAGCTTTCTGCAAGTGCCAGAGTAAGGAGAATACTGCTTCAAGGCAGAGTAGTAATAAACAAGGGAAGAGAGGAGACT
>NW_011888940.1:422947-436796 GCF_000151845.1 Pteropus vampyrus
CTTCCAAAAAAATTTTACTAAAATGCAAATCTGATTACCTGCTTTTCTATACCTCCGTGCTAGGCGCTATCTTATTGTCCGTAGTTTTTATGTGTAGAATGATTTCTGTTAGACCCAGCTCCTTAAGGGGAAATATTCTTTCTTTCCATGTCTAAGCCCCCATGTCTAGCATAGAGCCTACTACATAGCAAGGGCTCAACAAATATATGAAAACTAAATGAATGAATGAAAACAATTCAACCGAGGCTAAAGCAGTCAAGAAACAAAGCTGATCTAGGTCCATCTTGCATTTATTTTGTCTAAATGAGCTGGTCACCTATTCTGCAACCATTAGGAAACAAACTCTTTCAAGTCTAGGATTAATTTGGTTTTTCAAATACATTTGTTCTAACAAGCCTAATGTGGGTCCATCGTTATCTGGCGATCTTCCTTTTACCCGACTTTTCCTTAAACTATGAAAATAGATTCTCTAGCCTCTTGCCTCAGTGCACAAAAAGCATACTCTTACTCTTTTTCCTAAGTTCCCAAGAAAGTAATATTTATATGCAAAGATTTGGGGGTATTTGTTTGTTTGTTTGTTTTTACCGTCAGGCCAGCTCACCATCAAGGAAACAAGGGAAACTTACCTAAAGGAAAACCCTAGACTGGTACTACACACTTGGTCCAGCCAGGTTAGACCCCAGCAAGCAGGTAGCATGTTGATTTTCCAAGAGCTAGAGCCAGCTTTCAATGTGCAGGGCGAGGCTGATGACGAGGGCGGAAAGTCTATGGAACTCAAGCAAGAAAACCAAAAACACTGCCCAGGGAAACCAAGCCATTTACTAACGTTCCTCGTTGCTTTCTGTCCCATTTTACCTTCTGAGGGATACGTTGCTCAGCAATAAATGGTAATGCCACTTTTGAAGACAGGGTGATTTTTCACTTGATTTTAGCCAAAAGAGTAATTGGAGTGCATCCCTCCAAAGCCTCTGGGTCTGTGAGGAAGGCAGCAGCATCCAGCATGTGTCGTACAAACTCCTGTTGATGTTTGCTTCTGGTTTATTATTCTAGAGGCCTCTAGTGACAAGCTCAACAAGGTTTAATCTGTTCTTCAAAGGCGGTTTCTTCCCACTTTGTTCTTAAACTTTCTTCCTTCATAAATGCTGTCTCGTGAGGCCAGGAGGGCGGATAACGCTCTGAGAATGCAATGTTTCGTTCCCCACAGGAGCGGCTTCTCAGAAGATCAGTGGAATTTACCTTCACATGCCTATAATTCCTCCTCCTCCTCCTCCTCCTCCTCCTCCTCCTCCACCCGCCCCTCCCCACCTCCTGCCCGTTCCTCGTCAGTGTCCTTTCTTTCCGAAGAACCTCAATGTTCTTCACAGTAGTTCTATCCCCAAAGCCAGGGTCCAATATTCATGATTCTCTTTTTTGAATGGACACGGTGAAAAAGTGGAAGTTTGCAAAACAACAAATAGCAAACCTCAGGTGAATCTGAACCAAGAATACTAATACTCCCCTTCATAGTTAGGCATTTGAGTGTCTCTCAAAAAAGTGGTTATTTTGTTCACCCTGGTAATTTCAGAAGAAAAAGCAAGACTATTTGGCCAAATCTTAATTAACCACTGGCAGAAAGGAGAATTCAAACATCTGAAATCTAAGGATGAACCCAATGCCGACTGATGAACATGACTTCTTCCTCAGGAAGATTTGGTTCCCAGATGCTCATCGCCCCCCTGACCTGTACATCCCATTTCCACATGTGCTTAACAGGAGGTGGCAGGTCAAGGGAACGCAGAGGATCACGGGAACCCAGTCGCTCTCACGTGAGACTCTGCTCACCCAGTCGCCACGCTCAATCTACCGAGACAGGCTGACTGATGGCTAAACATCAGTATCCTCAACTCCGGTTGTTCACGAGTTCCCAGGCGCACAAACGCGGCAGACAGCTGCCTTGGAGAAAAGCCAGGGAATCCCTCAGACGGTCTGACAACGTCGTGATGTCCCTCCGCCCTTCGTGGGGAAGAGTGACCATTGTCACGGCTGTCGCCATCGTCACTAACACTCTTCGTACCGAAGAATGTCCCTGAGCAGTTCTCTCTGTCTGGCAAAGAGACGCCTGGCTCATTCTCCAAAGTTGGGTGGTTGCGATGGGGAGAAGGAAGGGCACGAAAGAGGGGACAGGGCGTGTTATAATCAGGGTTTGCTCCAGGGGAGGCCACGCCAACCAAAATAACCACCTCTGCAGTGACAGCAACTTGGTCAGGCCCTGAAATCACAAGCGGCCAACAGACCTACTTCATTCGCACAAAATTTCAGTAGAAACTTCTTTTCGGCCTAACTGGCCATATCTGGACCCAAGACTTGTGAGCATCACCGCTAGTTTGCTTCATGAGCCCAAAGCACCCCACTTAGGAACGACGGTCGCACACGGGCACGGATCCCAGCGTGTGAAAAGAAGGGGACAGGAAGGCATTCTGGGTAATGAGTTCAGTGACCAAAACAGCGCCCAGAGAAGAGATGTTCAATGTCGCACCAAAGCTGTTCTACATGAGAAACCAAATCAACCTGGAACGTAGGGACTGCCCGGCCCATGCGGTTCTGCGCTGGATTACGGCAGAGCGACAGGGTGCTATTGAAGATGGCATGTGTGGCTTCAGTTTGAGTGACTGTATCCCACACAGGAGGCTGTGGGGAGCGCCAGAGGCGGGGGGGATGCCATTGGCAAGGCTGCTCGCTGCCACGTGTGGCAATGTTGCAAATGATAAGACTTATCTGCTTCAAAAGAAAAGGGAGATTTTTAATTAGAACTTAATATGATTAAGAACGGGTCATGAATTACTCAAAAGGAAAGACGAGGTATTTCTTATCATGACCACAGAAAAAAAATTTTTATGTCTCTATCTCCTCTTTTCCAACTAGATAACACGGATAGTGACTATTCTTTTGAACACTTGCAGTTAAGAATATGGAAGGTTCGAGTCTTGGCACTATCATTTAGTAGCTGTGTGACCAGGAGTCATTTTTTCAAAACCTATCTGAGTTTTAGTCTCCTTAAGTGTAAAAATGGGAATTGATAATATCCCCTATAGCAACGGTCCCCCACCTTTCTGGCACCAGGGACCGGGGCTCCTATGAGAATCTAACGGCTGATGATCTGAGGTGGAGCCGAGGCGGTGATGCTGGCGCTGGGGAGCGGCTGCAGATACAGATGAAGCTTTGCTCGCTGGCAGCCGCTCACCTCCTGCTGTGCAGCCCGGTTCCTAACAGGCCACGGACCGGTACCTGTCCATGGCCTTGTATATATATTTAGCCGTACAGATGATCGGTTGAGAGCAGTGATGTTCTTAGGGCTACTTTCATGCAAGAGGATTTAGCAAACACTTTTAGGATTAAGGGTGATTTAGGACTGATCCTCGGTTAACCGCCTCTTAACACTGGATAAGCGAAGGTCTTCTTTAAAGAAATCAAAATAAGAATGCGTCCCCGAAATTCCTGAGCTTAGACTGGATGGCTCCTAGCCTTCTTCTCTATGTGAAGAGATGAACTAATCTGAGTCACTCATTTCCATGAAACTGAGAATATGATGCTTCTCAACTAAAAAGTATTCCTATTTCTCCCTCAGGAGTGGGTAATGCTTCCTTGTCGCAAAGGGCCTTTGCTGGATGTTCAGTGAGAATCACAGAGCCATCGACTAGACAGGGTCTCCTAGGAGCTGCCAACCTCTGCCCAAGAGATGGAGATGGAGAAAGAAGATTTCACATGAGCGTAAATATCCTCAAACCTGAAAACCTTGCCCTCCGGGCTATCCCCAGGCCCTGGGGAAAGAGGATCCTTTTACACATAGATTAAGAGCTCAGGATGAGAGCGTGGACTTGTGATCCCTCCTTAAAATGTTTCTCTTAACTTTAAAGTACATGTTCAACATGACACGCCAAAAAGTGCTGGACCTTAAAACCGTGAAGCAGTAATCAAGATCCTAGTATGACACACTGAAATGTTACATTTAAATGATTAAAGTCTACCTACGTTAAATGTATTTTTTTATGTGTGGGCTCTAAGGTGCCATCAGGTGGCAAATGGATTTATTTTCAATCCGTAAGCAGCTGTATTAGTAAAAGGCTATTAAGAAGCCTGTTAATTATCCAATTGTGAAATTGTCTAATATTTCTTTTACCTTTAATTGATTTTGTATGCATGAAATACTGCAGAAATGTACTTGGCTATGTTTGCTTGGACTTCCTACGAAAAGATAAAGTGCCCAAACAAAATTTGATGTTTTGCTATTGTTTTTAAAAGATGCACTGTTGGCAGATAAGCTCTGTTTTGACATAATCCACAACCAGCTTAAGTAGTTCTGCTGGTTCCCCTGTGCCCTAACCCTTGAAACTCCGTGTTTCGGGCCCCATGTAATTTGCTTCAAGCCGACGTGTCAGCCATCTCTCTTGGGGGTCCTCATCTGACCTTGTAGCACAGTCAAGGTCAGCTTCTCTCTGTCCCATAGAAGCCCTTGCAAGTCCCTGACTCTGGGCCTTTGCTTATGTTCCTGATGATAATTCCCACCCTGCCTTGTAAACCATAAGGAAACTTATGGGGGTGACGGGTAGCTGTACTATTTTGGCGATGGTTTCATGGGCGTATACATATGACCAGATGGAGCAAATCATATACTGTAGATGTGACAGTTTACTAAATGTGAATCAAATAACCATTAGACTAAGAAAATCTCATTCACCCCTCATGAGGCCCAGCTTGCCCATGAAGTCTGACTCCTACCCAGAAGGGATGTCTTCCTCTGCCAGCCTCCCATTGCACGCCTCTGGCCTGAGTTATTCATGTCACTTAGCAAACACTTCCTTGTCACTTAGGGTTGTGCGTGCTCTATCTTCACAATCGTGGTAAATTCCTATGGGGCAGAAACCATGCTGTAATTTTAATAGTAATGACAACTTCTACTCTTGCCCCCTGGAGCCTACTCAAGACAGCAGCCAGGGGGATCCTGTTAAGTCTTAAATCTGACCCCGGCATTCCTCGCCGGTTCCTCGGAGTCGAATCACCCCACCTCGGCACCTACTGCTCGCTCACACTCAGAAGGCATTTGTTGAATGAATGAATGAATGAGTGAGTGAGTGAACAAATGAACGAATAGAGTGAATTCGTTCTCAGTGTTTGGGGTTCCCACATCTATTAGCTTCATCTTTCCTAGGGATTTTTATATTTTGATGCTTGGTACTAAAGTCGTCTCTCTTCCTCTTTTTTTTTTCCCCTGGATTTTTGTGTCCTCGAAGGACTGACTGGGAGAGTTTGTTTGTTCTGACATCCCTTTCAGGATCACTTGGGAAGCTCATAACAAGGCAGGTCCCAGGCCCCCTCTCCGATCATCTGTATCAGAATCTCTGGGGAGCGGGGCTCTGGAATCTGCATTTTAACATGCATTCCAGGTAATTCTGTGGCACGCTGTCACAGAGGAGAGGATGCAAAGGGAGAGAGAGACGGGGAAGGGAAGGAAGAGGTGGAAACTAACACCTGCCTCTCTCTCCCTTCCAAGCACTTAATCCGCTCTGTGGCCTTTGGAGGGGAGCTGAGCTCCGGGCTCCACCGAGTGAACAGTGATCCCTTGACAACTTCAGTGCTGGGGACCGCTTCTTTTTTCGAGACAATGATTCAGGACAGTGATATGTAGGTCTTGGGATATAGCCCAGAGACCACAGGTATAACGCAAATGTCTTTCCACCAAATTCTCTCCCTATTCCAATGGTTCTGAACCCCTGGTGATTTTGACCCCTAGGGGACATTTGGAAATACCTGGAGATATTTCTGATTGTCACAGCTGGGAGGGGGCTACTGACATCTAGTGGATAGAGGCCAAAGATGTTGCTAGATATCTTACCGTGCACAGGAAAAATTCACCCCACAAAGAATGACCCAGCCCCAAATGTCAACTGTGCTGAGGTCGAACCCCAGGCCGGAGCCCCCTCCTGCTCCTTCCCACCCACGCTCACAGGAATCGCTGTGAGGACAAAGACGGGGCGTTCAAAGTCCAGAAGCCAATACGGGCTCTTATCTGCCTCAGTTTCCCTTATGTGTGGAAACACTGAACTCTGAAAGGCTTAGTCTCTGAATATTTTTGACTCTGCCATTAGGGCTGACAATCGGGCGGGGCCTAGCGGGTGTGTATGAGCATGGCGTAGTGGGTACAGACCCCCCGACTATTAAAAATTAAAACCCCACACAATGATGGCGTTTAGATCCTGAACGGATTCCCCAGCGCCCGGCCTCCCTGTCCGGAGACACGTGCCATCGCCCTTCCTTGTGCCACAGGCACTGCTGAGAGGGCCACTAGCTGTTTACAAGAGTCTGGTGGAAAAGGCTGATGTGGGGCCCGGGTCCCGTCCACACGAAACCGTTAATCTGGCTTGTGGCTTAGGCGGTTGCTTGCGGAGCCTGTCATTTGCCGCTTGGCCGGGGTTTGAGAGGGCACAGCTGAGGCTGCTATGACCGTGAAGTCACTTCAAGCCTCGGGCCAGCTTTCACATCGTGGTAACTTCGCTGGTCCCGTCTTGCAGAAGGAAAACCGACGCCGTGATAAGAAAAAGTCAGCTCTAAGGTGTAATTTGATGCAATTATAGACACAACCAGAGATACCTTTGTTCCTGCAAAAACCACACTGGTGTGGCACGGACTGTGTGCCAAGCTCTGTGCCGGTTAGGTTTGGTGAGGGAAGTCACGATGGCTTTGGCCATAAGTGTCCCTGGCTGGAGTAGAAAGGACGAGGACCTGAGTAGTACATTTTTTTGTTTCCACTCATAATATATCAGAAATGACGTAACACACCCTCGGGCAGAAGAAGTCTCAGCAACATCTGACAGACTAACAACCATAAGACCTGGGTATGAGATATTTGGAGGCCCAGACTTAGCCATCCATATTAGACATTTGTTTGTTTGTTTATTTGTGGTGAAAAAATCAGAACTGAAAAGTCACTAAATTGAGCAAAGCATCGTTGAATCGGCTCTGCATATGGCAGAAGGCGGGGCAGGAGCACAGGGAGGCAAGAAGCTGCTAATCCTGACCGGGGGGTACCACAGGGCGGGCAGGGATTTCCAGACATGACCACACATGCGCCATGACATGGGGTCTTCCTCAGTGTGCGTCACCCCCACCATCCGCCCACCTACCGAAGTTGGACCTCCTTATGGGCCACTATGTTCACGGGCTTCTCCGAGGCCCCTCGTGCTGGGGAGAGCTAAAGAACATCTTGAGGGGCTGGGCAAAAGCTATAGCTGTCTGTTTTGAATGACCGCTTCTAGATGCTTCTACATAGGCTCAACCACAGCCCACGTTAGTATTTGAAAGAGAGAGAGGGTGAGTGGACCAGAACTGTCCTCTCTATCACCTCTAGCCATTCTAGCATTTGTCTAGAACTTGTCTAGAATTTGACAGAACAGTTGTACTTACCTGCTAAACCATTACATGATTAATTTGTTTTCTTATTTTTAAAGAGGGCTTTTTGACTATCTTTAAACAGGCCTTACAAGAGACAGTCAATTTGAATCGATCAATTCATGTCCACTGTCTACCTCTGCAAACTAACCGTTTAAGAAACTTAAAAGAACAGCAACTATACCACCCAAATCCCTGACATGTTAACGTTAAAAAGAACATGAATAGCCTCAATGGGAAAAAGTGTCGACCAAAGACCTTATGAATGCATTCAGAACAGCAAGGGAGCCATACCTCTTATTCCCCCACTCTACACAACGCACACTCACACACACGCACACGCTCACACACACTCACGCTCACACACACACACACTCACACACACACACCCCTCTTGGAAGAAACTAGGAAGATGACTCTGATGATGGGGTTTGGGGGAAGCGATACAGGTAAGACAGGCTCAGGAGCTGAGATTTCCAAGGGTGGGAACAAAATCCACCCCCCTCCTCCCACCTGCCTCTCCCAGCCTCCCACAGGATCAATTCTGGAAAGTTAGCTGCAGATATGTTCATTCAGTGATTCGCGTGGTCCAATAAGGGATCAGACTGCAAAACTGTGTCCTAAGTACTTCCTAGGTAATTTTAAACATGCAGAGAATACATTTAAAAATAGATTTTAATTTTGATCTTGGTTACAGATTCCAATAAAATTTAAGAAAAGTTCAAGAAATGTGGTGTGAACTGGATTCATACCTTCCATATCACTAGGGAGTCAGAAGAAATGAAAGATTTAGGGTATATGCCCCATACACACATGGCCACATTTTAAAACTCTTTAACACACAGTACTTTCCAATACAAATGCAGACTGATAGATTTTTGCCTGGTTTATCTCCTCATTCAATATACTCACTCATTCATTTCTTTATCCACCAATTTCATTCATTTGTCAAACACTGATTAAGTACCTGATTATGTCAGGTTCTTTGACAAGTGTTGGAAAACAAACACGGTCCCAACCTTTATGGAATATTTCAAAATATTTTGTAATCAAAGATTCAAAACAGAAAACAGTACTTCTCCTTCATCTGGGGAAATGATGGAGTTAACAGCTCTGGACCCGAATTGTGAATATCTGAGTTTTAGTCCAAGCCTTGTCATTTTCCAGTCTCAGAGCCTTGGCCAAATCACTCAGTCTTCTTGAGCCTGAGCTTCCTCATCAGTAAGACAGGATAATGCTTATCCCTTGGTATTGATGTGAGGTTTAAATAGAATCACAGACATCAAAGTACTCTGTGAAGAGCTCTCCAAGTATAACGTGTTATCATTACAAACAATGAGTCCTATGTTTACCACGTGAAGAATAGTCAGGGCATAAGCCGTGTCTTCTTCAATGCACTTACCAGTTCACAGGTAGGGAGCTCAAGGCCAAGTATCCATATCCAAGGGATAACAGAATAACAGGGCCAAAGTAAGCCTCTGGCTCCAGAGAAAGGCCCAGATCTAAGTGGCACGCTCAGCTCAGGGTACAGAAGTTTGTCCAGACCCACACAGATAGGAAAATGCTCACAGCTAAGTCGAACACAATGGATAGGTCAGAAAAGATAAAACTGGAAGTGGCTTGGTTTCTTCCTGGTGTGTAGTGAGATTGACTTCGTGAATGCTCCACACTAGGCTCGTTGGAACACTTGTGAGAAGTCAGTTCTCTGGCCGCCTCTCCTCACTGCTGTGGTGTAATGTTCCAGAAGGACAAACCAATAGAACCCCTAGGCCATCTTAACTTCTAAGCCCACTTATAAGCCAGACAAAGAGAATCATTAAATGCCGTGCCTAGATATCAAGAGCCTCTGGACCCATGAACATCACACACACACACACACGTCCCTTGGGATCTTGCAATGACCTCAAAGCAGTGGACCAGAGGGTGAGACATCCCCCATCAGGCAGGCTTGGTGGGCCTCTCTGCTCCATCTGTGGCCGTCCCTAGTGACCGGGCTTGGACTCTGGGGCAGGGCCTGAGCTCTGGGGCCCACAGAATGCACAGTACATTTCCAGAGCTGCAGGCTAGGAGCACACTCAGGACACAGCCTCGCCTGGGCTTTCATGGCTACCCAAGGTCATCCCAAAGTTAAGAGGTCTGCGGTGGCGCAGACATTCTTGTTCAGGAGACAGCAGCCCAGGGCCTGGAAGGACACTTTGAACCGGGACATTTTAATAGACCACATCCCGAAGGACCAGCAGAAACGTCTGTGGCCCAAAACACTAGGCAGGCTCAGAGAAGATCACGGGTTTCACAGTGGTCCACGAAGCTATGCTACTGGCCTGTTTCTCGGTGAGCCCCTTGTTATCCAGAGGCAGCTGAGCTGAAACTGGTAGAAAACTCTCAAGAAATCTTCTTTAGAAAAAAGGAGATTCCAATGTGATAAGATCCGCGTCCTCATCGAGCCCTTGCCCAGATGAATGGCGTTCGCTGTACCCAGGACGTCCCAGGCTAACTGTGCAGACCTCTGCATACGCTGGGGCTGGCACTGGATCCAGACTCAGGCGGATCCACCAACCTGGATGGTGCCAGGCCAGCTGTCTTCATAGCCACTGGATGAATCAGATTATACCCTTAGCTGAACTGTGAAGGGCAATTATTTATGTAAAAAATACTCCCAACACTTTTTTCTAGTACCATCTCCCTGGTCAAGAGGCTATCCATATGATTAAAAAACCGTGAAAGCCTTTAAAAATATAACTTTATATAAAGATGTTTCAGGCACAATTTCTCACTGATTTTTTGCAAAAGCTTGTTCTCAAAAGACCGCATAATTGTGCTCTTTAAGCTTCAAATATAGATATGTTCAATGTTCACTGTAAATAGAGCCCAGCTGTGGACAGTGGTTTGATTAATACCAGATCTTTCTACGTTATTACTTACAAGCAGAGTTTTAGTTGCTTTTACTGCAAAGAGTATAATCTGATTTATTGTTAACTAAACCTGGCCGCTTTGCTTAGAACCTAATTTATTAAGCCAACATTATCGAGGTATTATTAAAAACCTATAACCCCTCAGCTGTTAATATCAGGGTGGAGCTTTTTGGGGAGGAGGGCAGGTTTTTGGTAAATAATTCAACATTAATGAGTACTGTGTATTTCGAAGGTTTAGGCAGTAGCGAAATGGGATTATTGAAGTTTCTCTCTTAAAAATACCGTGGTCCTTTAGCAAAACCATAATCTGCTAATGTTATTATTTAAACTATTGCCGGCTATTACCATCTACTGAAAACACGCTGTAAAACCTCTGGAATCTGTTATTACAATTTCAGGTGCATTCGTAAATGTCTTAAAACTTAAGAGAAGAGGAAAGAAGACTCGCTTCTACATTTATGATTTTATTCACTTTATAAATAGGAATCGCTTTTGTTTCAAAAAATTAAAGTCCTGGAGCTCTAAAAGGCACCTGTCTATGCATTCCTTGCAGTGACTTCATTCATTCATTCAACACATATTTATTAAGTACCTATTATATACCCCACATGGGAAATAGGGCAGAGAACGAAATGAAGCCCCCGCCACCTGGAGCTCTCTAATGGAGAAAAAACAGTAAACGAGCAAATACAGTATGTCTTGTGGTGACATATGGAGAACAATAAAGCAGGGCAGGTAAAAAGGGACTCTTGGGACCTGGAGCGAGGGGCTGCTCTTTCTCACAGCATGGTCAGAGATGGCCTCTCAGGGGACACTTGCACAGATGCTTGAAGGAAGCGAGGTTGTGAGCCCAAGTAGGCATCTCGGGCAATCATCTCAAGAAAGCATCTCAAGCAGGGCACAAATGTACACACACAAACACACACACACGCACACACACACACACACAAACAAAGGCCCCGGTAGGAGCACAATCAGCATGACTATGAACAGCAAGGAGGCCAGCAAAGTTGGAGTGGGATGAGTCAGGAGGGAAAATGGTTGAAAATTTGGTCAGGGAGAATTTTGAATCCAGAGTTCACGGGTGAGGCCCAGGCTAGAGCTTTCATTTCAGAGGCCAACAGAATTTGGAACATATTGAAAGTCATGAGACCGGGAAAGATCACATAGGGTGTGAGTGTAGGTAGAAAAAGGGTACGATGACTGAGCTCTCCAGGATTTATTTAAGGAAGAAGACAAGGAACCAGCAAAAGATACTGAGAAGGAACAAATGATGAGCAAAGAGGAGAAACCAGAGTGATGCTCAGGAGACGAAATGAAGAAAGCGTTTGAAGGAGGAGAGAATGACCAACTGGTAAATACCGCAGGTGCGTCAAGTAAAACGGGAACTGAAAAGCCATCGTGATATTACCACACGACTTATGGGTAAATTCTTTAATCTGTTTCCCAGTTTCTTCAACCTTATAATGGGGATAATAATAATATCCATCTTATGAGCTTACGTGAGTTAATGTTTGTAAAACACCCAAAACTGTCTGGCATGTAGTTGGTGGTCAACGGATACTTGCTGAACGAATGAATGTAGAATAAATTATCATATTACAATTGTTGTCTATCACAGAAATGGATCAGGTCACTACTATTGTCTAGATCTGATCAGTAGCTTTGACGGCCTTCACAAGAGGGTGTAGGGAACGTTACCCATAACGGACTCTGAGTTCCATTGAGAAAGTGTTGTGAGTAGCGGGGCTGTGGAGACTTATCGAGTCCCCGGCTGTGACGAGAGGCACGGACTGGGACCAGGCGCTTTCGTGCCTGGTTCTGACAGTTCCCACTCATCTGGGAGTGAGGCCTGAGGCTGCAGAAGGGAGGGATGGGGTTCCTGCCAGGAGCTTCCACTCCGGCTGATAATGGGGTGGGGGAGGGGTGAGGGCTTGTGAGGCTCTGAGGCCCCCTCTTTATTATGGAAATTAAAAAACCAAAGTCATTAGCATGAACCTCTTTTCACTCCAGTCTGTAATGGCCACAGGTGACATTCAAATACAAGTCAATGGCCACAAGGCTGATTGAGCAAGGGAGCTCATGGCAGCAAAAACTCACATCTCTGCTGGAAATGACTCGAAATATAGATGTAGTGTCATCTTCATGTGTGAAGAAACAGTGCAACGATCCATCTCCTCCCAAAGCAAATCGTGTGCGTGTGGGCGTGGGGGTGGGGAGGCGTGGAGGGGGGTGGGGAGGCGTGGAGGTAGCTGGAGAGTCAACCGAGGCCGAGGGGAAGAATGGAAGGAGCAGAATCACCTGCTTCTCACATGTGTCAACATGGATAGATCTGAAAAATAGAATTTTGAGCTAAAAATTCACACTGTAGAAGGACACGCCTGGCATGATGCCACCCACATGAAAAGCGCGGTTGTGGTGTGCAGGGTGCCTGTCTCTCACTTCTCCCGCACTGCTGGGGATCCCTGTGCGTCTAAGACTGGGAAATATAGGGGACACGTTGGAGCCCAGGTGTATGACAATTTACTCCAGAAGTGCTGAAGTGGAAAAGGACTCCAAGGTCACCTGAGGTGCCAGAGAGACAGCCCCGCACAGAACGGGAGAGCTCATTATCTGTGTTCCTGCACAGGATACATTGCTGCGAACTGCTTTAAAGGCAGATAGGAGGGAGGGAGGGAGGGAGGGAGGGAAGAAGGAAGGAAGGAAGGGAGGGAGGGAGGGAGGGAGGGAGGAGGAAGCACATGCATGGTAGTCAGTAGTTCTGGTTACAGCATCCAGGGCCACCCCAAGAAAGCCTGGCGACTCCGCCAGGGACACACGCAGCCTTCCCAGAGGTCCTGCTGCAGAGGACTGGCTGTGTAGAGAACATTCTGGATTCTTTCGAACACCTTCAGCAGCTGTGACAGCAGAACAAAGGTCTGCTTGTTTGTTTCCTGGCTTTCGCCACATAAATCAAAACACCCCTCTGCAGATTCCCCTCCTTCACAGGCAGAAGGTTGCAGTTTCGTGAATTATAAGTCAACAACTCATGCCTAAATACACCGATTTTACTTGCAATTTTGCAGCCTGTCACAAACGTCAAGCACTGACAAGAATAATAAACTGGACCTCGCGGCTGGTGTGAATGAGGTCCTTATCGATTCAGAGACAAAATGTGTGTTTAAATGTCAATTACAAAGATGACTTCTCTCTTACCTACAACCGATTACTAAAAGTAAAAAAAAAAAAAAAATCTAAAGTTTAAGAATTTCGAAAGAACTTTGTGAAAGTGTTAGATTCATCTTTACACCAGCTCTCCCTATGCTGATTTGGACACAGATCTGAAATATACAGGATAATAATTACTCCAGCAGAGCAGAAGCAAAATGCAGGTTATTTCTCATGAATACATACATCATGGTAGGAAAAAAAATAGATTTTATGGAACTTTCTAAACATTTTTAAGTTTTTATATATTAAAATTATTAGCCAGCTCCAACCTTAAATCTCAAATGACTCCCAGATGAAATGTATTA
>NW_011888940.1:437266-440470 GCF_000151845.1 Pteropus vampyrus
GGAATGGTCCCTTAGCTTTCTCAGGCCCCAAGTCCTTCGGAAAAGAAGAAAAACAAAACAAGACAAAACAGCATTGACTTCAGAAGAAAAGTCAGAAGCAACACGACTAGAGACTACGGACGTTTGGGTGAGGGAACCGTTTGTTCTTCCTCCGCCTTCTCTCACTTTAATCCACATCGCCAATTAAATTAAATGACACCATAGATGTTGGTAAAGTAATTGAATATGAAAACATCGAAGATGACTGTGCACTTTTCTGCGTCCCCCGGATACAGAAAAGCATCCAGATTACTCTAATGCCTTTATCTCTTTTGAACATCCCCATCTTGCAACGGTTGCTGTTCTTGAAATAAAAACCCACCGAAGGCAAGAAGTTAAACGTGTGAAAAATCTGAAACAACCAGGACTGTATTCTACTCCTAACATACACGCGATCCATACCCCATCCGCCAAGGGCTCAGAGGCAACAAAATGCTCCAGCCAAAGTACAACTTGGTTTGGGGGTGTTTTCTAGTTAGTCACCTGGTGTGGTCCATCAAGCATAAAGTCTTGCTCATCACTCAAGAGGAAACAAAGGATTGCTTTCCAACTCATTTTGCAGTCTGAGAATTTGAAAATCCCGAAGGAAAGTAAAAAGAAGACCAGCATCTGGATGGTAGCTGTCCTGTTAACCCAGAGAGAGCGGGATGGTGCCGGTCTTTTTTCTAGGTCCTCAGAGATTCTGCCTTCTCTGGAGCCCTTAGCTTTTCCAGTGAGAGCACCTGGGACCAATCTCAGGAAATGATCTGGCGAAACCTTCCCTTTATAAATCAGGGGTCTCTAACATGACAGACACAGCTTTGAAGCTCCCCAGGTCCCATTTAATTTCAACATAGACTCTGCTGAGAACTCAGCTAGGGCAGGATGTGTCATTTTAAGTATGCTCTCCCTGTCTCTCTGTAATAGTGGGAGAAAGAATTCCATACGTAGGGAGGCTGGTCAGACCCCTGGGGCCTGAGGTTAGGTGAAAGCCTTGGGGCACTGGGTCCTGGGGTTCCCCAACACCGCCCACCTAGGATGAACAATCTGATGAATAAAATAAACTCAGGGGACCTAGGACTGTCAGAATCCACGCTCAGCAAACCCCATGGCACACGGTCCATTTGTAAAATCGCAACAGACCATAAATGTGTAGATTTCAGTTCAACCCTAACAACCACTTTTGTATGGATTACACAGAGTTCCTCAGAAATGAAACAACTGCTTGTATGATGTTGCAAATATACTAAAAGCTACTGAATTTACATTTTACAAAGGTCGATTTTATGGCATATAAATTATATCTCAATAAAAAAGGCATTCCCCCTTCCCACGCCCAATCCAAACGGTGTTTTAGTGCTTATTTTAAAGATACACACATATATCTTCCCCCACAGACGTCTATAATCTCAGAAGTCTACCTTCTGTAATGAATTTGGCACTTGGTACTTGAAAACTAACAGAATAAAGTGAAGTACATTAGCTAGGCTGAGCGAGGAGTGTGTCAAAGTTAGAGCCAGTAAAACCAAACACCAGCTATGTCAGCAGAGTGTTATCAATCAACACACCTGCCTTAGCCGCAGAAGCCTCTCCATGAAGTCAGTGGCAAAGGCCACGAGAATAATCCGAAAGCAAAATTCTACCTAGAATATCTTCTACAGTCTATGAAGCATATAATATTTCTTGTCATTGCATTTGACATCCAGTACTATTTAAATACCCAACACAACCCTACATAGTCCGGGATACATAATCCCTGAATCTTTCACACTATAGATGCATCTTAGATAAGCTTTGAGTGTGATCACTATGCCTGTACTCAAGTGGCTATTGGGAAGACAGTGAGTGTGCCGTGAGGGTCCTTAGGGTGCTACAGTTCTCCAGAACATCTTTGCCCTTTGAGTCAGAGGTCATGACATACCATCAGTTAAACGAAGCAGGCTAATGGCTCATTTGATCCAAACCGGTCTATAGAGCTATGTTCGAGAGTAGAGGAAACGTGGTGCTTAGCGTTTAATTGTGCTGACTCTCACACAGAAACGTGTACGTGTATACGCTCATGTATACGGATCCCTCGGGAACACGCGCAGATGACCCAGAGGTACGTGTAAGCAGAAACCGACATCCAGGAAGCACCCGACATTTAGATCAGGGATCAGCCAACTTTTTCTCTACAGGACGAGACAATAAATATTTTTGGCGTTGTAGGACATACGGTCTTTGTCGCAACTACTCGACTCTGCTACTGCAGCGCAAAAGTTGCCATAGACAATATGTAAATGACTGACCACGGCTGTTTCCAATAAAACTTTATTTACAAAAACAAACAGCAAACTGGATTTGCTGGCAGGCCATGAGTTTCTGCCTCCCGATAGAGATAACAAAGGCGTATACTCTTTAAAAACCAGTTATTGAAACCGTTCCAAAAGACTCTTTCTAACGAATTAGAGGCATCTTTGTTTTCTTACAAAGTTAAAAGACATAATTTAAGCTTTTGATGATTCAGTGTCTACTAAGAACATAACTGATTTCATACCATGCCGTACGACGTAATGTCCAAAGGGACAGTAAAGTGTAAAAGGCTGTCCTTAGAGTGTCTGCTGTCTGTCTTCCCTCTCCCTGTCAAGCTATACGCTGTCACTTTGTTAGTTTATCTTTGTGATTATCTCTATCTTTAATTTGCCATTTCTGGTCTGCTCCAGGCCAAGGACAGTATCTACAGCAGGCCTGGCTGTAAAGGACAGTAAGTCTCTCTTATGAGTAAAGAAATATGAGTTTGAGCTTTGTCACCTCTATGGACTTTGGACTGTGCCCTAATTCTTCACTATTCTACATACTCGAGGTTGTTAGGTAAAGAACTTGTGGGTGAGATGTTACTCTTGTCCGTGTGTGTATGTTCACCTACTTGCACACGCACAAACACACACATATCCATAGTCATTTATTTAGTGATTCAACAAATATTTATTGTGTTCCTATGTGCCAGTCACTGTTCTAAGTACTTGGAACACATGAGTAAACAAGAGATCGGAAAATTGAAATAAACACACACATAAGCAAACAAAAACAGCTATCAAGGAGATTACGTTGCCACGGTGAGAGACAGATCATTAAACAAGTCTACAAATCCTGGCCCTAAAGTAGAAATGGATCTAAATCAGTAAAGACACACGGCTCTTAACACAC
>NW_011888940.1:441720-446246 GCF_000151845.1 Pteropus vampyrus
TCACTTCCCAAGCCTCCTCGCTCACTGTTCAGCCTTTTCTAGATCCTTCTGCCTCGTCCAGTCCTAAGATGCTAACTCCTCAGGTTAAGAGAATCATCCTCTTGGTGTGTCGTCATGTTTGATACCAGAATGTGTGTGTGTGTGTGTGTGTGTGTGTGTGTGTGTGCGTGTGCAGGTGTGTGAGCGTGCTCACAGCACCCTCGGCCACAAGTAAACCGGATGCACGAGTCTGGGATGCCAGGCCTGGGGAGGCCGACGCAAGACCCTAACAGGAAAAGGCAAACCGAAACTGGGATGGGGTTGAGAGGAGCACCGAGGCCAACCAAACTGTACCCAGCCCTGGGCGGCGACACCAGCCTGTGGGCCGGGATAGCCCAATTGTGCCTTCCTGTCTAGCGCAGAAGGCCAATCGGCAGCAGGATCCAGAGATCACGTGGCGGTCAGGGTGACTGCCAGTGAGCAGCGCAGGGGCAGGAGGCAGAGTGTCTCCTCGACCCTGGGCCCGCCTGCTTCTATCCGTCGCCGCTTTCATCAGGTTAATTGAAAGCGCAGGCCCCGCAAACATGCCGGACTCCAGGGTAGACCCAGCTCTCGCCCAGCTCACAGGCACGAGCTTTGGAATCAAAAAGATCCGGGTTCAGTGCCAGCTTTGCCGTGGAGCACACGCGCGACCTCGGTCCAATTACTTCCCCTCTTTGCCTTTGGTTCGCTCATCTACCCAAACGGAACGACAGGCACAACATCTGACAGGGTCACCATGAGGCGGACGTGACGCTGATTATGGAAGACGCCTGGCAGAGGTGGACACGCAGTGAATGCTCAAAAAATGTCCCCATCAGTAGAAAACACACCAACAGCCACACGCTTGCCAACGCCTTCCCTACTCTTGGGGGGCAGCCCTGTTCCTGGCCTGCCAGGCAACCTTTTCCTCCACAGAGGATGACTCTTTTCAGAAGGTCCTGCAGGGGGCACTGGCCCAGCCCCGTCAGTGACAATTTGGGAGAGACCTGGAGTGGCTTGCTTTGTCACCCTTCCAGTGACCCCCAGTGACTTCTCACCTATGCGTTGAAGGAGGAGGAACAGGACTGGTAGGAATTTCGCTCTTTGCCGAAGACATCTGCTTTGAGGGCAGTAAAGACCCAGGCGGCACTGTTTTGAAGGCAAAGAAACGAAGGGCAATTACCCTGCGTTAATCAACCAGGCTACGAGGGCCGAACGGTGTTCGTTAAGGCCAGGAAAGAACATTTAATGACATTCCTGGGTATTAGCAATGAGCAAAACGCCAATTAAGTTAGTAGGCAGCTATGGGAGTGCTTGAAATATGTCAGTGTAGATTTGAAAGCTGCCTTGTAGCATTCGAGGTGAATTTAAAGGGTGCCACTACCACTTCCTCTGCAAAATAAAAACAAAGTAGGCCCTCGCAGACTCCCACCCACATTGTTTCCTGTACCTTAGTGGGTGGGTAGCGGGAGACCACCAAACTTTCCTGCTTCCTTCTGAGTCTCCCCAAAATGTCCCACCCACCTTCCAGACGCACTCACGGGGGAGATATTTAAGTTAAAGATCTGGAGAGGTTAAAAGTTAAGGATCTAAGAATAGAAAATAGAGAGTTCCAATCTTTTTTTTTAACTGCAGTAAAATAGACGTAATATAACATTTGCCATTTTAACCATTTTTAAATGTACAGTTCAGCGGCATTAAGAACATTCGCGCGGCTATGCAACCATCACCACCACCATCTCCAGAATTTTTCATCTTCCCAAACTGAAACTCTGTACCCATTAAACATAACTTCCTCCTCCCAGCCCCTGGCAACTAGTTCTGCCTTCTGCCTCTGTGGATTGGACTACTCTAGGTCCCTCATTAAAGTGGAATCATATATTTGTCCTTTTTCCCCTCCCCAGAAATGTAAAATTTATATTTCAGAGTACGAGAATATATACATGATATATTTGAGTGGAAAATCTGACATTAATATTCTGGGTATTGATGTGAAGAAATCCGATATTTGTCCTTTTGTGCCTGGCTTCTTTCGCTTAGCATAAAATCTTCAAGGTTCATCCATGTGGCAGCATGCATCGGAATTTCCTTCCCTTTTAAAGCTGAATGACATTCCGTCATATTGACGTGCCATATTTTGTTTGTCCATTCATCCGATCGATGGGCTCTGGGTTGTTTCTGCCTCTTGGCTAACGGGAATAATACTGCCCTGAACAGAGACACCCTAGTATCTGCTGGGACTTCCCCACTTAGGTCAAATTATCCACAGTGTCTCTGTCCTGCTTTTCTCTTGCATGCGACTCTGCTTTCTCATCTCCCACCTGTCCTCCGAGTACTGCTGCCCAATAGAGCCTTTTGTACCACGGTGATGGCTTCACGTGGGCACCCCAGCCTATATTTAGCCCTCATTCCGTGGGGTTTGTTTGGATAAACTCACGTGGAAAACACACGGCCTCTCTAGGACATGTTCCTGATCAGTCCGCTCCCACTTCTGAACTCGCCCTCGCCCCGCCATTGACCAACGAAGCCAGCGCCGTGCAGAGGAGACGCAGTACGGTGACATAGATGCCACACACACCTCCCACCCCAACGAAGAACAAACGATGGGCCAGAAACAGAAGCCAGTTACCGTGCTGGAAGCTAGGGACCCAGCCAGGACTCCCCGTGTCTTATGCAAACCACAGACAGGCACAAAGTGATTGATGTGAGGGTCCCAAAACGCTTAGTGAAACCAGGAGTGGCTTCCAGGATGTAATGTTAGCAGTGGGGGTGGGGGCGGGGGCGGTGCCCAGCGGGGAGGGCAGGAGAAAGGTGGACGGGGCTGAAATGAACCAGGAAGAAAGGTTAGACCAGGCAAAAGCTCATTCATAAAGAAATTCCTAAGGAAAAAGAAAAATCAAAAGAAAGTGCTCACTTCTGATATTCAGAGGCTAAAGAAAGAACGTATTTCAAACCACAAATCCAGACCTGGGGAGTGACTAGTCATTAACAGTGGGAACCCCTGTTCTGTCCTGAAATGTTATACCCACCTCTCACCTGACCCTTGCGGGCCTGATAAGGCTTATGTCATTTTTAGTCATCTGCCTGAATGAGTTTACAGTAGTTCAAAGAGAGGTTTACATACACACGCTTCCAACCACAAATGCACGAGTATCCTCTGAAGATTCCACAGCAGCTTAATCCAGCTCATAATCATACACTTACTGCAATTCCTAGGGGGCATTTTGGTTTAAACACCAAATCTTTGCATTTCCTACATATGTAAAAAGTACATGATATCACATTTTACTCATTTTTATTACTGTATATTACATAGTAGGATATGGTGAATATTATATCATTGATCTCTATCCATCTATCATCCGTATCCAGTTATCGATCTAAAATCTCACAGCTAACCAGGCTTCTATGAAAAATAAGGTCCTTTGTCCGCGGCCACCAATCAAGTGACAGTTCCCAAGCCCAGCTCAGGCTCCTGGAGACCCTGTCTCACAGAGTATAATGCAGGTGTATGCCAAGGACGGCACCTTATTTTCCAATGGATGCGACGTTTTGGCAAATTTGGTGACTTCAAATTTCCTTCATCTAATTTCAAACCTGTATTTTCAGTTGAAGTCTTGGATGTTAGAAGGCTTTCCTTAAGAGCACCTTGTTTTTTTATTTTAAATAGAAATAGTGTCAAGGCTACAATTTTCCCGAACTTGGACCCTGCCACTCCTCAAAGCTGGAAAATTCTTCTAAAATCCATCTTTCCGGATCCAACGGCTTGGCACGTGCCCCTCAGAAAGCTCTGGCATTTGTGCACAATGGCCCAGGGCCTGGACTTCGCCAAGCTCTTTGTCACTCACAGTGGGAGGAGAAGCTATGTTTCTGTCACTCCAAAGTGCCCAGGCCCTTTCTGCCACCGTATCACCCTGCGAAGGCTCTTCAGTCATTTCCACACTCCTGCTCCCAGGGTGTCCCCCGTGGAAACTGGCCTTGAGGCCTGAGGCGTGAAGTCACTCGGGTGACTGGGCCAGCCCGCTCCTCCAGAATCTCAGCCCTCTGGCTCCTGACCTAGGTTTTTGGCCTTCGTTGCGGATCTCCCACCCCATTCATGAGCATCTTTTCCATCCCTTCATTTGAAATCATTAGGAGAATGAGTGAATAAATCAGACCGCGTTCTGACACCCTCACTCCCCCTCCCTCAGTGCCGGCTGGACCTGCTGCTCATCTTCACATGTGCTGTGTGGCAGCCTGCCACCTGCCTCGTGCCAACTTGCCTGTCCAAGGCCGTCTGCCTGCGGTTCTTTGTGGGGGATTTCACGGGGAGCTATGCTCTTGCTCATCACCCACCCTACCTGAGGGGTCCAGCTCACACCTCTCTGCTACGAGAAGACAGCACCCCCCGCCCCCTGAGTCCCCTGCTCGGGCCAGCCCAGGTGGGGTCTGTGCTCTAAGACAGTACAGCTCGCCACATGGAGCCTTGGAACCAGAGAATGGATCATGTTCTTTCAGAAAGCTCGGGCTCCTAATATTAAATGGCT
>NW_011888940.1:447146-462820 GCF_000151845.1 Pteropus vampyrus
TGCTTTTTGTACGGAACTGCAAAATGACAGAAAATCAGAGAAAATTGCCCCCTAATAGATTATAATATGTTAATAATAACACATGACGCATCACAGAAAGTGCCTGGACGTAAAGAGCTGTGACAGAAACACAGCTCTCACTGTGCGGGAGGATGAGACGCTCTGGGTTGCCCCTACTCGTCGCTCTCCTGCCTCTGTCCCCAAGTTCCCTCGAAAAACAACTGGAGTGGTCTAAATCCCTGGAGCCCGCCCTCGAAATGCCAAAGGCCCTGCCAGCGTGGGGACCAGGTGGAGGGTGGTCACAGTGCCACAACGACTGCCAGGCCCTTTCGCTCTCATGGGAGCTGGGCCTTTGCAAACCAACCAAGGGCATCGCCACATCCCCTGATCTTTGTTAGAAGGAGCCTCGTGTCACAATGCAGCTGGCTGCTCTAGGACAGGGGTGAAGCCTATGACAGACACAGCGGGAATTAAAGCCACGTGCTCGTAAGTCACACACAGGCGTTCCATTTAGCTGCCTGCTTACCATGGCCAGGTCATTAACAAATAAAATAAATATAAGATACCCAAAAAAAGAAAAGTCTTACGAAATACAATTATAACTAACCCTTTCATTATCTTGGCCTACTTTAGAGATATCGTTATGAATGAAGATAAATAGATTGAAAGAAACACACCAGGGCCATAAGGATCCTTAGTCCTTACTTTTGCGAACGTCAGGCCTGAGACCCAAAAAAAGAATTAATGAATGACGCGCCCTCACGACATGCTCCAAGTGACACAGGAATGAGTGAACCCAGGTCTCCTGCCCCGGTGCGGTCACTCTCGGCACACCGTCCTCGGCCCTGTCAGCAGGGCCACCACGTGGGGCCTCCCTGTCTTTCCTCATCGTCACTCTCGTGACAGCCGTGACAGGACCAGATAGCCCTGCTCGCTGTCACTCTTCACTTCAACCTGGCTAAGGGTTTATTGTCGTGTCTAGGATAAAGAAATCCCTCCAAACTCAGCTGAGACCTTGACTGTTTCCTGGAACCCTCAAGTTCTTGAGGTCTGGTAAACTCCATTTAACCACCAAAAATATTACCTTCATAAAAAATATAAAATTCTTATTTTTTTTTTCTCCATTGGTCTAGTGCCCTAAGGCAATGAAAAGTTTAATAGAAAAAATAGCTAGAAACATGTCCATGATTTGTGATCACCTCAGAAGGCGTCAGAAGCCAGACTCCTTCAGCGTAAATGCTATGACACAGTTGTTCTCGACGATTCCAGGGTCACAGAGCCCTCTGACTTCAGGGGAGCCGGCCCTCGTGAGCCCTGCTGTACCATCCCCCAAAGGTGAACTTCTAGAGATATCTCATAGTTAACAGTTCGAAGGAAGGGAGAGACCAGAATGCAACGGGGGAAAACAAGCAAGAAGAGAAAAACAACCTGCAAGCTAACCCATCTGAGCAATTAAGGCTCGTTTACATTCATTCTGCATGTCCTCATCATCTAGAACGACACCGCTATATGAAGAAAGGCTGTTTGATTCAAACTCTCAAAAACGTTCCATCTGACGTAGGGCATGAGTCGGGGGGTAAATAAAGGAAGAACACTTAGTCCCAACCGGAGGCGGAACCCTCAGCTTCAGCCTCAGTCTCAGGGCGTCTCAAAAAGCAGGGGTCCCTTCCGAAGCAACGTATACACAGCGTCATCTGCATTCTTTTATTTTTATATTTTTCCAGCTTTATTGAGAAATGATCGATACGTAGCATTGTGTAGGTTTAAGGTATACAACACGACGATGGGACGCACACGTATACTGCGAAGTATTTGCCAGAGTAAGGTGAGTTAGCGCTGCATTCTTGTTCTGAGAGAAGGAAGGTCCCCCAACGGTCTGAGGCTTAAGGTCTCGCAGAACTGGGTCTGCCAGTTGCTTCCAACATCGCTGGAACCATCACTTTTTTTGTTTTAACGTCTTCAGACTATAAAGAGTTTCTGACAGGAAAGAAATGCAGAAAAACCATAAGAGAGAAGGAATGAAGACTGAGAGATGGATGTGAAGGTAAAGAGAAGGGTCCCCACTAGTCACGTGGCCTCCTGGGGACAGATCCTTGACAGCGAAAGAGGGAGGTAGACTAGACTCTGACCAAAAGATCATTTTCAAGTCACCTTCTAGCTCTATGATATTTCCCAATTGTTGACAAATAAGTAGATTTTTCAAAACGTAAGTATAATTTTTAGAACAGAGGAATGCCTGCTAAATCTGTGTAAACCACGAGACTGTCCGGAATTTATTTCTGTGAGAAACGTGTGCCACGGACACCGGGCTGCTGTCCGGCCTCTGCAGCTGCCTCTCCTCACGCCAGGCCCACAGCCAAAGCCTTGGACCACGAATGGACTCTTTTTGGCCTTTTCGTGAAAGTCATCATTTCTGAGCACTATGAGGCCACAGGCATTGAAAAAGAAAATGGCTCCAAACCCATGCCTGGCTGCCCTGGAATAAATCCAACAGCCGTTGCATCTCTGTCTGAGGACAGGATAACTACCACCTCAGTGGGAAGCAAAAAAAAAAAAAGGCCAGTTCACTGAATTTGTGAGAGCTGAACAAATTTCCCACTGTCAGAAATGCTGTTACTTTGCCAAGTAATCCTAAATAACCCACCTATACATCATGCCACTGAAGTTTCTGTTGGAATATTCTAACGGTTTGTTTTCTTTCTAAACAGAACACCTTTGTGGCAGCAAAAACAAAGTCAAGAGATAAACTGTTGCCGCTTGATGACTTCCTTTTACATTCGAAACGCACCAGATTTACTGCACAGTTTCTAAAACGTGCACCCTGCAAAGAACACACGTTACTTTTAGGGAATTCGTACCCACTCACGTCTCGTTAGGTATTTCTCGTCTTTGTGGTGACACGATTACTCTTCTGAGTGGAATGAACGGTGTGGTCTGTGCCCCTGCTCATCCCTGCATCAAATCCAGTTTACCACGTACTTTGCTTTCATTTTCATGACCTTCTCCCTCGCTTTTCTCTCCATTTAACAATAAAATGACGGCGCAGCAACAGAGACAGTGGTTTCCAAGTCGCCCTCGGAGGAGAAGGAGGTCACAGGCAAATCTCCATCAAAACCTGCATCCTACACCTTAGCCTTGTAGCCGACGCACGGAAAGCTGCTCAAACATTCATTGGCTTGAGTTGAAGCTCATAGTCCTAGGATCAGAAGGTTGGACGAAATGGACTCTTAAGCTTCCTATGATTTCCTGAACAAAGTGGCCTTCAATGGGATAGCCTTGGTTTTAAGCTCACATCAGCAAATGAGTGCAAATGATACTTTCCTTCCACTGGACTTCAGATTCTTCTCCCTAAACTGGAATGGCTTTCAATAAGACTCATGATCGCGTCACAAGGAAAGATCTCTACCAAGTATTAAAAAAAAAAAAACAACTTTAGAAATCTATATGTATCATGACTATATAAAGCGTGGAGGTGTATAAATATGTAGATGAATGTAATTAACTTATGTACTTCTGATATTTTCCAATGCCCTTTTCTTTAGCTGGATAATCGGCCCAACCGAATATTTTGTCATTTAGTCAACAGAATATATAAGAGGACTTTTAGCCTCTTTGCAGCTTTTAATATATTTTTACTAAACATTTAGTATGTGTCAGGCACTCTATTAAGTGACATGGATTCAAAAGATGAATGATGAAATGATCCTGTCCCACTGTATATAGAAACATACATAAACGATTTAAATCACATAGATATGAAACTGCCCTTATGTAGGTCAAAATGGTGAACAGAGGCAATTTCATATGGTTCAACATAATATATGTAAAAACTGCTATGGGTATACCGACAAGGAAATGATTAATTCTTCCTTGGGTATGTGTCTGAGGACATGGACAATAGATAGCAATTTTCTTTAGGAAAATGGTACTTATGGATCCTGCTCTTACATTAATGAGCTGGCAAGATCACAACCGTGAGGAGCTGAAGTATGGCTGGCTGACTCCTGCCTGGCCCAGTGGCATCTCAGGACATTGCACACGCCAAAGAGTGTGCAGGGCATCAAAGTAGGAGATGTCACAAGTCAAGGGAGATACACAAATGACATGGCACTAAGTAAGGAGAAATGATACAAGAGAAAAAAGAATATCTCAACCCAAAGCATTCGGCTTCATTTGATCATCTGTGGCCTCTGTCACCTCACAGGACAGAGAACTTCTCTCTCTGCAGAGTGCTCCACACCCCGTCACGGACGAATCTCTATGAGCCTTGTGGGTTTTGTATGAAACGCTATCACGGTTTATTGCTTCCACTGAAAGAATTCTTTTTCTGTCCAGCTAGAACACCTCAAAGTTCTATCAGAAAAGAATTCAGTCTCGAAGACCAGATGTCCTACACAACATATTCTGCTTTTACCTTTTTCTCCAGCAACTCTGCCCGCCATATGGGGCCCGCCCCAGGTCTGAAAATGTACTACCTGTGCAGCATCCAGACCAACTATGTCCACGCTGTCTCCTCCCGCCCACCTACAGCAGCGGGGTACTCCCCCCAGGGCACACTGTAGGAGCTTAGTAAATGCTCTTGAGTGAATGAATGGATAAATGGATAGATGGGTTGATTCGTTAACAAATTATTTAATCAACAACTTGAACAGGTGGTACTCGAGAGAGTGGGGCCATTTAGAGCCTTTCTTAAGTAACAAATTTAAGCAGCATCTTCAGGTTGATCGAAGGACACCGTCCTGAACAGAACCGTCCCTGGACATTTAATCCAACATGCAAATTCCAAGTTCAGTGAAAGATACTGCTTGCTCTTCCCATCAAGAGAGAAGTTTTTCAAAAGGCTAACCTTCTTGATTTTCGTTAATAAATTTTTTGCAACTTTTCTAAACTTGTTCACAGTATGATTACAAAAGCACATGAAATTGTGACCTTTGTCTACAATGAAGTTCTCTTTCCCGTATTTTAAAATCATGGCAATGTACCCAGTTTCAGAAACCATAACGTCTCTCAACAACATTTATAAAATGAATGCAAGAACGTACCCCTCTGAGATCGTTGGGAGGGTCAAATGAGGTAATTCCTGTGAAAGAATTCTGTAAAACTATAAAGCACAAAACGTTTGTAAGGTATAGATATAAACATAGATATATTATACACACACATATGGGTACACACATACATATACGTGAATATATACATATGTCATAAACATACATATACATGAATATAGACACCATATGTCATAAACATTAATAAGATATGTACTGTGAAATATATTTATATATGAAAGTCACATAAAATAAAAATTAATGATAAGATGCTTTTAACCTGGAAACCTGCAAAATAGCTTAAGATTGTATACTGACAGCACAAAATTCTCAGTATGTATTACATCTTTTGTTCTTAGTCAGGGCTAAGTGTCACAATGATTGTTCCCATTTTACAGACACAGCAAGGGACATCAAAAGAAATCAAGTGACTTGACCAGGGTCACCCAAAATACGATATCAATAAAGAAATTAGGAGCAAATTGGAGAAATTTTGACCCACAAGCTAGAGCCATTTTCTACTAGACTATGCTGTCACCTAACTGACAAGGTTGAAAACACCCATATTTATTACACCAGCACCAGAAGAGCCAGCATTTACCATCAATGAACCCTTGGTTATCTGATCCTTGACTATCTTTTTAAAAGGTACTCCGACCTTATTAAAAAGCAAGAAGGTTTTTAAAATGTTTATGGTCCTTCATCTTTTTGTCACTCCGGACATCTCTAACAATTGTAAACAATGACCACACAGGCAACAGAAAACCCACAACAACCAAGTAAGCCAAGCAGGTGCCTAAGTTACTAGATGCATTCTTTCTTCCTCCGTCCACTACAGAACGACTTCAGAATGTAGTCTCTTCCATCAACCAACCCTAGTATTCAATTCCTTCAAGCAAAAAAAAAAAAAAATCATGTGTTTGACCTGTCTCTGGTAGGACATATGTTTTATCCCTGGGTTTGGAATGAGGAGATGAGATTGAAATTTACTGCCTTGGTTCCCCTTACAATCCAGTGGCACCACATGGGCACCCCCAGCTTCCAGGAGTTAAAGGTGAGCTCTAAGTTAACTCACCTACCTCTGTGAAGGTCAAATTCACAGCCCTGGCCACAACAGTCAGAGCTGCCGTGTTGAATGGTGGCGCTAACTGACATGGTCTCTCCTTTCGAGGTCTCTTTTTGGGGGCACCAGCCAATCATGGCTAAACTCAGCAGCATCTCAAATGGGAGAAAAGAAGCCCTGACTTTTCTTTTCTGTTCTCCTAATGTCTTTACGTGGGCAAGCCTTTTCCTCTCTCAACGCCTCAGTTTTCTCGGTCGCAATAGGTAAAATTCTCTCGTAAAATATGTTTACAAGAAGGGAGATCATGGTTAGGTTAGGCTGCATTAGAAGATTTTTGCCGATTTTCCTCACAGGAGCAAAATTCTTGATATCCGCCGATAGTTACGTTTAGTATATTAAGCAAGGACGTCTTCGCCAAGAGATAAATCTATTGACTGTATTCCACCCAATAGTAAGAACAGGTGTAGGAGATGGTAGTGGAACAAGAAGCTTCTTAATGCACATATCTTCATGAAAAAAATTTTAACTCAGAAAGAAACACAGTAAAGTGTTGCTATTGTTGTAGATATAAACAAAAAAAAGGGGGAAATATTGGAGTTTAAAAGGTAGTAGAAGGATCCTGTATAATTCCAACTACGTGACATTCTGGAAAAGACAAAACTGTGGAGACAGTAAAAAGTTCAGTGGTTCCCAGGAATTAGGGTGGATGGAGGGATGAATAGGTGGACCACAAGATCTTTAGGGCTTTAAACTATTATCCCATATGGTACCGTAACGTGGATACGTGTTGTTACACATTTGTCAAGACTCATAGAATATACAACGCAAAGAGTGAGCCCTAAAGTAAACTATGAGCCTCAGTAAATACTAATATATCAATATTGCTTCATCAGAGGTACTATACTAACACACATGGGAATTCTCTGTACTTTTTGCTCACTTTTTCCTGTAAACTGCTTTTTTTAAATAAATAAATAAATAGATAGATGATAGATAGATAGATAGATAGATAGATAGATAGATAGATAGAAAGAAAGATAAACAAATAAATTTTAAAAGATGATAGATTTTATTAAAAGATGATGGATTTTGAAGAAGTAGCTCTGGGTTCCAGCCTGTCTGTCTCTGGCCATGACGTCGACATGGCGCTGTGCATGCTCCATTACTGCTCTGAGCCTCCAGCCTCTCATCTGGAACAAATCAGAGCAACGAGAGCTGATTTACCTCAGAGGGCTGACCGTCAAAGAAAATACTATACGTAAGAGCCCTTTGCGAACAGAAACATCCTGAACAAATTTAAGTTACGGTTACTTCAAAAAATGCAATATCATTTCATTATTACCAAAAAAGCTCTTAGATTCATTGAAGTATTAATGGTAGACAAAATGATAACAACAAGCCTGTCCTTTTTCACGTTCCTAAATCGTTGCCACTTGAGGACCCATGCCTAAGCTGAAACATATCAGAAAAACAGAAAAATAACGTAAATCCAACCCTCAAACAGCTTCCACTCACATCCTCAAAACCACAGGGCTACGTTTCACGCACGATCTTTCCTTCTCCACCCCGACTCGAGACCAGCACCCCCGTCACTAGTGAGTCACAGTATTAAAGCTATTCACAAAAATTCTGGAAATGACCAGCAACTCAAATCGGGTTCATCCCCAGCCAGTAATTTGTGGGCACATTATTTTATAGTAAGGACAGAGATTGCGTGAGATGCATACACACGAGACAAAGCTCAGACTCTTCTGGAATCCAGATATTTAAAAAAAACAGTTTATCAATGTTTCTTTTGATTAAAAAAAAAAAAAAAGCGTAGTAATTATTTTGCCAAGCACGAAAAATGTAATAATGAAGTAAGCGCAACAATGATTTTTAAAAATCGCTTTATGCCAAGTCGTTTTCACGGCTGTTTGTCAGGCGTGGCACGCTGCCAGGGGCAGGAGACTTCATGAGGAATGCTGAGCAAGAAGTGGCCCAGCGAAATGCCACATTGTCACCCACTCTCAGCAGGCTGTTATTTATACTAAACGATGACAGCTGTGAAAAGTCTCAAAGTCAGAAAGTCCGGCAGATGAATGCAAGAGGTCCTAGGAGTCTGCATAAATAAGTGAATCGGATCTGAACGTGTCATTACATAGCTCGTGTTTTGCTCTCTGTTGCTTACACCCTGGGAGTTATAACTTAAAGGAAAAGAACACCCAAGGCTATACTGAATTTCTCTCCTTGGGTCTACTTCCTTGGTAGCTGAGGGATCACATCGAACTCAAAACCCTAGGCATCCAAAAACTCTTGCCAGTTTGCCCTCATCCTTGTTAAGGGCCCGTACAGTCTCCAGAGCCCACCACCCATAGCTCCTCCTGGTTGCCTACCCTTCCACCCCACTGCCACCTCTCTCTGGTCTATTTGTGACCTTTACGGAGCTCTTATGTCTTGCAGAGAAGAGTGAGGTCCTGCCGACCTTCTAACTTCTCCAGGAGAGCGTCATCTGCTCCTCGAGTCCCCACCACCTCAGAATGCGTCTTCCTATAAAAGAATTACTGTAGACTCAATGTTGTACTGCCTCTGCCCACCCCTGCCACAATCCTCGAGCTCTTTCTTCCAGTGCATGATTCTTCATGAACATAGAGTTTCCTTCTAAGCTGAAGATGCCTCTTAACAGGAGGAGAAAGATATATGAGAGTTACAATAAATCCCCCTAAGAATCAGAATTCAAATATCCCTGTATGCTTCGTATTTACAAAAGTATCCTTTTTTCTAGGAATAAAAATGCAATTTTTTTTTCCCGGTCAGTCCTGGGTTAGGCTGACCTCCGGTAGGAAAGTCACCCTTGTTACTGAGAAACCCCTTCCTCTGCACCTTGTTTTGTTGGCTTTTGTCTCACTAGCCCATGTTGATCTAATCTGGCCACGTTAAATCTCAGGAATGACAGACCCACCGGCAGGAAAATAAGTCATGCACAGTTTGTGGAATTTTCAGAACCTTTCGTCCTGGACTCGATCGTATGTGCCAGTCTCCCGAACCCATGCTCGTTGCTTTCTACCTTAGTCCTATGACCTTAAAGAGTGGGAGCAAAGTCCCCACTGAGAAAGGTCAGCCTCCGGAAATGACGGTATTTGGCCCCGGCACAATTCCAGTGCTGGTCCACAACCCACAGCTCAGAACCGAGCAGATCCTAGAGGTCAAGTCGTTCTACCAGTTTGTACAGCTCCCAAGGTCAAGGGAACCCCTTGGAGAAGCAGCACGGGTAGCTGGCCAAGCCCCTGAGGGATGCTCAGATCGGTGCTGGCAGAATTCTCCCTTTCCAGAAGCTTCCTCTTCATCTTGCTGAGACTATGTGGAATTCACACCTGTATTTGCCAGCCATTCATTGTATTGTCCTTTCCCCCCAACCAGTGACAAGTGTTGATATTGATTAATTGATTGTTTTGCTTAAAGTGCCCTGCCTTTTGTGTGTACTTAATAAATATTTGCTGATCTGACCCAGAGTCTAACCCTAATATGTTTAAGGATTTCCAGATTTCTTCTCAGAGTTCTTAGTCATCGTGATGGAGGCAATGTGAACCAAAGAGAGAAACAGAGAGAAACATCGCTACTTCTAAATGAGTCTGCCTCTGGAGAGGGGTCTGTCTGGCGCTGTTCTGACACAGAAATCATATAACCTGGAGTCTTGGAGACATTAGCTTGCTGAAAAGCATTGAATCCCCATGCATGCCCCATATTTTTCAGGGCCCTTGAAGAGTACAAAGGTAAAATTGGGTAGTCATTCTATTTTAGCTAAGTTTTCTTATTTTAGGTCTCAACTCTATTCGAATAAAATCTTTCCATTGCTGGTGAGGAAGGTGACACCCTGAGGCCTGTGAGCCCTGCTTGTCACCCAGGCATCTGATGGGCAGCAGCTCCGGAGTCGGTATCAGGGTCTGCGGGAGCTACAAGGAAGGACCAGAACGCACAGCGTGGAGCCAGCCTCTGGAATGCGGTCCCGCTCCAGGACAGGTAAGGAAACCAAATCCCATTGGCTGCTCACCCAAGAGCTTCCTGCTCTTTCCCAGGTTTTCCCCAGCCTCCCTCATTCCTTCATCTTCCTCATTCCAAATCAAAGCCCATTCGGTTTCTCTGAGAGTCACTCCATTCCCCCAAGGTGGTATTTAAGTGATTACGCTGTTTTTTTTTTTTTAGCAGAGCCCAAAACAAACTGCCTCCTTTCTAGCTCAGGCCATAGAATAAACAGACCAATCAAAAAAGGTGGGACAGTAACAACCCCTGAAAACCTGCAGACAATGAGCCCCCTAAGCTTGGCAGAAGGAGAAAAAATGTAAGAGCTATCAGGCCCCCTTAATATAGCTACAGTGTTAGCTAGAATTTTAGAATTTCTAGAGCAAAAAAGAGACCTTCTTCCTACTACAGGTAAGAAAATTAAGGCCTAGCCTTTAAGGTCTTGTAGTAATATAGAATTCAATACAGTATGTCCATTTTTAAGCAGGTTTCTAGATTTATTTTCCTTCTCTATGAACAGTCAAGCACAAAACAGCATGGCAGCAAAATTCCAGTCAGGGAGCATGGGAAATCCCAATCGCCCCTGAAATGCTGAAATCGTATATCACCGCTGTGTCACGGAGCCAGCACCACTCCCCGCTGGGGCATCCATCACCAGGCCTCCGAGCCCCTCCACCACGCTGGACGACCCAGCTCCAGATTCTTAAAGGAAACGCGCCAGAAACAAGTCAAGTGCAGATCGACTTGTTTCTCTGACGGTCATAACGGCCGTGGTAAATCAAAAGCCCATGGAAATCACATTCCTATTTGTAGTTCAGGATTATAACGAATACGGCAATTCTATCAAACCAAGTGGAGCAGCTGGCCACCTAAACCAATAGGAATACTGCTGGATGCTTACGTGTGTCTAGATGTTTTTAAGGGGCGTGGTGGGGGAGACAAATGAATTGTTACCTAGTAAAGGCAGGGGTAGGAAACAGTTTAAAACATTTTTGTAAAAGCAAATTCTATCAGAGGTAAAAAGTAACAAAAGAGGTTGATGATAGTTAAAAGAATTGGAAATCACTGGGTTTACATCGTGGGGGATAAAAGGTGGGAGAATTTTTCCGTTGAGCCGAAGTGAGTCTCATTGGGGAAATACTTTTTTCTAAATCAGCAGCAGCCAGGGAAACAAAACGTACCTAGTTTTAGCAATGTTCCTTGTAGTGAATCACACACTACGTTGGTGACAGGAAACACTGTGATCTAGAGAGGTGACACTACACTGTGTAGCTCACAGTCATGTGTGAAGCACTTGCTCCTATGAATTTGCGGAATTAATGACCTACATTATAATGGGAATCTAATTTTTTTGGTGGTGAAATCTACAACTCACCGTGCCGACCCTTTTAAAGTGCTCAGTTCAGTGAATTAAGAACATTCACGCTGTTGTGCAACCATCATCCCCATCTATCCCGAGAACTTTCATCTTCCCCAAATGAAGTCTGTCCCCATTAAACAGTAGCTCTAATGGGACTTATAGTCAAATAATACAGGTACCTGACATCTTCTCATTAATTATGTATGATCACACGAATGTGAACCTTGCTAGAGAAATAGAAAACGACTGAATGTGAAAGTGTAAGCTATTTCTAACACTTTTAAGGAAGCGCGGCAGGGTATAAGGCAACCGATGAATCCGGGGTCCCGTACAAACGTGCACTGACGCCGGAAGCAAGGGAAGGGGTGTAGCCCGGGCAGGAGAGGCCTGCCCCGAGCAGGGAGGTTTGAGCTGAGACGCGAGTAGAGTCAGAGTCAGCCAGGAGGAGGCGAGTGGGGAGGACATACCACGATGCAGAGGGAGCACCTCATGCGCGGGCCAGGAGGTCAAAGAGAGGGAGCTGGCTGGGAACGATGGAAGGTGGTCCATCATCCCGGACTGGAGCATGAGCAGTGGGGACAATGAGATGGGGGATGGTGTCAGGGGCCAGCTCAGGATGGGCCTTCGTCAGTTTAAGGCGTTTTAACTGTTTGCCCAGCACAAGGGAAAAATCATTGCAAGTTGAATCAGGGAAATGGTACCTGTGAAACGGGATTCTCCATCCTTGAACCATGACGCACAGACATTCAGGTCGTGTGGTTTTTACCTTTAAATACCTGTTGAATACTGAGATATTCCTCCAAAGTCATTTCTAGTAGTATGAAGGCTTTACTCAAGCCCTGTGACAGCATGGACCTTTTGGCCTGTGGATGGTATAGCGGTCATTACTACTGGTCACCCGTATTGCTGGCTTTCCTCCCCTTCCAGGACACGGTCTCCCAGTTGAGCAGGGCCAGGCACCTTACACTGAACTTTGTCACTTGTGGGCTGAATCATTTAAAAGCCACGTGCGACTCTTCAGTTACCCTTCCCCCAGCTCAGTGCTCCCTGAACCTCATGCTGACATAGGGGGAGTCATGAGATTAAAGCAGCTCGGGGACCTGGAAGGCAGCTGCCCTGGCAGTCACCTGGACCCAAGTTAAGCCACTGGTGTTACCACAGCTCAACCTAGCTTATCCTGATGCAGGCAGGGTCGATATAAATACACCTTACCCTGAACTCCACCCCCTTATAAACACTGTGTTACTTTCATTACTACGAGACAGTCTAGCAGAGTGAAGAGAACAATGAGCTAATTGCCAGAAGAACTGGGTTCTCATCCTGACTCTGCAACCCATCAGCCATGTGAACTCGGGCAAAGCTTATAACCGCTCAGAGGCCCCCTTTCTTCTATAAAAAGGGGGAGCAATACTTGCCACCACCCCCAACCTTAAGGGTTTAAAATAGTTTAAAATAAAAAGGGAAAATGTATGATAAAAATGTCGTACGAGGTACTACCAGTCGGAGCATCTCCTTATAACTGCGGCCAAGAGTGTCCTGGGGGACGAAGAGGAATGAATTAGAATTTTTTTAATCTTCCTTCTTCTCAAAAAAAAAAAAGGGGGGGGGCAGAGGGAAGCAAAGGACTTCTGTATTTATGTAGATTAAAAATCTCATTTTGTGGCTCGAATAATTTCAGGTTTTTTGAAAGCTCATGTGAAAGTTGATTATCGCATGTCGGCTCATATAATTTCCCCAGAGAGCTAAACAAATTAAAATATATTTTTTAACTCCAACAACCTGACACGGACCATCAGTTGCTTCCTTGGTACAAGCTCCATCACGTAGCTTTAATCAGAAGCTGAGCGTCTAAGCAATACTTACCTGGTGGGAAGGGAAAAGCGACAGAAGTGACAGGCGGGGAAATGGTTCATTAGGATCCTCCGAGTCCACTGGCCTTGTCCCCCAGACAGCCTTCTCCACTCTGGGGGCAGACCTGGCTGTGCGGTCAGAGGCCGAGCTCTTTCTGGCTTGAACAGTCGTCACTCCCCAGCACCCACCCTGACCCACCACCCCAGGAGGCCCACGAACTAACATACCGATAGCCTCACCCCAATCCAGCTTGGCTGATTCGGACTTAGCCAGTCGTGTCCAGAGAGAGCAGGCCGGGCTGACGCCCCAAAGGGCCGAGGGAAACGTCTGAAAGGAGATGACAACATCACGGGGACCCGCCTACGCTTCGGCCACAGTTTTATTCAGCACAGACCTCCGCACTGATTGACAGCTGCGAGAACTACCCTGCAGACCCAACGTGGGCCATCCTGTCACAGAGACGCTACTCGGGCTTCCAGTCACACGTGCTCTTTCTGAGCAGGGGTTAGTTAGGATCGAGGGAAGTAGATAATCAAAAAGGAAAAATCAAGGAGACGCTAGTCCAGTTCCCCTCTCCACATCCGCTTTTCGAGAAGCTCTGAGGGGGTCCAGTTCCCCGGTTCTTGCCTCCTGCTCCCGCTGCGCGCCGGTATTTGGAGCTGTGGATGGAAATCCCCGAGGCGCAGGGGCAGCTGGTGACGGGGGAGGCGTAGAGCAGAAGGCACAGGACCGAGTGTCAAACCCCTTCGGTTCCAACCCTGCTCCGACACGTGCGTCCTACGCACGACACCAGGAAGCGCTGCCTCAATCGCAAGCGGCTGTGGGAAAATCAGTGGTGGTTCCCACAACTGCTTTGCACCTGCTCCGCAGGGCGCCTCCCCGCACGCACGGCCAGCAGGGCCTGGCTTCCCCTCCATCACAGCAGCTCCCGCAGGCATCTCTCCCGCCACCATCCCGGGGTGCCGCCACCCCCATGCGCCACATGAACAAACCGCCTCTGCCACACATGTCTGTCCCTTCCTTCCCAGAGAGAGAAGCCTTAGAGCACAGGGGAGGCACATCTGCGTTGTCTCCCACATCGGAGCCCTGCCTTACTTCCACCGCAAAGAGTAAATAGAAAATCAGCTTTCTGCAGATCAGGGCCCTGAAAACGCTACCTTCATTTCCTAGCTGTGTGACCTTGGACAAGTTCCCTAATCTCTAAATGCTTCCATTCCCTTAGATTATTTTTAGGAGGCTTAAGGGAGCTAATACGTGTAAAGTGCATAGAGGTGTGCCATAAACGTTACAATTGATATTATTATTATAAGAATACTTGAGGTTAATAGATAGGAGAATACAAAATCATCCCGCTATTCAATGATATCAGTTAGAAAGCCTATGAACCCAAAGAAATTTTACAACTAGTACCTAAAGCCCACACTATCTCTCCGCATATAAAATGTCTGTATTAGGGTTCTATAGAGAAAAAGAACCAATAGGAGATATATATATACACACACATACATATATATACACACACACATATATACATACACACATATGCATACACATGTACATAAGATTTCATACTCACTTATAAAAGATATGTATTATAAGAAATTAACTCATGTGTTGAGTATAGAGGCTGACAAGTCCTAAGATTACAGGGTGAGTCAGCAAGCTGGAGACCCAGGACAGCCGACAGTGTAGTTCCTGTCTGAGGGCCCATAGGCTCAAGGCCCAGGAAGGGCCTATGTTTCATTTCTAGTCTGAACAAACAAAACCAATGTCCCAGATCAAAAGCAGTTGAGCAGGGGAGTTCCTTCTTACTCAAGGGAGTGTCAGCCTTTTGTTCTATTCAGGCCTTCAACTGACTGGATGAGGCCCGCCCATGCCGAGGAGGGCAATCTGCTTTACTAAGTCTATGGATTCAAATGCTAATCTCATTAAAAAAAAAAAACAAAAAACAAAAACAAAAAACCTCACAGACACACCAGAATAATGTTTGATCAAATGTCTGGGCACCTGTGGCCCATCAGGTTGACATGTAAAATGAACCATCGCAATGCCACTGGTAGCATTATTGGCACTAATAACCCTTACTAGGTATTCCTGATGCACATTAACCACTCTGTCCCTCGACAGTGCTCCCTGAACATGGTCCATGCCACTCCAGAGCATCACACACTTCACTAGAATGTCCTGGTTAGTTCCCCTTTCCATCCCATCAAAGGCGAGGATCACATTACCAGGAAAACGGCTCTCAGGCATCTGTGCTGGCAATAGCTCTTCTTCTTTGGGCCACGGTTTCCTTTATCACTGATCTCTTTACCTTCTTCCACCATCAAGAAGCTCGTGGCCAAACCTGTAG
>NW_011888940.1:462870-465489 GCF_000151845.1 Pteropus vampyrus
TAGAAAATCAGCTTTCTGCAGATCAGGGCCCTGAAAACGCTACCTTCATTTCCTAGCTGTGTGACCTTGGACAAGTTCCCTAATCTCTAAATGCTTCCATTCCCTTAGATTATTTTTAGGAGGCTTAAGGGAGCTAATACGTGTAAAGTGCATAGAGGTGTGCCATAAACGTTACAATTGATATTATTATTATAAGAATACTTGAGGTTAATAGATAGGAGAATACAAAATCATCCCGCTATTCAATGATATCAGTTAGAAAGCTTATGAACCCAAAGAAATTTTACAACTAGTACCTAAAGCCCACACTATCTCTCCGCATATAAAATGTCTGTATTAGGGTTCTATAGAGAAAAAGAACCAATAGGAGATATATATATACACACACATACATATATATACACACACACATATATACATACACACATATGCATACACATGTACATAAGATTTCATACTCACTTATAAAAGATATGTATTATAAGAAATTAACTCATGTGTTGAGTATAGAGGCTGACAAGTCCTAAGATTACAGGGTGAGTCAGCAAGCTGGAGACCCAGGACAGCCGACAGTGTAGTTCCTGTCTGAGGGCCCATAGGCTCAAGGCCCAGGAAGGGCCTATGTTTCATTTCTAGTCTGAACAAACAAAACCAATGTCCCAGATCAAAAGCAGTTGAGCAGGGGAGTTCCTTCTTACTCAAGGGAGTGTCAGCCTTTTGTTCTATTCAGGCCTTCAACTGACTGGATGAGGCCCGCCCATGCCGAGGAGGGCAATCTGCTTTACTAAGTCTATGGATTCAAATGCTAATCTCATTAAAAAAAAAAAACAAAAAACAAAAACAAAAAACCTCACAGACACACCAGAATAATGTTTGATCAAATGTCTGGGCACCTGTGGCCCATCAGGTTGACATGTAAAATGAACCATCGCAATGCCACTGGTAGCATTATTGGTACTAATAACCCTTACTAGGTATTCCTGATGCACATTAACCACTCTGTCCCTCGACTGTGCTCCCTGAACATGGTCCATGCCACTCCAGAGCATCACACACTTCACTAGAATGTCCTGGTTAGTTCCCCTTTCCATCCCATCAAAGGCGAGGATCACATTACCAGGAAAACGGCTCTCAGGCATCTGTGCTGGCAATAGCTCTTCTTCTTTGGGCCACGGTTTCCTTTATCACTGATCTCTTTACCTTCTTCCACCATCAAGAAGCTCGTGGCCAAACCTGTAGTCCCCTTCTAGAGAGAGCTTCACACCTAATAGCCTGTATTTCACGTGCTGATCTTTCCTTAGATTTGAACTTATTGTTATTCCGATCCTCATCTGCCTTCATCTGCATTTCCTCACCTGGTCATTCTTTTTTGTTGTTGTTGTTCCAGTGCATGTATTTTAAAAAGACATTTCAAGTTTATTTTCGGATAAGGCAGGAATATATGTAAATAAGACATAAATGTAAACACGCAAATATCCTCACATAAGTTATTCCATTGTCCTCTCTTCAGTACCTATCACCCTGTCATTTTCCCAAAAACTACCACTGAATTGGATTAATCTGCTTTTCAATGGTCTGTGAACATGCACCATACCTGCCATGTCCAAGATATCCGAGGTGTCACCAAACTTTCATATTTCAAAGACAAGACCACAAAGCCTTTTGCAGTCTCTTCCTAGAATTCCAGGAATAGGGTGATAAATGTCACTCTGGATGTGTCCTCCCATCCCCCGCACTTGATTTTGACCCAAAGGGCCAGAAGTGATGTCCTCCCCCTCCTCAGAGGCTGATTTAAACCAACAAAGGGGAACCCTCTCATTTAATGGGCTCAAAGGCAGACTCTGAATAATGGCAAAAAGTCGGACTCACAGTGTTCAAATAGAAATTGGCCTCAAGAGTTAACAATCGATATCAAAGTTAGACTGAAAGATGAGCCCATTAAAGATAATAGTTACTTAGGAGAGGAGGAAGGAAAAGATTCCTCGGGACGGGAAGAAAAGATTCAACTAACTGTCTTTAAAATGTTTCTCATTAAAAAGAAAAAATTCAGAGCAGGTATGGTAAAAAGCCAGCATTTTTAAACACGAGTGGTGGATTTGTTACTTCATTCTCTGTTCACTACGGTATATTTGAAATCTTTTTCATTTGGTAAATATAGTCACTTAAAGAATTCTGTGTTTAAGCAAAGCTTTCTAGAGAAAAGGAGCTTTCAACTGAACTTGAATGGCTAGCGGGGCTTTATCGCCCAGGACCAGGACCCTCCAGGGCCCACTCATTAGCTGAGGAACAGAACAGAACCCTAATTTATTTACCAGATCACAATTCCTTCTTGCTAAAATGGATTTAAGTGTTTTCACAGGGCTTCTGGCATCCTATTCTCTCTTTGTCATGGTCCCCCACATGAGACAGTTTTGTTTACAACTATGAAACGCTGCCAATCTCTTCAGTGACAACTGTACCCAGAAAAAGTGCATTACCTCATCTAAACTAACGTAGATGATAAGGAATCTTCAGAGCGCCGCCAAAAGTTAATTGATGCTAATTTGCATAGTTACCAGGGTGACAGATAATAATAAAACCCTGCATAGTTAGAGTTTTAAGAGAAGGCAAAAATGTCTT
>NW_011888940.1:465539-477287 GCF_000151845.1 Pteropus vampyrus
CATTTAATGGGCTCAAAGGCAGACTCTGAATAATGGCAAAAAGTCGGACTCACAGTGTTCAAATAGAAATTGGCCTCAAGAGTTAACAATCGATATCAAAGTTAGACTGAAAGATGAGCCCATTAAAGATAATAGTTACTTAGGAGAGGAGGAAGGAAAAGATTCCTCGGGACGGGAAGAAAAGATTCAACTAACTGTCTTTAAAATGTTTCTCATTAAAAAGAAAAAATTCAGAGCAGGTATGGTAAAAAGCCAGCATTTTTAAACACGAGTGGTGGATTTGTTACTTCATTCTCTGTTCACTACGGTATATTTGAAATCTTTTTCATTTGGTAAATATAGTTACTTAAAGAATTCTGTGTTTAAGCAAAGCTTTCTAGAGAAAAGGAGCTTTCAACTGAACTTGAATGGCTAGCGGGGCTTTATCGCCCAGGACCAGGACCCTCCAGGGCCCACTCATTAGCTGAGGAACAGAACAGAACCCTAATTTATTTACCAGATCACAATTCCTTCTTGCTAAAATGGATTTAAGTGTTTTCACAGGGCTTCTGGCATCCTATTCTCTCTTTGTCATGGTCCCCCACATGAGACAGTTTTGTTTACAACTATGAAACGCTGCCAATCTCTTCAGTGACAACTGTACCCAGAAAAAGTGCATTACCTCATCTAAACTAACGTAGATGATAAGGAATCTTCAGAGCGCCGCCAAAAGTTAATTGATGCTAATTTGCATAGTTACCAGGGTGACAGATAATAATAAAACCCTGCATAGTTAGAGTTTTAAGAGAAGGCAAAAATGTCTTTATGCGTTTCATCTTGCATTGCTCGTACAAGACCTTTGCAAAAGAGGTAGGTAAAGATAGTGTCATATACAGGATCGCTTCTAATAATTTCGCAATCTATTCATTCTGTCAAGTGATAAGAATGTATCCTATACCGACCAGGTAAAATTAGGGGCCAGGTGCTCTGAGGGACGCAAACATGAGTAAGCAGACTCTCCGGCCTTAAAGTGTTCTCCATCAGATGTAGATAATACAACAAATACAAAAATAAACACAACACAAGACACCCTACTACGGGCTGCAAGAGAGGGTCGGAGGGAATATCTATCTGGATGGAGAAGACACATCCCATTTGATGAATTATGGCATTTGAATAATGTGCAAGGTTTACAAATGTATAGAGGAAGGGAGAAAAATGGTCCCTGTAAATAAAAGGCCTTGAAAACCAAGCTGTGGAGTTCGCACTTTACTTAGACGGCAAGGGATAAATTTTAGAGTACAAATATACATATATGATACTTTTCTTCTACACTTTACAGCTTTATCGAGATATAAATTCACATACTATACGATTCACCCATTTAGAGTATACAATCCTGTTTTTTAGTGTATTACAGGGTTGTGCAACTATCACCAATTTTGGATCCTTTCATCACCCCTATAAGAAACCCCATACTCATTAGGTGTCACCCCCGCCTCGGCCCCTGGGAACCGCCATCCACTTATTCTCTCCACATATTTTCCTGTCCCGGCCACTTCGTGACAGTGGTATCATACGATGTGTGGCCTTCTGCTCCCGGCTCCTTCTACTTAACGCAATGTTTTCGGGCTCATCCGGGTTGTAGCGTGTATGACTACCCTGTTCCTTTTTATTGCCAAATAGTAGTTCATTCTCCGGAATAAACCAGCTTTTGCTTAATCATTCATCAGTTGACGGACATTTGGGGCGTTTTCTCTTTTAATAAGTTGACGGATATTTGGGTCATTTTTCTTTTTTGGCTACTATGAATCATGCTTCCATAGACTTTTGTGTACGAGTTTCTGTGCGGACATATTTCTTCATTTCTCTTGGGTATATACCAAGGTGTGGAATTTTGAGGTCACACACGGACTCTACATTTAACTTTTTGAGGCTCTGTCCACCCATTTTCCACAGCATCATTTTACATCCCCACAGCAGTGCATGAGAATTCAATTTCTCCGTATCCTCGCCAACACTTCTTATTGTCTGTCTTTGTTATTCTAGCCATCTTAGTGGATATAAACATCATCTCACTGTAGTTCTGATTTGCATTTCCCAGATGGCTGATGACGTTGAGCATCTTTGCATATATTTATTGGCCATTTGTATATCTTGCTTGGAGAACGTCTATTCCAATCTTTATACTTTTCCTCCCATTCTGTACACTGGTTTTTCACTTTCTTAATGGTGTTATGGGAAGCAAAATTCTTTTCATTTTCATATAGTCCAGTTTATGCTTTTTTTTTCCTCTCTCGTGCATTTGGTTTCCCTACATTTTTTGTCAGTATAGTTTTGATTTTCTCTTCACATGATAACAAGTTCATAATCAGTTTTTATAGAGAAACTAGAAACATGATTCAGTCCTTTTTCTAGCCTGGCGATGATTTTTTAAAATTGATAGTTTAGAAAAGTTTCCATAGTCTGGCTTTTGTCTCTGTGCCTTTCTCTTCCGCTCTGCTCACACTTCCGGTGCCTGATACCAGACAATAGATTCATGTTATGGTTAAACCTCTGGGCCTGGGCAAGCTTGCACAGTGGGCGGCACAGCCATTTTTATACAGGGACCCCCAGCAGTAATTTAGCCAAACAGAGAAGTGGCTGAGAACCACATAAATATAATCCACAAAATGGAAACTAAATGGATCTCCAGCTCGACTTCTGCTCAACAGAATGTCAAAAATGGCCACAGCTACTTCAACGCCACCTGACAGAAGTCTGAGGGAGGGCGAGGCAGGGCATGGCGAGGGTTGTTCTTAACCAATTGGAGTTAAACAGCTCACTTCCGAAAATCTGAGAGAAACACAGCCAGGGCCCTACACACCTAGGAAGCAAAAGGCCCTGAAGCTTAACTTTCAACAGTTTAACAGAAAATCTGCTCTGGGCACATTTTAAAAGAGAAGAGGGCTAAGGACAGAAGCATAGGGAGGTTCTATATTTAAGGAGCACAGAGAATAAATAAAAACTAGAAAGCACAGTGTCCCTAAGTAACAGCAGCCATTCATCGTGACTGAGTGAGTCCATTTACATTGCTTGATTGAACACTCGTCATAACACTACAAGAGCCCAAGAAAGGGGAAAAAAAGAAAACTTCCAAAACGTAAATATAGTCAATCGTATCAGACGCTATAAAAATAAAAAATAAAAAACAATGAGGGGTCACAATAATAGCTTAGGAATTGATGATCGGTCTGGTAACCAGAAAGCCATAGGCCACATTCCACAGAGCGGTTTCAGGATGACGGAAGGAATTTATGACCAATTGCAAAAGATTAAGAAGCGAGATCGCTGTGAGGCAGCGGATATGGCAAGTATAGATTTTCTTTCAAAAACCTGGGAAGTGAGGACCATAAGGGAGGCTTGTGAGACCAGGTGACTTTTGATTTTTATTTCGACTCGGGCTTGTCTATGAACTGATGAAGAATCAGATGGGACAGATTCCTAGAGAAAGGAAGAGAAAAAAAGTTATCCAGACCAAAGAGGTGGAGGGGAAGAAGAGAAAGAACACTTCTACCCCGGAGCCAGTGAACAGATATTTCTCAGGATTCAAGGGCAGAATCTAAGATACTAACACCGTTTTAACATCATTAACATCATTAACATCATTAATCAGATACAGCTTCCGGAGTAAAAATATCCTCCTGACGCCCCATCGCTTTTGCCATCAGCTCTTGAGCCCTTTTTTTGGTCTCGTTCGGTACCTGGACTGATCAGAGAGAGTGCTGTGCTATGACAGCCAGGGGCCTCCAGTTTGGCACCAACCCCGCAAAAATATGTCAAAACCCAGTTCTCTGGTACCATGAAATCATGAGACCTAACTCCATCGGAATTCCCATCAACCTCATGCATTATTCGTGCTTTTCCGTTCTCCAAAAGATAGTGCAAATTTTGCCCTCTGAGTATGCGATTGGTTTAAACTCCTGGAACCAAAATGCTTTTTTCTTTTCCTATAGTGGAGGGGCGGGCGGGGAGGGGGGCGTCTGCTGCTCTGTGAGCTTCCCCAGAGATCCTCACTTGAGTAAGAAAGATTGCAGAGTTGGAAAACTTTCCAACAAAGTCATTAACTTGAGAAGCATCACACGCGCTCTGTATGAGTGCCTTCACAGCCTGACGCTGCCTCCCCTCTCTGTGTGTGGTCACACAGCAGAACGGGGTGTCATTTCATGGTACAAGAGCCAGGAGAAAATCGGAAACCTCAAGACTTCGTGACGTGGGTAGGAGGGTCCAGCAGGTTTATGTACCTTGATGCATATTTTATCAACACTTGCTCAGAAAGAGAAGTTGATTTCATGTTTGGTATTTAGGAATTGGCCTTTTCCTTCGCTTCATCTTAAGTTAATATAAGAAACCACCACTACTAGATATTCTTCGGGTATGCGAGCAGTCATTACCCAAAGGCAAACAATTCTCAAATCCAAATTACTTCTGCTAAGAATGTGTAAATCATCAAGTTGATATCGTGAGTTCACTTTCAGAACTGAAAAGAATCTTCAAGAACATTTGGTCTGACGATTTCTTTCTACAGATGGGAAAATTTAGGTCCAGCGAGGTAAAGACACTTGCTCAATGTCACTGAACATGTGAGAAGCAGAACTGAAAACAGAACTCAAATATCTTGGTTTATTCTGTTTTTCTTAATCACCACCTCGATGGCCATTCCTCGTATTTACCACCAGGTACTTCTTCACGTTCTGGAAGAAATAACCACAACTCCCTGACATACGGGGAAAATCTTTGGTGTTTCATGACATATGAAAGAGGTGAAGCTGCTCGATTTACAGAACCACCTCCCTTCAATCCTATATGCACATTCTACAACGTCCAATGTGTGGCTGAATAAAACTAGATGCTTTCACATGACTCGATTCATTTGGATATGTCTGTGTACTGTCAACAATCATGGTTTAGAAATAATTCCAAAACAAGTCTTTCGATGTGTTTACCACATCACAGCTTTCCCAAAAGGCTGGCACCCTTTATAGCATTACGGTAAATTTATATTAGATTTTTCTGACTATTACTGATAATAACATGCTGACAGATATAATCCCCTTGCTATGGTTACACATCAACAAACAGGGCTTTGATTGTGAAGTAGCAAATGGATTGATGGGTATAGTGTACTAAGCATAAACCCAAGAAATGAGATGGAGAATGACGGCTTGAAGATGTTCCGAGATAAGTCACAATAACAGATCAAACCAAATTCCTCACCTTTGGTGAACTCAGTAAAGTGATATTTCATTGGCTTTGCTATTCCACTTGACTAAAGCCTCCTAGAACACGTTCAGAGACCATGGGAAAGAAACAAAGCAACAAAAACAGAAGTGGAGACTGAGGACCTAGAAAGCAAAATGACAAGGGGCTGATGATACTTAGCACCTCAAGGTGCTAAGGATTTCGCTTTCACACATCCCGATGACTGTTGAATAATCTGGAGGCTGTAATCTTAATGTTTATTGGTAAATAATCAGGCACTGGAAGGCAGCTGGCTTGATTAGGGATTTCTTTGAGATGCGATTCAGCTTTGTGGTTCACCAACAGGCTGTCAAGCTTTGAAGCTGATTCACTTAAGCAGTAAACATTTGAAATGATAACAGCAATATAACACTGCCTCTCTTCTGGAGAGCTCTCTGATACAGCCTTCGGAGAATAAAGCCCAAATGACATACGAACAAGTGACTACAAGTAAGATACAGGGCAAGTGACGGGATGACCCGGGACTCCAGCCCAAGTACTAGAACCCTGAGTCCAACCCCTAGAGATTAAGCAGGCGGTACAGCCAGAATCTGGCCAGGCAGACACTTTACTGTACTGTTTGGCTGTCCATTTATATAAACACACAGCTGAAGAGAATCCAGGACTATCTCCAAAAGAGAAAGCCCGGCTTTTGTCAGACAAAGCTACTCTGACCCCAAAGGAATGTACAATAGGAAATGAAAGTCGGACAGAAAATCAATTCCAACAGGAAACAGGATGATCCCTGCTCAAGCTCAGTTCCAAGATATATCACTGCGATAACCTTGAGGAGCTGGGCCAGGGAGCCCCAGGCTCGCCTCCCAGACACGCAGGAAGCGGGGACAAGGGAGTGGCCCAGAGAAGCCACAGCTGAGGGGCCGGCATTAGAGCCATTGTCATCTGAATGAGATTTTAATTCACATGTGCTTCTACCACAAAGGCTGATGGCCGTGCTTTTAGAGGAACTTGAACTAAAGACATGAGAAACCTTCTTTAAAAGTAGGGGGAGAGCAAACAATGAATGGGCTATGTCTGAAACTGTAACAAAATGAATTTTCATTGACCTAATCAACATATTGTAATTACTCACAAGAAGAAACTGGTATCTTCCGAGGCTCCACTAAACAAATAGTCACTGAGTCCCTGTGACGTCGAGCATTGGGCAAAGTACCAGAAATAGAAAGATAAAGAAGATACACTTGCTCCTGGAGACAAACCAGAATCTCTGCTGGGCTGCAGGACGTTATATTTTCACCAAAGCTACTAGAAGTCTCTGGAAGGCTTGACAGAAGTGGCTTCTGCAACATCTGATATCCTCCAGTTCCCCTGATGGGACAGTGGGAACCCAGCTTGAGAAGCCAAAGCACGCACTCTATCCCAAGCCCTGTCCTCCGCCTCAGGGTCTGTCGCACACTGCATGATCTCCGACTCACTTTGCCAGGCTGTTCACATGGATCAAGTGTGTACCCTTGTCGCCAGATTTACTAAAGGACAAAGGGTACGAAAGAGGATTTCCCAAAGTTCAAATGGTCGCGCTGACTTATTTAATGAAGGACAACGATGGTAAATAGCTCGAAATGGTGCACAATGCTGAAATTATTTACAAAAAATTGGATTTTCCAGTGGGTACAGTGGAATGATGGAAAGAATTCTGGGCGCGGCCCCTGAAGACAGAATCCCCAGACCCAGTCTAACCAGTGCTAGCTGGGCAACCTTCGCCACACCACTTAACTGCTCTGTACCTCGGTTTCCCCATATGAAGTGGGGATACCTGCTCAATGTCTTCTTGGGACCACTGTAAGGGTCAAAAAAGATTATTTATGTGCAAATGTTTCAAAAATTCTGAAATGTTTTCGAATATTGCTTTTAATTACTTGTATTATTTTATTATGTTTTCTTACATTACATGTAAAATAAATTTACATCTCTTACGAAAACACCGTCCGATGATGGAAAGTCAGCCAGATAAGGAAACATCAACATGGGATCAGAACTTGTCTTCTTACAACCCATCAAGCAGGTGGTTCAAACTTAACAAAAAAAAAATTCAGAATTGAAAAAAATGCCAAATGAAAGCCATTCATTGGATCAGACCTGTTGGAAAAAGGATTTTAGTTTCTATGCTAAACTCTGGGCAGACAAATAGGTCTGCGGATAGAAGCTGGCACTGAGACAACAATAATAGTAATAGTAATAATAATAGTAATAATAATAATAATAATAAAGAAAAAAAATGAGACTGTTCAAACCCATCTCTGGGAAGGTGGGTTAAGCTAAGAGGCAGCGGGGGCGGGGTTGAGGGAGTTGAGCTGGGTTAGGAACACAAACAGGTTTGGTAATCAATCCAAAGTCACAGTTGTGAAAACCACATAGCATGCCATCTGGCCTCCTGGATCGTGTGCAGCATGAAGCAAAGGCCGCCTTCCAGTACACATGTTCTCGTTTCTCTGAGATCGGCTCTTCTCATTACCCAATCAACTGTTCCCAGATCCTGTACCCAGATCCTGGCCCGCTCCCTCTGCCATGGCCAGGCCCGCCCTGCACCCCAGTGACACGCACGGGAGCTTTCTGTGTTCTGAAAACCAGCCGGTGGCAGGTACCGTCTCCTCTTTATTACCCAAGACCACTATGAACATTTATTTCCATCTTCCTCTGGCCTTAAACGTGTTTACATGTGTACAGCTGATGATATTCTGGAAAATAATTATGCATGTGATAAAATAGACATAACATGAAATTTACCAATGTAACCATTTTTAGGTGTGCAAGTCGATGGCGTTTATGTATATTCATAATCGTTTTTGCAGTCTTCACTACTATCTCTATCCAGAACATTGTCATCATCCCAAAGTGAATCTCTGCACTCACTAAACAACTCCCCATTCCCCCTCCTCCCAGCGCCTGGCAAGCTCTAGTCTACTTTCCGTCTCTATGAATTTGCCTATCATATAAATGAAATATAATATCTGTCCTTGTGTGTCTGGCTTATGTCTGTCTTGTGTCTCACCCAGCATGTCTTCGACGTTCATGCTACATGCTGTAGCATGTCTCAGAATTTCATTCTTTTTTTTTAATCACTGAATAGTATTCCATTGTACACATCGGTTTATCCATTCACCCATCGAAGCTCTCTGGAAACGAGTTTTTGCATAGTAGAGCTCACTTGTAGTGAATAAAACTCACATTTGCCTATCACTTGGAATATCAGGCATCAGTCCTCCAGATTTAAAAACACATAGGAAATCTATCACTGTCATGTACCAACCGCCACGTACCACCAGGCTGTGGGAAGGGTGGGAACCAAGTGCTCATCTGACACTGTTCTCATTCCTGTCAACCAGCATGGTGCCTGGAACAGGATAAGCGCTTGACAAATGCTTCACAGAAAAATAAGTCAACCTTGAGACCACGTTTTTGAAGGCTGAGGCTTCTCCTTTGCTCTAAGTCATTTTCTAAAAAAAAAAAAAAAAAAAAAAAATTGCTGTTCAAAAAGATACTTCCTGCTACAGAAGCCTTCCATCCTTTTTACCATGAGTCTAATCTTTTGAAGACAGAATTTACTTGAAAAGCCAGCAAGGAGGCAGTGTGTGGTCATGGCGAGAATATTGAACACGGAGTCAGAATTTAAGGATTCAGACCCCACTCTGCCCTTCACCTGGCTGTGTAAACTCGGTTAAGTCGTCAGACCTCTCTGAACTTCAGTTTCATCATCTGTAAAATGGAAATAATAACGATTGTTCTCACAGAGTTCTTCTGAGACTCAAAACCTCCAAACTGAAAATTAATATAATATGGTTCGCACAATTTTGTTGGTGTAGGTCAGCTCTACTGGCTTCAGCATATGAATACTCTAAAGAGTTCTATCTAAGAATCCAAAATATAAACGAAATCACTAAAGAGCACTCACGAGTTACATGTGGATGAAGGACAAAATGATATAGCACTAAGGTGAGGCCGTAAAAAGATGTTGGAAGAGCTGAGTTTTGTGGGCCCTTTGGGAAAGGAATGGACACGTGCTGAAGGGATTCCTATGTGTAGCTGGACTCTGATCCTCTGGTTCTTTCCGTGAGAACAGAGAGAGAGGGGAGGGCAGGGGCGGGAATTCTGGGCAAGTGACCTGAAGTTAATAAAGATGAGGAAGCGAAACCCCGTAGCTGGAGAGGCAAATGTAAGGTCGACTTGCTAAGCAAGTCATTCCTGACCTAACATTCTGGGCATGCCGTCGGCATGTGGTGCCAGCAGAGGATCCCGAGGCTAAAGGCTATGGTGACGGTCCCTCAGTCAACAGTCCCCAGGTCTAACCCTGGTGCAGTTGCATGGATCCCACCCGCTTCCAGACCTCACCTTTTTTCTGCACCCTCATCATCCCCACTCAGATTACTACCCACACCTCTGACTGTTCTGCTTGCCTCTGGTATGAAATGGTGCTGCCTTGTAACCATAGAGACTCAGAACCCTTTAATAAGAGATATCAACTACTAATGGAGTTCTTCAGCACAGAGCCTGAGAGGAGAGACTTCACTCAGTATCAAGGGTTCTAGTCGCTCTTCCCTAAACGGGCACTGCCACATACGACACCTGCCCTCCTTGTTCTCTGACCTTAAACTTCCAAGCCCATAAGAAAAAAAAAAAAACGACAACACATCAAAATGTTTAAGACCCTAAAGCTTCGTTCCCCAAAGCCAGAGGTCCTAGCAGCAAATGGAGCCCACCTTGATGAATAAACTCAAGTGCCTAATGCTGGCAAACACCCAAGCTCAGATTTATTGTAGGCAACCAACCAATCTTGTGATCGACATTAGGCCAGATGCAGAGAGGACAAAGATGAATGAGAGAAAGGCAGAGAAGTCTCTCCGAGTTCAAGTATGAGCCGGAATTGCCCTAGACAGACCAAAATTCTCCAAACTGCTTCGCCTTCATCTAGGCCTCCTGACACCCCAAAGTCATCAAGTCAAAGCAAAGCCATTCTCAGAATAAAGTCCAAAAAGTCTCTCAGACAGATCCAGTATACTCAAAACTAGATGGAAGAATTTTTTTAAATATACTTAATGGATATCTTTCTTTCAATGAGTTCAAGTCCCTGCAAAGTTATGTGTCCAAAAAAGACTTAAGAAAACTCTAAATAGAATCACCATCTCTAATGTCCAGATTACTTCTGGAAAGTTCCCCCTCGTTGACTCCTTTATAACCTACCATGAAACCAAACGTGTCAACATCTTCTCATGTGCTTTTCAACATGGATTGAAAATATCACTTAGTGTGAAATCGGATGCGATGTCGAGGGGTGAGGATTAGGATTTCATTTTACTATTTCAGAAGATGTTGCTACGGCTCTATGATCAGAGTTCTCCGTATCTTCCCTAAGTTTGACTATAGCTATTTATCACTGATCAATTTACCCTCATCACTGTAGGCCTGTGCTATACCCCACAAATGACCAGTTGATGAAAGCAGTTGATTGATTCAGTTTTGTAATAAAATCAATCAAGAAGCTGACTGAATTGGTCATTTGTTGAATTGAAGTGTCTAATTTGGTAAAAATGTTCAACCCATGGCGTGTATAAACATTTCTCTAGAAGATGTGGAGTTGTAACTAATGTTTGCAAAGGAATGACTTTTTCGCAAGGCTTTTAACATGTCTATGTTTCTTGACTTATGCCTCGATTGATGTGACATACTACTTTGGGCTCTTACTCTCTGCGACCTTTCCCCATGAGTTGGATGAGACCAGGATGAATTTAAGAAAACATCAGAGCAGTCAAAACCCAGACTTCTAAAAAACTCTTCCTTTAAGAATTGGTCTCAACCTTTTCCCTCACTTCCGCCCCTAGCCAATCTCCCCTCCCTGTTCCCAGCATCAGGAGTCCTGAAAGAAGAATTCAAAGATTCAGATGCAAAAACAAATGCCTGCTAAGTCTCCGACTCAGTTTTATGCTGTTCGAGGGTAGTCTTGTAACTTCAACTCCTTAAGACGACAAGTCAGCTCACTATAAAGCAATTCATAAAAAGGAAAAGAAAAATTATACAGTTGGGGGAGAAGGATTATCCTCCTCCTTCGAGGATGTAAGATGGGGACGATGTGGACCGTTCCTGCGTTGAAGGGATTCCCATGTGTACTTGGCCTCTGATCCTCTGGTTATTTCCTTGAGAACAGAGTGGGAGGGGAGCGGAGGGGAGGGGGGAGGGGAGGAGAGGGGCGAACTTGTTACAGATCCTCTCCCTTTATGACCTGGAGTGAAATGCGAGCCAGGAGGCTCTGTGGGAGGTGTCTAACACAACTCAACCGCCTTGCATTTCTATGGCTCCTTTCTCTGAAAAAGCTCTAAGTGTTTTATGAACCTTGCCATAGACTTCCTGTCCACAGCCCCACAGGATACAAAACAGGGCCACCATTATGGTTTATATTCCTGAAAGGAAGAACTCAACAGTCTAACTGCCTTGTGTCTCAAGGGGACGCTGCCTGGCCATGGGAAATCAGAGTTTTAACTT
>NW_011888940.1:477337-479940 GCF_000151845.1 Pteropus vampyrus
AAAATCAATCAAGAAGCTGACTGAATTGGTCATTTGTTGAATTGAAGTGTCTAATTTGGTAAAAATGTTCAACCCATGGCGTGTATAAACATTTCTCTAGAAGATGTGGAGTTGTAACTAATGTTTGCAAAGGAATGACTTTTTCGCAAGGCTTTTAACATGTCTATGTTTCTTGACTTATGCCTCGATTGATGTGACATACTACTTTGGGCTCTTACTCTCTGCGACCTTTCCCCATGAGTTGGATGAGACCAGGATGAATTTAAGAAAACATCAGAGCAGTCAAAACCCAGACTTCTAAAAAACTCTTCCTTTAAGAATTGGTCTCAACCTTTTCCCTCACTTCCGCCCCTAGCCAATCTCCCCTCCCTGTTCCCGGCATCAGGAGTCCTGAAAGAAGAATTCAAAGATTCAGATGCAAAAACAAATGCCTGCTAAGTCTCCGACTCAGTTTTATGCTGTTCGAGGGTAGTCTTGTAACTTCAACTCCTTAAGACGACAAGTCAGCTCACTATAAAGCAATTCATAAAAAGGAAAAGAAAAATTATACAGTTGGGGGAGAAGGATTATCCTCCTCCTTCGAGGATGTAAGATGGGGACGATGTGGACCGTTCCTGCGTTGAAGGGATTCCCATGTGTACTTGGCCTCTGATCCTCTGGTTATTTCCTTGAGAACAGAGTGAGAGGGGAGGGGAGGGGGGAAGGGGAGGAGAGGGGCGAACTTGTTACAGATCCTCTCCCTTTATGACCTGGAGTGAAATGCGAGCCAGGAGGCTCTGTGGGAGGTGTCTAACACAACTCAACCGCCTTGCATTTCTATGGCTCCTTTCTCTGAAAAAGCTCTAAGTGTTTTATGAACCTTGCCATAGACTTCCTGTCCACAGCCCCACAGGATACAAAACAGGGCCACCATTATGGTTTATATTCCTGAAAGGAAGAACTCAACAGTCTAACTGCCTTGTGTCTCAAGGGGACGCTGCCTGGCCATGGGAAATCAGAGTTTTAACTTTTAAATGCAAAGTGAAGCTTCTTCCAAGAAGACAGGTCGGCAGGGCTAGTTCAATTCTATGCGTGTTCCTAATCAGAAAAATAAAAAGAAGTCTTCCTTCTTTACTGCCAGGCTTTTACCCCCAGTATCTCGTCATCGTTAAGAGCCATCCACCCCGCTGTAAGGCGAAATTCCACCTGGAAAGCCCCTGAGGCCACCCAGGTTGGAGGGAGTCAGGAAAACCACCCAGAAGACCTGAGCGTGCTGTTCATTCGCATCGAGAGCATAGAATCCAACCGTGCGATGCCCCGAGTCGGCCACCGTCCCCCCAAATCTACAGCACAGACCCAGTTCAGGGTGTCCTCAGTCCCCCAGTGTCACCTCTGCTTCCAGCTCCCCACAATGAGGTGCCGCAGACGTGCATCAATCAGGACACTGCTGAGCAAAAACAGGAACGAAATAAAAGGGACAACACAAGCAGAAGACAGAGAGAAAACAAGGTTTTTCTTAGCCCTGGGGATAGGATTATGAAAGATTAAAAACACACACACACAAGGCTCGAGTTGAAAGCCTCTCCAAATTACATTTCTCGGATTTTATTATATTATCTTTGTGGCACAGTTATTAAACATTAAAGATAATGACTCCTTCTGCAAGTAACCCAATATTGAACATGATTGATAAGAAGGACCTGAGCTTTAAAGAAAACTCCAAATGTCTAAATTTGGGAGCCAGGGTAAGGCAGTCAGGCCACCTGGAAAATGAACTATTGGCGGCAGAGAGGCTGTAAATGTTTCATTAGGAAGAGGCTGGGCAGTTACCGCATTGCTTCTGGGACCCGCTGAGAAGCGAGGGGACACATATTTGGAGAGGGAGACACATATTTGGTTGACTCCATTGACAAAGATCTGCCAGCCAGTCACTCCCAGAGCACCACGAGGCCTGGGAAGCAGGTCTGAAAGATCCTCGCGGGAGGCAGGGCCAGAAGGAAGACCTCTGATCCACCCTGAACATCGGGCGCCCTAAGGTAGTAAAAAACTTGGACGCGTTGCAGAGTGTTAAAAATGACTGCCCAATGAAAGGGTAAAACAAGTGGACAACCCTCGGAGGTGAAAGAGAAGTGGCCCCAAGTGGGGCGGGCAGTCACCGGGCATAGTGCCCACAGCAATCAGCCACGCCACTGGCCACCCCCTGCAGGGCACCAAGGTGGAACGGATGGGGTGGCTCTGTGCACTGCTCCCGCCCCTGCCCTGTCCCCTCAGCTTCCAAGTACCACTGTGTGCACCCAAGGCTGAGAAGTCACTGTCGAACACTGGGTTCAGGGGGACTCTAAAGTGCACTTAAAGATTTATTGGAACAGCTATTACTAACAAGGTTATCAGTAACTGGTATGAATTCAATTTAGTCGGGTTGCTGTCCTCCTACGCCTGGCTGGGGTGGTGTTTTGATGGTGCGGAATGGAACAGATTTCAGATTCGGTCTTGCACACCTGCGTTCTATTCTGCACGCAGCCCAGGAAGATTTTTAAAAGTGCATCAGGTCCTGTCTCTCCCCTATTGAAAATCCTTCAGCAGCCTTTCATTCCTCTGGGAAAGGGCCTCCCGCAGCCTCCGCA
>NW_011888940.1:480570-498607 GCF_000151845.1 Pteropus vampyrus
ATTCAAGTTTTTGTGTTTTTTTTTTTTTTTTTTTGCACTTGCTCGCTGCCAAGTGTGGTAGATCATTTGCAAAAATGTTCTCAATTTTTCTCTTCCCAGTATCCTTGTCCCTCTGCAATGTGACTTTGCAGCTCTTCCCATTAAAAGGTGAGGTCTACTTCCCATCCCTTTAAACCTAGACTGGCCTCGTGATCGCTGTAGCCATGAAACACAGCACATGTGGTGCTGCCCGAGCAAAGCTCAGGCCTCAAAGGCGTGGACATTTCTACTCACTTTCTTGCAGCCTTGCTCAGTTGCCTCTTGAACCAGCCAGGGCTAGCCTTTTGGAAGATAAAAGATCTCAAGCCCTCAAACAACCTGGAAGCTGACTACAGACAGAGGGGGGAGCCCAGCTAACACCAGAACTGCCCAGCTGAGCCCAACCTACACATGGCCAAATGAATGACTTAGTTTAAGTCACTAAGTTTTGGAGTGGTTTGTTGCACAGCAATAGATAATTGATACACCAAGTGGCCACTGAAGATGCAGAAACAAATGATTATAGAAAAGCCCACCAGGTCAATGAGATAGACACTACTTCCATTGATTCACTCATTCATTCATTCAATACAGGTTTTATTGAATCCCTACTGAATTTCAGGCTCTGCATTAGATGCTGGAGATATGATGGCGACAAGACCCAATCTCATATCCCAAGTAATAGAAAATACAGACAATAAAGAGGCAATTCCAAAACAAAGTGTATCAAGTACCAAGACAGGAGGAAGGGAGCCTAACAGAGTTGGAAGTCGGGTTGAGGGTGAAGTTGGGCGGTGTAGAGAGCTTTCCCAGGAAAAATGATGTCTAAGCAGAGACCTAAAGGATGAGTAAATTTAGCCAGAAAAAGTGGAAAAGGTTTTCCAGGCAGAGAGCTGCTACTTGTAGTTTCAATCTGGATCGTCATCAAAAGTAGGATAACATGTATCATATTGTCTCAATCACATCTCCGGATGCTACTCCCCTTTGTCAGTCTTTTGAATGAACGGAGAAAACTCAGGCAATAAACTCCCAACTCATCTGCAGGATAAATGGCAATTTGGAACCTCTCATTCCATCAAGAGTTTTAACTGAACACCCTCCCACCCTCCAAAAACAAATAGGAAAAAAATTCAGATCGATGAGAAAGGAAAACACAGAAGCTCTAACTGTAGTTATCTGAGGGGGTATGAAAGACTTCGAGACAACAAAAACTCATTTGAGCCACAAAGCTACAGTTTAAGTTGGCAATTTTCACCCTCGATGTTGGATGCCACTCCTGATCACACCAATTAATTAAAGCAGGTACATCTGGTTCCTTCTAATTTTCTGCTCTCAGGTATAAAGCAGCTACTAATAAATGTTTATTAGATGATTTTTTTTCAAGTCTACACACTCGCTGAGTAGAAAAATCACAAAAATAATAATCGAAGGAGGTAATAACACAGGGTTCTACGGTGTCCGGGTTCCTACAACTTGTCGTCACTTCAATATTAGTCTTCTATTCAAGGGACAGAAGAGGCTTTCGAATCCCACCCTGTAATCAGATCCGTGATTAAACCAAAACTCGATTTCATTTCACTTCATGAAGAACGGTTGCCTGACTTGCTCAGTCAGTTGTGGTGAGGATTCGAAAATTACTGGTGATTCGGAGGGAAACATTTTATTTCTGACCAACTTTTCATCACCCGTTCTAATAGCTTTGTTGTATATGTAAGTCATGTATTAAAAGGCATTACAAATCTCAGATGTCATCGAATACAACGGTGCCCATTCCATTAGCTGCTTGTGTGTTACACACAGCGGGTATGAAAAATATCATGAAACTTTTTGGATTGACTCTCCTCTTGTTGATAAAAATGGCCTCCCTTGAAATAGCAATCGTAAACTGAAAAGAGGCTGGCCATTGTCATGGAAGTGACAGGTGTTCGGGGGAGAAATCGAGAGCTTTGGGTTATTCTTGTTGCTGGGAATTACAGAGAGGTTATAAGGGTGAGTTCGCAGATCCAGTTCTATGCGTCATACAGCCCTTCCTCCTCAAAACACAAGGAAACTAGGCACAAATTGACATCGGCTCCTTTAGACTTGATCTCTTCAGAAGCTGTCATCCATCTTCTGGCCTGTCTCCCTGGGAGTCCTCCCCGCCAGGTGTAGGACGAGACTTCATCTTCAATGGACCCAGTGCTCATTCTTCATGGTTTACATTCCTATGTCCTTCTTCCACTCGAAAGCTATGTTTCTCAGGGGAATTTGTTCCACACTCCTTGCTGTCAGCTATAATTTCTGGCTGAGATTATGTTCTGAAGACATTTAGAAGAGATTATTAAATTGGATGCTGTATTATCCTCAATCCCTTCAGACTGCTCATTTTCCTGTCTTATGCTGGTTGCTAAGGTTAGTGTGCAACGAGGCCCTGTCCTCAGGGGGTAATCATTTTAAACCACTCGCTCTCCACAGAAGTCATAATCTGCTGTGTGTGAAATCACATTTAGTTGCTGTGAAAATAATTGGGATGTTCAGAATGGAACATTATGGCTTCAGGTGGGAGATAAGTAGTAAGACAGATGGATTCCCAGAAAATACAAAAGTTCTTTCCAGGAATAAAGCTCGATACTAAAACGCGGGAGTGGATGGTGCGGTGAATGAAAATAATTTGAGACATGAGAATTGACTTTGTCAGTAGGATTTCTAGCTGTTTCCTCCTCTTATCATCTCTTTTATTTTCTTGTAAAACCTCTAATAGTATGATTGGGATACTCAAAAGACAATTACCAAAACCCAGAAACTGGTGGGAAAAGCAAAGACGTGAAGATGGAAAGAGGAAGCTACTTTTCAGTGAAATTGCTTAGTTTCATTAAGGTTAGGACTTCTTTCCTCTTCCGTGGGCATGTATCAGTACAAAGATGACACAGTCAGAGGTCCTCAGATCAGAGGCTCTTAATAATGTGATCTCTCTAATGCACTAAAAGTATTCGGCCACCAAAGAGCAGGTCACAAGAATCTCCTAATCGGCCTTGCAAATAGAGCCTCATCTCAATAATTTGAGAGAAAGAAAAAACACAGTTATAAGAGAGTATGGAAAACTAGAGACAATTAAAGTAACATGCAAACATAGGCCAATTTTAAGACTTATTTAAATTCTGCTAATGTGACAATGTAATGACTTGAAGTAATGAAAAGGAACTAGTGTAGGAAAATGAACCATATTTGAATCCTTAAACATTTTTTCAAATAAAAATTAAATGACAGTTAAAAATATAAAGTGATCACTACAGAGAGGAAAAAGAAATAGTTCCAGATCTGCAAAGATTTCCCTATTACACGTGATTTAAAAAAAAAAAAAAAAAAGTTTCCAAAAAGTTGTAAGAAAATTGAAATTTTTCATTGAAATTTTACGTGTTTTGGAAAAAAGTGTGCAAATTTTTAAATTTTTAAATTTACTTTGCACCAACGCCTTTTATAAAGCAAAGAATCTTTAATTTAGGAATGGCCACAACCTAATTTATCTTTTTTATAAGTATGCCAGATATCTAGATACCTTGAAAATGAGACAAATTTGTATCATAATAATTTTTCTGCAGAATTAAGATATTATTCACCAGTGGCTGAAGAAGCAATATCCAAAACAGGAGACGCTGAGTTTTTTTTTTACCTTGAACTCCCCATCCCCGCCTAAGAAGCCGCAGGTAATCTACAGGTACTGCACAGACTCGGTGTCATCCTTCACCTGCGATGAGCAAGTTGTAAGGGATGAGGCTGCCACATGAATTCCTGTTCTCAGGAGGCAGCAATGGTCCTTTGAGTTAGCTTTCTTCTGATTTCCTTCTTTAATTTTTTTAATTTTAGGAAATATTCCATCTGGAATATCCCACTTGGGGGACCTCGAGGGTAAAAATGAACATAACTGAGTAATTAATCCAACCCTTAAGAGATTTAAACTTCTGAGAATGAAACTCAATGAGCACAGATCCACACACTGACAAACAGAGAGAAAGAAGGGCTGTTGAATTGAATTCTATTTCGAGATTCTATACCTGTATCTACCATGTGTCTTGGCGTGTCCTTCCACCGGGAGCCAAGTGGGTTGTTCTGGATGATGCGACGTGGGCAGACATGACGTGTGCCAGGCCTAGAACTTAAGAAGCATGGCATGTTTCTGCTCAGGGCTCTTGAACTTCTGCCACTGCCATGAGAAGAAAATACTCTACTGATCCCAGGAGGATGACAGACACATGGCAAGGACTGAACCGAACCCACAGCTGGGCACTAGATCAGAGGCCAGGCTTTAGCTCACTCCCAGACACAAGAACAGGCGTAAATGATGATTATTTTCAGGCATTGATTTTTGTGGTGGCTTGTCATGAGACGCTCCTGGGACGATGGACAACTAATATCCATTTTGCTATTTTGTTGCTATACACCTGGCCTCCCACCTAAAATTTTTAGAAGTGGAGAGATCTAAATGAGAGAACGCCACAGGAAACAGAATTCTCCAAAAGTTGACACCCTCAGTGGGTGAACTAGAATGAAAACCTGTCCCCACAAAAGAAAATTGTGGACACGCGTGCCTCTCTCAGACTCGGCTCCAGGTGGAATGGATGAAAGAGAGAAAGCCTCACCTAAGTTTAGGGTTGGGGCCAGAATTTACACCGCCTTCTTATTTTTGTTCAAAAAAACTTTTTTTAGTTGCGAGAGGCCCTAGACCTCTTACCTGACATTCATCAAGTACCTGAAAAAATAAAATCCCAACACTTTCTGGAAGAAGGTCCTTTAAACCCAAAGATTACCCAGAGATAAAACTGTAGGGATCATCAATCCCAATTTAAAAAAAAAAAAAATTATGTAACTAAACCAACACAAATAAATCTTTTTTAAAATGTCTACAAAATGCGGAAGTTGCAGAAAAATACATACTGCGCGATTTAACTTACATAAGGTTCATAAGGAGACAAAACTAAACTATATATTATGTAAATACATAATATGTGATAAAAACTGTATATGTATCAAGGGGTTGATTGGCACTAAATTCAGGGTTACCCCTGAAGAGAGGAGAAGGAGCATCGTAAATGGGGTTTCAAAAGTACTACCCGATATTCTATTTTTTAAGCATGGCGGAGGGTACATGGGTGTTCTTTTTAATACTATTAAGCATTTTTAAGCATGGCGGAGGGTACATGGGTGTTCTTTTTAATACTATTCTTTACATTGTATATTTGTACAGCCCAGCCTGGGCACTTTCACAAGCAGTGACTAACTCACCACAGCCAGCAAGTTTCTCAATGGGCCTTCAGGTGGCCTTGCTCTGTTCAGATGGTCTAAGGACTTGCCACCCATGATTTGGGGAGCAATGCTCTGATGGGAAAGCATCGGGATGCTGAGAACTGATTACCTGGGGAGAAGGGAGAACAGCCAGCGTTTGCTGAAGGTCCATGCTGCCACCGTTTCATACAGATAAACAAAAGCATCGGGCGCTAACTTCTAAACCTTAGGCTCAATGTGTAATCTAGAATCCTCCGATGACCATGAGTGTCTGAGACCAAAGAAAAGCAGGAAAGGAGATCCATCTCTTGGCTTCAGTAATCACGAGTTCTTTTCAGCCACCTACAGCTCAGACACTACCTGAGGCGTCTCATTTGCGAGCACTGCCTCATTCATGGGACCAGTGGTGACATCCTCCCAGCTCCTTCACGAGCATGGCAGAGGCCTCGTGTGGAGCTGGCTCTCCGACATGCTGAGAAGAAGCTGAGTGGCAAACAGGAGCAGTCAGAGGACAGCCTGGGTTGTGGGATTACTGTGCGACTAATTTCAGACCCATTCATCATCCCGGCGAGGGGCGCTTCTCATGATGGCTACTGGGGACTTCATCGATCAAAACACTCCCCAAAGATTCAGAGAGTCTCCACTCTGCAGGAGAGAAAACAGAAAGATGGGAGAACTTTCTAAGTGCTTAGCAGCGAGTGTGTAGCAGAGCTGGGGCTGGTCACAGCCCAGCGCCCTGGTCCTAGGTATGCGCTTCTCTACTTTGGAAGAGAGAAAGAAAATGCGAGAAAGACATCGAAAAGAGCCTAAAAGGCTAAGACTGGGAGCGGACAGGAGGCTGGAAGAGAACAGGAATTCCCATCACCTATTTTGATCTTCATCATTCCCTCTAACAAACTAAGACTTATTAAACATGCTATTTTCCACACTGGACTTCTAGAGAGCAAAAGAAATTTCTGATTCAGAAAAGTAATTGCTAATGCCAAACAGAGAAGCGGGGACCTGCCTTTATGTCAAGGCCATTGATTTAGGCTTGAAATTCTGAATGCGAGGTAATGAAATAAAGGAGCTGTGAAAATGATAAGCGACGTAACATAAAAAGTACACTTAATGATGTCCACGACTTGAAAAGAGGACATTTTGGCACCCAAATCAGTGAAAAGAAACGAGTGCTCAACAGAACCAGATGATAATGTATGAAATGAGTCCTGCTGACTGATATCCGAGAAGGAGGAAGCTGATGACACGGAGCGAACAATACAGGTAAATTGTTCTCCTCAAATTTATGCATGGCGTAGAGTCTGAAGTGTGATTTCTATGGCAATACTTGGGGAAAATTATAGCACTCTAATGTAGGTGCAGATTTTCCTTTTGTTGTTACCCTGCCTCCCTTTCCCCCTAACCCTTTTAAAATAATTTGCCTGCCTGCCCACTTTTCCCCAGCCTCGGTATTTAATAATTTCACCCACCCCCTTCCTACACTTTTTCCCTCCATGCTCTACCACGGGTTATCAGTCAACCAGAGACACCGGCCTAGGATGGGAATATTGGCGGGGCGCGAGAAGGGACGAGAATATATGATAGAGATTCGTGGGCAGGGATGAGGCACCATGCCTTGGTATTTTATTTGAAGCACTGGAGGTTCCTCAAACTCCCATCTTCCCAGAGATCCTGCTCCGAGCACCCTTCCCCCCAAATTGCAGCTGCATAGTGTCCCCAGGACTGCAGAAGCTGCTGTACCCATAGAGGGCGTTGCCTAAAAAGGGGACGAAATGGCATCAGACGAGGAAGGAGAGAGAATGCAACTTGTCCAGGTTTCACGAGCTTTGTTTTTCTTTTCTTTTGTTAAGTGGCAATGTGTTTTTGGGGGAGGCAGGTTGGGAGGAGCGGAATCCTGTATAAAATCCCCTAAGAATAACTTGTGTGAGATGGAGTTGTTTCGGCCTGGGTGGGGCGGGGATCCGCAGCCCACAGGCGTGGCCTCCTCCTGGCACACGCCCCACGACGCAGCCCCCGGGCACCTCCAGGAGCCCGGGGCCCTGAGGGATCCAGGTGGGAACTGCAGAACAGAGAGAGGCCCACGCCAACCCAGCCATGTGAGCGGCAGCCACACAGGGAGGCTGGCTCACTTAGAGCAAAGAGGTAGGATGGGCTGCCGATAGCAAAAATATGTCCAAATTCTTCTCCCAGATACTGCGGTAACAGCCCCAAACTCACCTCCCACGTTGCATTCAGGGCTGCCGCGGCAAATTAATTACCACGAACTTGCCGCCTTCACGCAGCAGAAATTCGTTCTCTCGCCGTTCTGGAGGCCAGAAGTCTGACACAAGGTGTCAGGCGGTTGGTTCCTCCGCGGGGCCGTGAGAGACAATCTGTCCACGCCTCTCTGCTCGCTTCTGCTGGCTCTGGCAGTCCTTGGTGTGCCTCGGCTCTTAGACACAGCGCTCTGATCTCTGCCTCCACCTTCACATAACCCTCTCTCTGTCGTCTCCTTCTCTCTTTCAAAGGACACTCATCACTGTCTGGATTTAGGGCCCACCCAAATCTGGGACGATCTCATCTCAAGGTCCTTACCTAATTACCTCTGTAAAGACCCTTATTCCAAATGAGGTCGCATTCTGAGGCTCTGGCTGGGCATATCGTTTTTGGTGGACCACCCTTCAGCCCATCACACATGGACACACAGCTGTGGCTCGCCTGCACCGAAGCATCGGTTAGGGTGACCAATGGTCCTGGTTTGCTCAGGACCAGCCCAGTTTTTGCACTGAAACTCCTGTATCCCAGGAAACCCGAGTCACAGGCGAAGCAGACGCTTGGACATCCTAGTGTTGGCTCAGAAAGACCTGGGTTTATGATACGGTGTTTACAAAGGAGAAATTAAAAAGTCAAGCCAAGAGAAGCTGGAGGACTGAAGGAAATACCTGGACAGAATGCCCAGACCAGATCAAATGTCAGACCTAACCCTCTGGGGCTCTGGTTTCTGAGTCCTGACTTGTACCTTTGGGCTTAAACGGCTGTCCTAACAGTGCACGTGGAGATACGGCTTCACAGATGTCCGGAGGTGGGCGGGGTCCAACTTGTGAGCTAGGAAGGACGTTCAAAGCCATGTTCTTACATCCCTCTCACTGGTCTAAAGATCTCGCCTTTAAAGGTCTTCATGATGATGAAGATGAGCTTTTAAACCTTTGTCGAGCAATAAAAAGCTTGGAAATAAGAAAGGCAGATAATCAGCGTCAGGCCCGGTGTCCTGAATTCATTCTTTAAGTCCCTAAAAATGTCTCTTCGAAATATCTGTCACTCCAAAACATTTTAGTGGTCGACATATTTATTCTCATCTGAAAGCCTCAATTTAAGAGTTCCTCAGAATTAGCCAAGCCCTTGGAATTTGAAACTCACTTGGAATTACCGCCTCTTCATCGTTTTTGTCCTATTTTGACGTACGGTACTTAGATGTCACCAGGACTATCAGTTCTTAGCTGGTTCTGATACATGGCCGAGCACAGAAACTTTCATGCCCGTGTACGCAGGCGACTACAACTGCTGAGCTTTTCTGCACACGCCAATTAAAAAAAAAAAAATGAGATTGCAGAAGAGGGTACATTCGTCTCTGAGACTGCTACATTGAGAGGGGGTCACCGGGGTGCCCCTCGACTCCATCCATCGGCCCCCTGCTCTGCACTGTTCTTTGCAGCATTGGGTTTGTCACCCTCGAGAAGCGTTAAAGACACCCGGGAATGATGACGCGACGCGTCCGCGCAGGGTAACGATCTCCTGTGTTCTGGGTGTGCACACGGCTGGCTGAGGTCGACGCTGTGGCTGACTCCAGCCGGGCAAACGGAGAGAGCGGGGCGGGGAATTCTACCTGTGAAGAACATCCCGTGTCGTGGTGTGGAGGGGGCAGGGGGCAAGGAGGTTTGCGCAGAATTAAATGCATGTCATGCGATCTGAGCAGTTCGTGGAGACCCCAGTCAAACCCCCCTTTCCTGCTCACCCACCATATGCACTGTGGGCGGTAACAGGAGGAAAAGGCGAGGTCCCCAAGGAACCTGCCCTTCGGTCGGATGTCAATAAAAATAGTGCCATTTAGTGAGGTGTAGTCTGCGCCATCAATTTGCCACCATGACACACAACGTCGTAGTGACTCGCGTTGTACGGATAAAGGACTCAGAAAATCACATGCTCAAGGTCATACAGCTAGGAGATGACAGGACGGAGGCTCTAGTCCTGGTCTCTGATGCCAGCGCTCCGCGCCTTCCCACCAGGGTCTGCGCCAGGGAGTGGGAGGGTAGGACTGTGAGCCCATTACTTGGACAACAGGGATAAAACCGAGTTCCTTTCCAAAACCGTTACGGCGAGTTACAGCCCTAGCAGTGGCGTATGAGAGTTCCCACCGGCCCACATCCCTAAGCCACCCTCGGTAGCATCAGGCTCTTTACGTTTTTGTCAAGTTGGCTGACATAAATATATGTCATATATGTATTAGCTAACCTTCTTTTCTTTGCTCTGAAATGCTTATTCAAGCCCTTTGTCCATTTTCTATTGAATTATCTGGGTTTTTTTTATTTATTTGCATTATTTCTTTATATATTCTGACTACTAATCTTTCTTTTTTCAGTTATACGTATTGCCAATAACGTCTGAGTTTGTGCATTTTTTTAATTTTCTCTATAATGTCTTTTGATGAACTGATGTTCATCAAATTTATCAGTCTTTAAGTTCAGGGTTTATGATTTCTGTGTCTTTTTCAGAAAGTCCTTCCACCTTCCTATAGTCATTCCTAAACTGTTTAGAGCTTGTTGTCCACATTTCAGACTTTAATCCATTTGGAATTCACTTTCTGTGTATTGCGACAGTTGGGGCCTGGCTTCGTGGCTTCCCTCCTGTATGATTTTCAAGTTGTCTCCTCAGTATTTACCCACTAAGCCTGCCTTCTCCCACTTGTCTGCAATGCCATCTGTCAGAAATCGAGCTTCCCTCTGTACAGGTCTGTTTCTGTGCTGATACCGCACGATCTCAACTACTTACAGCTTCATAATTAGCTTCCCTTTCTCTCTCAACTCTCGCACATAAATTTGAGGATCGGCATGTCGCATCCTCCTCCCCAAAACGTCTGTGGTAACGCTGATGGAAATCGCACCGAATCTGCAGATCGCTTTGTGGCGAACTGACATTTCACAATGTCGCCTGATCCTCTCGTGAACACAGTGGGAGCTCTCCATTTACGCAGAATTCTTAATGTCTTTTGAAAAAATTTTGTCATTTTCTCCGTAGAGGTTTTACGCATCATGCGTTAGATTTATTTCCTGGGTACCTTTGCATTATCAAACTATCGATGAAGTAAATAAATAGAACTTAATTTTGTATATATTGCTTTCATTTCCAGAAACCTTAATAAACTCTTATTAAATTAATAATCTATTTGTAAATTGGAGGAGGGTCCGATACACAACATCAGGTCAGTGAATATTGATAGGATTGGTTTGTTTGTTTTTTTTTTAAGAACGATCCTTTGAAACTACCTTGCCTGAGGCCAAGACCAGTGATGTCCATTTTCTTTGCATAAAACGTTAACAGGACACAGGTAAGGGATCACAATGAACCTCAGTTCTCTATTGGCCCCCAAAGAAGAGAAGATGCAGTAATATGAGGCAAGCACCATGCATATTTAACCATTAATCCATCTGGTTAGATTCCTGATAAAGGTAGCCACGTGAACCAGTGAGCACCCACTGGACGCGGTGCAGGGCTTTACATACGTTGTCACCTCTAAGTGTGCTGGTGACAACGGAAGGAAGAAAAAAAAAACTGGAAAGACCAAGTATCTTTTTCAAACTGAAGTCAAGAGCTTAGAGTTCTTTGGAGAGCGACATCATGATATAAGTGTCAGGCATTGCCGTTTTGTAACCCAAGGATATCATGAAATATGTCTCGAAGAGAGAAACAACGCACTATTGTGCCTAGCGAAGTTTGGGCCCAAATCTCCGTTTTGCATGTGTTTGTGTTTAGAGAAATAAATCTGCCTTAACAGTTCTTTAATCAGTGGCATAATAACTTAGAAGCCACCATCTGTGAGTTTAATCATCTAAATATTGGGGGGGGCGGGAGGAGGCCAATGATGCTGCTCCTGAGGGAAAAGCTTGAGCAGAAGAAAGCTTAGCAGACACAAGCAGACGGTGGCCACAAGATGACAAAAGAACTAGTCAGCTCATTCAAGTCGGCCAGACCAGCTACTTAGCATTATGACATCTGTTAACTAATTGTGCATCTCTTTCTTCCAAATGAATTATTCGGGATCACTCAGACTGGTTCAATGACTGATGCTCGGTTCTAGGAAGAAAATCCTCCACCACAATTATTACGTATTTTTAGGAAATGGGTCTCACGAATCATGCGTCTCCCAAGGGCTCCGGGAAGCCTCACAGTCTGTCAGCTCCTGGACCAATTAACCGGAGCTCCTGAGGGCAGGATGCAGATGAAATCAACATCAGGCTGCCTCTCCGCTTCCCGTCCCCAGTGCCTACCTCGGTCCAGCACAGGGAGTACTCAGACCCTGTTTGTGGGATGCATCTGCATATGCCTTTGGAAAGTCCTTGATTTCTACCCTGAGAACTGCTCACTGGCGCACATATCAGCTCATCCAACACACTAACATTAGGGACAGAGCGCTAAAATGCCTAATGCCTAGAACCCAAACCTAGGGCTCAAAAGAGCATGTATGATTGAGACACGACTTCAGATATAAGCTCCTGCACCTCTTTCCCAGACTAGAGCGAGCAACTAGAGATGTGACCCCATGTGTAACTCAGGAGAAGGAAGGGGTCAGAAAAAGGAGCACATTACAGAGGGCACAGGAAGCCACTCGCCACTTAATTAGGGGCCCGTCTGCCCATCAGTGACTCTCCAGCCTACGTGGGTTACAGAGACCTGTAAGTCTGCGGCAGCTCCTGAAGTCCCTTTGTCATGACTCCTGTCTGTGGCCTGTCATGAACACGGACCAAAAGTAAAGGATGATAATAATAACCACAAGAACAAAGATACTTAGAGTTTTTATTTGCGGCAGGTATGGTTCTAAGTGCTTTCACATACGCACGACGAGGTTCTCTTCCTGACTAAACCCTAAACACTGCTTGAAACGTCACGGCTGTCGATGTCGTAAGCGTACATGAAATGCGCATCTGTCTTCCATCCTTCTAAAAACACGGGATTTCCAGAGTGAGACTCCAGAGAGGTCCCGTTAGGAAATTACCCCCTCGCTAGAGACTGTACCTGGAAAACCAATTAAAAAGTAAGGCACAGACAGATGTTTAAAAGACTCTCCCTGTGTCTCCTAAGAGTCAGGAAGGAAGTAGAGAAGTAGCTCCCTCCGAGGCAGTAAAATCGTACACAGAGCAAAATTACAAGTCATCAAACTTAGTAGCACCTGGTCTTTCCTTCAATCGGTTACTTTGATGGGTGGCTGGCTATCTCCTGTGCTCTTGACAACCTTGATTCCTGTGCATTTAGGGGTATATATTACGTAGGAGGAAAACGAGGCTCCCAAATGTAAGTTCGTGACCAATCCGTCTGTCAGCATGGGAAGCAGAGGTAACACCAGGCCCCACCTGGAGTATTTCATTCCCCAGTTCAGACAGGATATTTGAAAACTGTCGACCACACTTATCAGCGACCAAAGGAGCATAAGACAAGCTGCTGTGAAGAAAGATGGTTTTCATGTGAGATCCAGAGATGATCGGTGGCTGCATGTACAGAAACAGACTCTGCATGTACAGAAACGGACGGAAATTCAAGGGTTAACAGCTCAGCCTGCATCAGTCAATCAGATGTCAGTAAGTAGCTGCCTTCAGAGCCCCGGGCCAGGTGCCATGGAGAATATAGGAAAGGCGAGTAGGAAACAAGTTGGCTGTTGAGCTAATAATCTAATAACAAAAATGTTACATCTGAAGTCCATCAACTGAATCATATACGTCTGCAGTCAGGGGCTTGGGTCTGTGTTTGTTTAGGTTGAGGGCCACCCCACCCTGAATATGGGGACACCGAGGGGATTAAGCTGCAGATGCCAGCCTGACACTTTCACTTGGCAGGAGGTAACAGATGTATAAGAACGTCCCTCTTCCTTGCCATTCACAAAAGGAAATTCCACAGGCAGCGTGACAGCTAATCAGTGCACAAGCTTCAAAAGTTACTAACCCTACAGGCCTTATTGAAAGTCCGATACTAAAAACGTGATGTTTATAAAATATCAAAACGTTCTTACTGGTTGTTCTTTCCGGGTTCCTAGCAAGAATCCAACATTCTCATTTCCTTTCTTACAGGTACCCGAATCCCAGAGGAGCTGAGTGACCGGCCCTGAACTCCCAGGAAGTTGGCATAAAAGCTGACATAAACCTCCAAGCACTTGCTGTGGCCCCATCACTGCAGTGGCCTGAATTCCATTATGTTCCTCAGGGACAGAAAGCACCAAGAATGTGGCATATTTAGGGTCAGCTAGCACGCTGTCCTGATTCCGCAGGCCAGGCTTCTACGGAACCCCATGGGGCAGGCAAACAGCCCACGAGCAGCGGCCAGTCTTGCAAGTCCACATGATCGATTCTCTTTTATTTCATCGTCTCACCTGGTCCACCGTGCTCTTCCCTACCCCCATCCCACCCCACCGAAAAGGCAGCTGGAGGTGTGTTCCTTCACTCGTCTGACAGCAAATAAACAGCATCCTGCCCCATCACGCTGTACCTGGCTGCGCTGGACTTCAGGAAAACTCAACTGAGAAAACTTATCCTTTTTAAGTAGATCCTTTCTCAGTTATCATCGACACTGTAAAATATTTCTTCACACTGTAAGAGGTTTATTACCAGGTTCCCAGGAGGTGACGTGTGCATTTAATGGCCAAGTTCGATGAAGGGCCGGGGGCTTTCTACCCAGTCTTCAGTCTCACTGTGCTCACTTCCCAGGCCTTATTCGCTGGAACCCAGACAGCTAATCCGATGAGGGTGTTTACGTTCATCGAAACCAACCCTCGGTCCCCTGCTCAGTAGTAACACTTGTGCAGTCTAGTGACAGGGTCCCCGTCCTTGTCTGACAGGAATAGAGGCAATGGCGGCCCGGAGGGTCCAGGGACAGAAGACACTTGAGGGCATGTGCCGTCTTTTCTACGCCTCAAGTCCCATCACCTGGGCAGGCACGGATTAGGGCCACACACCAACAAGACACATAAGGCAGAAGAACTGAGCTGGGAAAGTCCTCACAGAAGCCATCCCATCCAGCACCTCTTCTTCCAGTGACAAGCAGAGCAAGGCCCAGGACAGCTGTGTAACGTCCCCAGCTCACGGGGCTAGTGGCAGAGCTTAGGATCTATCCATCTCTCGACCTGTGACGGCCTCTATCACCGGATCATGCCCGGCCCCTGGGACTGCATAGCTCTGGCAACTGGAGGACGGTTGCAGTAATATGATTGACACATAGCTGCGGCCTAAAATGAGGGCCACCTGTGATTTCAAAGCAGCTTTGCTTTTGCCTTTTATGCCAGGGGCCCAGCAACGTGTCAGCGCCACAGCGGTTCCCACACGGGGAGGTGAGAGCAGAGATGGGTTGAGTAACCTCCCAGACTCAGGGTGAGTCAGCGGTCCTCCCGCAGCCTCTGCCCGCTGCTCCTCTCCCACTCCCTCCCTGCCCGCCCACCCCTCGGGCCCTGCTCAGCTCTGATTTCGTGCTCCCCCCAACGCCTGGCTCCCAGAGCCACCCCGCCATTGTTATCCTTGGCAAACACCAGCGCATTGTTCCCCACGCCCGGGGTCAGACGCTGGGAGAAGACACTTGGAACGAAACGCCCGCAGCTTCCACACAGAGCAGGTGGAATTTGGAAAGGGGCCAGTGGCTAATCACAGTGAGACAAACTTTCATGTCAGTCTCTCTGGGTTTCATGGTTCCCGTGTGTTTACCTGCTTATGTCTGCAGGTTACCGAGGAGGGAGCTTGGATCGGCTCCAATAGCAACACCACTGACTGAACACGGTGTTGAGCGAGGGGTGTATGTAAGCTGCACGGGGCAGGAGTGAGCCCCAATCAGCTCCCGAGGACCCCAAGACCCCTCTCCAGTGCACTTCGGCACCTGAAGCTCACAGCTCACTTGGCCCGGGTGGCCCAGTGCAGTTGTCTATCTTTTGTGTTGGTTTTGCCTGGGGTGGACGCCAGGCATTACGGCTTCGCGCATGGAGATGAGGAGGAGGAAGTGACAATAAAAACAAGGACATGAAAACCCAGCAGAGTCTCGAACGGCAGCCACATCAAGGCCCCCGAGACCTCAGGTCCCAACTCGCCTCCAGAGAAGGTGTGAGGAACGAGAACCCTCTGACCGGCGACCTTGATCATAGCTAGTCCTGTCCCGTGCCATCAGGGACACAGCCCGGTAATGTGTCCAGCCCTCCAAGCTGCCATGGAGCAAGGCCATTCAAACAGAGGTCCCCTAAGGAGCAACTCGATAAGGACAAGAATTTGGGGACAAAGAAAAGAAAGCTCAGTCTCTTCCCAGTGGTCGAGGGGTGAGCCGAAACGATATTTCAGGTGCTCACCCCTGTACCAGGCGGATGTCGGGGATACAACCTGTGACTCCACCCGCGACCTACGCAAAGTCAGGCAACCTCGCCAAGACTCAGAAAGTAGGAGAAGCGGAGAAGCCGGTGAGGAGCCGCGACCACCCAGCTCAGCCCCGCAGCCCTCGGGGCTGAGCCCGGCCTCTGCCTCCTCAACGGCAGGAAGGCAGAGGCCTCTTCCAGATTCAGCACTGACACCTGCCTCGCAGCATCATGGGACCGTGTCCATCAGTTTCATGTTTGCGGTTAACAGATGTCGGGCGGTGCACTCATGGACGCAGGGTATACCGGGTCCAATCGGGATTTTACTTCAAATCCTCAAATGTTGGTAATATTCCTGGCCTACAGCGGTGGTGATCGGGCAGCCCTAATTTGTCATAAATTCATTGGCCGTCAGAAGAGAAGGGATCTTAGATTTGATAGATGAGAAAACTGAGATTTAGGCCAGACAGCTTGCTCAAGGTCACACAGCGGGGAAGGGGCACACACAAGTCCCCCGGACTTTCCAGTGCAGGAGTCGGGGCAGGGGTTATGCAGTGGGCGGGGGTGGCGGGGGAGGCTGAGATTAAAAAAAGAAAAAGAGAAACCTACTTATAACGACTTTAAATGGCTCATTTGATCTCTTTATGCTCCCCTATTTCTACTTCTCAAGGGAATATTTCAACCATTCTCTAACTCTGAGGACCATGAAGAAATGGCTTATGCAAAACTGAAGAAGCGCCATGTCTAACAACATAGAAATTGCTCCTCTCTGGGCAAAAAAAAAAAAAAAAAAGAGAAGAAAACATCACAGGTGCCACCTTGTTAAAAAAGGAAAAAGGAATTTTTTTATGTCCCCAGATTTTTTTTAAAATGATTTGCTCCATGAACTTTTTACACATATAACCTTTACATATAGAATTCTTTAAGGCAGCTGCTTTAAAATTTAAAATTTTGAAACCAGTCGGAACAGGAATGTCTCAAAAGAAAACAAATTGCTCTTTATAAGCGAGCTTGGCACTGTCTCCTGTGTCCCTTGTACAGCATGAAGCCACCGTTCCCATGTGGGCTGCGGGTTGTAAAAGACCGTATAATCACACCGAACAGGAAACGTACACATGCCATGGGTGTATAAAGTGCTTTTGAGAAACAGTACGTGAGGATCTGCCAGGGCTCTTTAAGAGAACTTACAAGCCTGACCATGTTTTCTGATCTCAATCTAAATGGGTTTCACCCAGCTCCAACCAGGAAACTCAACATGAATTTACAGAGGCTTCTCCTCAAAGAACACTGTCTGCACTGATGCTGGACTCTTAACTGATTTTGGTGGGTCGGGGGAGGGAATGGAGGGAAAGTTTTTAGACCTTTAAAACTGGAAAGTGTTTTGTTTTCGTTAAGAAATGTAATTGCTATGTCATAAGCCAAGCATGCAAAGGGTCCAACAGCTGCGAACCTGAGCCAGGTTTGGCATAAACCCACTGAGGTGCTGGCTTCACAGCCCCCAGCGTGAAGCATCGCTTAGAATGCATTTGCAGCAAAGGGCGCTAGCCCCATCTCTGAGAAAAATCATTTGCTATGCCACATGAACTGAGATCGACGAAAGGGAAAAATATTTCCTCCCCAGGTTCCTCTTCCCCCAGCACTAAGAACCTGCCACCTTTACACATACTTTTGGAAACATCTACAGATGTCTTTCAACAGAAACTGCTCAGGCCTATAAATCTGAGCTCATCGGTATAGGCAGGATGTGTTTCGAAAATGAGTCATCACTCAAAAAGAATGTGTTATTTTTCCTTTAGCAAAAAGGAAAGCCTTCCCCCTCCCCACCCCCCAACCCTTTGTTCATTTTCATAAAAATCGCCTTTACCCTCACCCTGTGAAGCCCGAGGAAATTCCAACATTTTGCTCTGGAAAGTTACAAGACCTGGTTAGCTCTGGGTGCAGAGTCCAGCAGGAATTACTGTGTGGGGACTAAGTGCCCAGCGCTGCCAGTGATGCTGCCTTATGTATGTTAAGCATGCAAGCTTAGGAACATCTACAAGCGAAGTTAATCACAAATAAAACCGTCGTTGAGGTAAATGCTTTAAAAGTCTTCTTCTCCATGAATATGTAATGATATAGGAAATGCTCATAATGATAAAGGAAAAAAACAGGACTTAAAATTCTATATTCACTATAATCAAAAAAATTTTAAATCCG
>NW_011888940.1:499394-510959 GCF_000151845.1 Pteropus vampyrus
GTTTGTTACATATGTCATTAATATACACAGATCTATTAGGAAAAAAGATAAGGCGCTACCTTTATGAATGGGGTAGGCAAGGATTTTTTTTTTTTTTGCCATGACATTAAAATTATAAAGCATTGAATTAAAAATAGACATTACTCCTTTACGACAAAAGACAATATGAAAGCAGATTAGGAGGAGATCATCTGAAATGACTGTGTAGAAGAGAGTCAGTGTAGCAGACCTGTGACTGCCTCCTCGGAAAGCCCGCTTACAAGGCGGGCCCTTGGCTGGCGTCTGGGATTGCCGGAGGGTGCCACCATTCCCGGAACCGGCGAGTGGCTCCCTGGGCAGAACCTGTTCGTACAAACACTGTGGTGTGTGCCCACCATCTGCCTTCCATCTGGGAGTCTGGATTTCCGGTATGTTCTACATGGAGGGTGCCTTCGTGACCAGCCCCCAATAAAACCTTCGAGTACAGAGTCTCTAACAGGCGTCACTGGTAGACAACATTTCACGCTTGTTGTCACAATTTGGTGCTGGAGGAATTAAGCGCATCACCCACTGTGATTCTGCAAGGAGAGGGATTTGAAAGCTCACACTGGGCTTCCTCTGGGCTACACCCCGTGTGCCTTTTCAAACCTTTACTAATTTTGCTTTGTCTTCTTTTGCTGTAATGAATCTTTACTGTATGACTATGAGCTGAGTCCTGCGAACCCCCTAGGGAATCACTGAACCTGGGAGTGGTATTGCGGACCCCCAGCCCACCACGAGACTGAGAGCACTGGCCCTGTGGGCTCTGGCGAGCTGTGACATCTGCTGTGACATCTCTGTGCAGAGAAGTTCAGAAAGGTCCCCGGAGCGAAAGAAAAAAAGGGCAACGCTCTCTATGGGCATAAAACACACGGTCAAGGGCAGGAGGACCCTCTCCACCGCCTTCCAAAAAGGTACATTTCAACTGTCCTGGGACAAGGAGCCTGCCCTGTAACTCAGTGGATGGCCGGTGTTCTTCACCGTGGCCTTCTTTTTGATTTTCATATTAAATCCAAAACCCGATGTCCAGCCTTCAGGGACCTGTCAGCCCAGTCTCGACCCCTCGAGCCCACATGCGACCCGCCTCCTGGTCAGCTTGCCATCGCGCCGGCCAGCGGCTGCGTCCTGTCACCACGTCCGCCTCCCTTCTCTCTCCCATCGGCCTTGAAAATTCACTGACTTGATATTCCCCCAATCGATGACATTTTTAAGTGTTTACCAAAACCCTATGCAGCCCCGGTGGCAGCATCGTCAGAAACACAGAAAGAACATCCCACACTCGTAGCGTCTGGCGGTATTTCTGTTCTCCGACCCCTGGCACCCGTGTTCTATATCAGTGTCAACGCGGAGACACATTGCCCTCCTGAGTTGTGTGTGTTTGTGCGTGCGTGTGCGTTCTGCCCTGACAAGCAAGTTTTTCATGCACCATCTATTATTATAATGTCTTCAAAACACCCAGCACGAGCTCTGCATACAATGAAATTCCTTTGCCCGCTGATCATAGCAAAGGGCCCCCAATTTTTTTGTTTTATGATGTTTTGATAGTCGCGATATTTAAGAACTTTTGTGGCATGGACATCTATCAATCAGAATGGATTCCTCAATGACCACGTTTGGGGCAGTGGGGGGCAGTGCAGTCTGCCTATCTCTCTCTCTGCTGGAACATACACCAGCCAGAGTCCCGAGCAGGGTTCTGGAGGCCCCGAGCTGCACCTCGTGTTAACTCGTTAGTTGCTGGTTGTGTGGAGGTCCCAGGAATCCTAGAGGTGTGGCTTGAGTGCTGGTGGGGACCAGGACCCAGGACAGAGGTGCCTGACCACTACTGCGGGGTGTCGTGCCATTGGAACAGCCGTGGCCGTGCACGTGCACAGCAGTTGACAGCAGCCCTGTGCCAATGCTCTAGAAGACGAGGTGACCAGGACGATGGCGCCGCCCACCCCCGGAAGCAATGAAGTCTCTGAAGAGCAGAGCCTTGAGTCAGGTGGCATCTGAGTGGCCTGGGCTAATGTGTAAAAGCTGGAAAGAAAATGCAGTGACAGAAGCTGCAAAAGTGGCCTCGGGAAGTCACTACACATTGGAATAATTCCTAGCTATGGAGGAGGACGGTGTGACTCTCACAGGAAGAAACTCTTTACGTAGTAAAAGAAAAATACACTGTCGAGAAACAACTTTAAGGTGAAAACATTAAGAAGATCGTTGTATTAAGAAGATCGTTGTATTAACCATAATCCTAATCAATCGATCAAAAATGAGTTCTAGTCACCTATTATGGCATTTCCTTTACGTTTTTGATAGCGGTCAATACCAAGAAAGAATTCATTTTTCTAGTAAATCACTAAAATGTAGCTCTTCTGGAAAGTGAATCAGATGGTCATTTTTATTAGCTCATGCTCTTTTGTTGGCCTCATGCCGATAGCTGCTTTTTTGCTACGTGCAACAGCAGCATTACCTTCTATGGGATTTGAGCTACGTATCTGCACAGATGAGGGGGAACAGGGACTCAAGGTCATGGGCTTCCAGGTTGGCATAGGCGGGTAGGTCTAAGATTAGGGACATAATATCAATGAATCAAGAGGGGGAGAGACGAGCGGAGCAGAAAGTAAAACCCTTTTAGTAAATGGCAGAAAACACTTTGAGATAAGAAGCCATATCTCCATATTAAAGGCTACTCAGAGTCGGGTCTGCAGGCAATAGACTGAGGCCCAGAGATAAGCATAGCTGTTAAGAGTAAGCATTTAGAGTCTTTTGCAGCAATTTGAATATAAAATATATCTGTTGTTTCCAATAACTAAAAAATAGGGGGATTATATTTTACGTCTTTAGGTTTTTTATTTCATTTTTCTAGCAATTCATTTTTATTGTAATTTACAAATGTGCCAATATGAAACATATTGGAAGTTTTAAAAATTGCTTTCTTGGTGGGACTGCAAATTGGTACAGCCACTGTGGAAAACAGTATGGAGCTTCCTCAAAAACTAAGAATTGATCTACCATATGATCCGGCAATCCCTCTACCGGATATTTACCCCAAAGACTTGAAAACTCGTATCCCAAAAGATATTTGCACACCAATATTCACAGCAGCGTTATTCAAGGTGGCCAGGACACAGAAGGAACCGAAGTGTCCTACGATAGATGATTGGATAAAGAAGCTGTGGTACATATACACGATGGAATATTACTCAGCCATAAGAAGAGATGAAATACTGCCATTTGTGACAACGTGGACGGAACCTGAAATAATCATACTAAGTGAAATAAGCCAGACAGAAAAGGTTGATAATCACACGATATCACTTATATGTGGGATATAAACCTACAAGCAACAAATGAACAGGACAAACAGAGACTCATGGACACGGACAATAGACGAGTGGTTACCAGAGAGGAGTGGGGAGGGGCAGGAGGGAGGTAGATGGGGTCCAAGGGGTCAAATATGTGATGACAGAAAGAAATCTAACTATGAGAGGTGAACACACAATGAAATATACATATGTCTTAGTGTTAAATCGTACACCTGAAACTTACTGGATTTTGTTAACCAATGTCACCATTTAAAAAATTAATTAAAAAAAATAAAAATAAAATAAAAATTGCTCCATCATAATTTTGAGAAGAACTGCTCTCTATGACTTGAATATTTAAAAAGAGAAGAGTTTTGTGACTTTCAAACAATGATTTTCCTGTTTGCACAGGAATCTGCAGATTCCCTGGAATCAACCGAAGTAAAGCGCTCTGTTCAAAAGACAGATTTGCCAGCAAAGAAGGAGGGAAATGAGTTGGTTTCCAAAATGCTGGAAGAAGTAAACTGGGAGGTCCCACAAAGGCTCTTCCACCATGACATCTGGGTCCCAGCTTCGGCAGCACAGTTCACTAGAGCACCATTTCCCGAAGCCAGAGAAGCAAGTGGTCACTGGCACCATCGTCCACCCGAGGCTCCCTAGGTGCTGGAGTAGCACACTCCCCGCGATGAAAACTCCATCCGATTCATCTCCAGGAGCCAAGGGCACCCTGACATCAGTGACGGAAGAGCAGACTTGCTGAGAAGGGCTAATTCCTACTTGAGAGAAGTAGGAACATGTCATCTGTCCGTAAAGAAGGGATTCTGCTGCTTCGTGAGCCACAGAAGCCTCTGTGGTCATCAGCAATGACCGAAGGCGCTAGCTCTGCCTTAAGTAACATCAGACGAGTTGCTTCGCTCCTCTGAACCCCACTTCTCTACCTGCAAAATGTTAGCGCTGAACTACGTGATCTCATGCATTTACTCAAGCAACACATCATTATCAGGCACCGACCACGTGCTGTCAGCGACACAGACGGGGTCCTGCCCTGGTGGGATCGCAGCCAAGTAGACTCGGTGTTCCCACCCCCAATTCTAGCATATTCTAGGGTTCCATACCGTGTGCTTTCATTTCTACCCCCCAGTGTTTTTTAGATTTTTTTTTTTTACCGAAAATAAGAAAACAGAAAGAAAAACCAAATATCATGCATTATACACAGCAAGCCTCTTTAAGAAAACACACTCCATCAAACCTCAAACTTAATTCAGAGCTAATTAGTAACACAGATTTATAAAGGAATTCATTTCGAGGTTCTTTCAAGTGACAAATCCTATAGTTCACATATTAACGATTATAATAGTTATCGAGTGTTCGTTATGTCCCAGGCATTGGGCTAAACTACTTCATACCCATTCATACCAATTCAAGCCTGCGATGCAGGTAACATCTCATTCCTGCTTCACAGTTTCAAAAAGCTGGGGCCGAATGAAGTTAAGACCGATTTGCCCAAAGACCCACAACTGGTTAAAGATGGGCCCAGGATGTGAAGTCAGCACTCACATGCTTTCTTACCCATTCACACCTTACCATCGAAACACGAATGACACGATGTGGACAGGCGGCTTGTAGTGCTGGGGTTTGGGGAGGACGATGAGCATTTTCTTATTTCACCGCACAAAATCCGACCAGGATGACAAGCCCTGCGTTTCACTGACACGCGTTAAAACCGCACGCCTCGTCCCCATTTAGCATCTGAGTCCGGCTGCCTTTATTTTGCGTAGAAGCCATTCACTGCTCTGAACACACCGACTCTGCAAGGAGAGGCTCAGCGGTGCCCCTGCACCCACAGGCAGTGCCTTGGGAGGTGACCAAAACGATGGGAGCTCTTTCACAGACAGGAGTGTGGCGAAGCAGATCTGCCTCTTCGGGGAGACTCTGACTTCTGAAAGACAGGGAGGCGACAGTGACCTCCTGCAGAGCCAGCCCGAGCGCCAGGGGTGTCCGACGGGTCGGCTAGGGCCCACCCGGCTGGTGGAGGGCACTGTGTTTTAACACGATGGGCTTTTATTCTCTTAGAAACACTTCACAGCGAGCTGGCGCGGCAAAGCCAGGAAAGGGGCGCCCCTGCTGAGCTCGTGGAAGCTTCCAGCCCAACCCAGGGAGTTGACAGCTGAAGAACTCGGAGCGCTTCTCCTCACTTGGCCTGCTTGCATTGCGAGCCCTCGGCCCTTCAACCTGCAAAGCTGAAGAGCCGGGGGGCTGGGCTGTCCCCATCCTGGCCTGCCCACCCGCGGCCCAGGAAACACTGCGGTCCCAGCAGCAAGCCCCTGCCTGCCCTCTGGTTCCCAGAAGCCAGCGGGCGCCGTGAGGTGGCACTGGGACCTGGTGGCGGGGAGTCTCCATGGACTGTTTGACAAAGTAGAGCTCGGCACCACAGCTATGACCCTTGGCACATGAATGACACGTGTGCATGTACGCGTGTGCGTGCGTGAATGTGAGTGCACGTGTGCATGCCACCAGCCCCACAAGGGTACTCCAGGTACCGTATTATTGGGTGTTTACTTAAAAGCATCAAACAAGAGCCCAACAACTAGAAGGTCCCGAAGTTCCTCTGAGGAACAGGTTAAGCTATTTTAAAGTCCCCGATTTGCCATTAAACGAATATTACCTGTGTCATTCACAAACCAACATTTTTTTATTGAGCCAGACACTACGGCAAACACCTGGTCACCTCAGGAAAGCCTCACGGCCACCCCGCGGGACAGACACTAAGAGTCCTGAGGTTTTATACTCGTATCTCTGCTGTGCGCACAGAAAACGATGACAGAGAGAAGCTGGAATTGGGGTGTGTGCTTGTGATTGGTTAGGGGGAGACTGAGGGAAAGTGTCGTTGAGGAGAAAGAAGGGTGGCAGACGGCAGCAGCTCTGCGGTGATTCTCCAACTTTAAGGCAGACACGCATCCACTGGGTAGCTCAATGAAACGCAAATTCTGTTTCACGAGGCCTGGCGTCGGGCCTGGGATTCTGCATGATTGAGTCCCCAGATGATGTCATGCTCCTGGTCTTCAGACCATACTCTGAATAACGACTATTACAGAAAGAGGGCAAGGAAGTTCACTTTATCTGAGAAATGGGGCATCATCATGTTTCGCCATGCTAAAACTAGAAGTCTGTATGAGTCCATGATTTTTTCTACAAAGTAGAATATTTCATGATCCCTGCAATGCTGGATATAACTTAAGAGTAACACCTTTATAAGGCAAATTCTGCAGAACCATTCATTTCCTTCTGGGCTCTGGAAACCTCCCAAAGGATGGGAATATGTCCTAATCATTTCATTATGTCCATTGCCTAAAATGGTGCTTGACATTTACCAAGTGACCAATAAACGCTTGCTGAGACAGTGTTCTGTAAACCCGTTAGAGGCCACAAGCAAGAGGAAGATGCTAAATAATCAAACCACAGACCTACAGTTAAGGCAGGGATAGCAAATTTATCTCAGCTTATAACAGACGCAGACAGCATGGTGATGGCCGCCTGGTGTGCTAGGTTGAGTGGAATTCCGAGGCTTTGTTAGGGCTCCACGAAAAAGAAAGGCATTGCCAAGATCAGTCATTAATGTGCAACACTTGGGAGGAAAGTAGTAAAAACACATGCGCCATAAATTTGCCACCATTTCTAGGTAGTATCTTCCCAAGTCTAGATAACAAAAGGAGATAATAGTCTATAGAGATCTTTTCCATAAAACAAACAATTACGACTTCAGGATGGACGTGGGTGCCTTCTCTCAATAAATTTACCAAATTCGAAACTTGTATTCTCTTCCTAGAAAACTCTTCCATGAGCTGCACCTGTCATAACTGCTTCAGGTCTTTCGAAAGCTCCACTAATTACGTCCACTCCCTCCCACACTCGGCACCCAGAGCCTCCAAAGCCATGTCCTAATCTGTCTTCAAAGATTCTGGATTTGGTGAAAACATCACAACTTAGTTCATTATTTTAATCCTCAAACTTGCTTAGCAAGGATCTTATGAATGAATATACCCAATTAATCTCAGAAACCTGAGGTCCTCTTTCAAAGCAGCTTTGAAACTTGTTGGGTTTCAATCGCCAGTGTTTTTACAAAATGTCGATAGTTAATATTTAGTTGGGTGATGATAGTCCTCTACTGCATTTTTCAGGAAGATATTGTTAGTAGAGTATTCCCCGAGTTCTTATATAGTTAAAACTTTTTTTCTATAACCTTGATACTTGAAGGAAAAATTAGCTGGATATAAAATCTTTGTTTCACACCTTCCTAAAGTTTCTTAAAAATATTGTCCCGTCGTGGTCATGCTTTGTATGTAGCAGTTGACAAGTCTGATACCAACCTAATTTTCTTCCTTTTTTAAGTGACTTGGGATTTTTGCTTGGAGGCCAGAGGGCTGTTTTCATCTTCTTCCTCCTTCCCCCCCCTCCTCCCTCTCCATCTCTTCCTCTCCTTCTTTATTATCTTTAACCACTGAGTTTATTAGGCTATGTCTAGAATTTAAGCATTTGGGGTAAATTTTCCAGATACATATATAAACTTTAAATATGTAAATTCTCATCTTTTTTTTTTTTCTGGAAAGCATTCTTGGATAATAACTTGTAAAGTTAGTTTTATTCCATTAATCTGCTTTTCCTTCTTCAATTGTTTGTGTGTTGGATCTTCTTTATCTATCTTTTAAATATCACTCTCTGAGCCTTTTCACCTCTTTATCTCATTTTTGTTGTCTTAACTGATTTTGCTCTTCTTCAATATCCTATGTTATATTTTCAACAGAATATAAATGGATACTTTGTAATTTTGTCTTCATTTCTGGGATGATTTTGTCTTTTTCTTCAAGTCTTTCTTGCGAGTCATAATCTCTCATTTTCTAGTTTTTGTTTGTTTCTACTCTGGTTTTCACATTTCTGTTTGAAGCTTTCTTTTCTTCACATGTTTGTTTGACGATGTTCACTTCCTGTGGGAGGTGGTATTATAGTTTTCATTTGCTCTGTGGCTGTTTTAAGGGGGAGTATTCTCTTCCTTCTGCTGAAAAGTTTTCATTCTCATTTTCTATTTTCTTTTTATAGTAAAATTTAAAGGATGTTACCTGCCATTTTCACATCATTCTTAAATAACTTGGATGTTCCTAGACCCACAGAACAGCTGTTTCTAAAATCCTTTGGGTGGCTCCCTAAGTTCACTAACTCAAGAGTGCCCTCTTCTGTTGGTGCAGTGAACTGCAGTATCTTAACAAATGGCACCTTTTTAGATGGGGGCTGGGGAGTTGTCTTCGCTGGTTTGGGACATTTACTTCCCCACTTATATATAACTGAAGTTTATAGTGCTTCCTGTTTCCTAGATACACTTTAGCTGTGGGTTATGAGTGGTTTTATTTGCTCTCCCTGTTGATCTCTATACAGACCAACAGGAGAATGAATAGAGAAATCTGGAAAACATCAGAACGTTAGATTTGGGTGGCAATCTCTTTAAGTCTAAAGTAACGCTTTGATGACAGAATAATCAAACACTTCCTTCAACGGTCACAGTGCCCATCACTTACAGACTATGACGTGGCTACAAATGTTAATAAAATAGATACAAACACAATAAATATACATCAGATTAAGGAACAACAGGATGGTCAAGGTCAAAGTTACTGCGCACCATCAGTGAACAGACTGGATTGTACTCTGATGTGTAGCTCTGTTCTTACCTGTGGACGTTCACAAGTTCAGAGTTAATAAGTAGTGAGCTCCTTACCAGCAGGAGTTACGAACTATGATGTCCCTCCTTCAGGAATTGAACCTATATCACCCTAGGCAGAGAGTATCCTGTTCTTAAAGGATCGGTGGGAAGGAGAAATTGCAACTTCCCTCAAAATAGAGTTTGGGAATTTGACAATATATCCAGTCAGAGAAGTATGGGTAAAATAAATCCCTATAGCTGGAATGTCATCTTATTTACTTTTGTTGAAGCCTTCCAGCTACTATTAGGAGGGAGTGTCACGTGGTGGTTGGAGAATAAGTTCTGGAGTCAGACAAACCTGGGCTTCTGTCCCTGGTCCACCACTACTAGGTGTGTGACCTCCAGAGGTAAAGCGCCCTTGCGAAGTCTCAGCTGCAAAACGAGAGGGATATTATCTCCTAGGATTATTGCGAAGATTACGTGAAATAATAGAGGTAAATTCCTAAGCGGTAATTTCTACACACAGTAACACTCCGCAACTGTGGGTGTTTTGTTTCAATCATTACCATTATTACTCTTCTCCCTAATTATAACTAGAGGAAACGTTATGCTTCAAAAGGGAAAATGGACCTTTGTTTCTTAATTCAGAATGCACGAGAAGATGTGGACCTAGAGACAGCTCTTACTGACGAACATCAAGATACAAAAGTGATTTCAGTTATGAAAATGTACAAATGCAGAGAATTAACAAGACTCTGAATGAGGATCCGCTAAGGAGCTGCTAGGATGGTAGACGGTGCAAAGGACTGTGAAGAGGGAGACGTCTTCCCGCTGCCCTGATCCGCCGTAGACTCTATAAGCGGTAGGTGCACTTTAGATGCTGCTACTACAGGTGGCTTTAGAAAGCAAGTCTAAGAATTTCATGTCATTGTTTCCATGGATAAATCCAGTGTTCACATGCACCCACCACCATCCCCCCCCAAAAAACTACAAAAAGATTTTTGGAAAATAACCCAACTATAACAAAGTCTGCTACATTTAGTGGCTCAGGAAACACTGGTTCTAAAATTTTAACTATGTTCGTCCCGTTCTCCCTTCATTCTTGACTTAAAATCCCACACGCTGGAATGAAGCAGGGAGGCAGCCGACAGGGCAATGGCTTCGCACCTGCGGAATCCGCACGCCGCACGAGCATCCTCCACGGGCTGCGTGAGGGGTCGGAAGGAAAGAAGAGAGGGCAGCGAAGGAGAGGACGGAGTGGAGGCCACAGCCTTCAGCCCGGATGCGAAGAGGCAGCTGGGCTTCTGTGCCTCATTGGCTTGCCCTGCGGCTGTGCGCCATCATCATGCGGAAGGTTTGGTTATGCTGTAGATTTTAGCAACGTTATAGAGTTTTCAGAACGCTTGGAATCCTCTGGCTGTGCAGTAAGATGGTTGGTATGTTTTTCCTTTACCAAACAGGTAAGTCAATGTGACTTATCACAGACACACCCTTCCTTCCCCTCTGACCTGTCAGCAGCTCAGCTCAACCAGAAGTGCGTGCCCCCCAGCAACTGGATCTCCATAGCAATGTCACCTGGCACCAAAAGGGCAGTTCCCCTGGAATAGGTTAAAAAATGACACAAGACTGGCCCACTCGAGGGGTCGATCGAGGTCACAGCTGGCCATTCTCTACAGTTCATTCAGAACAAAAGGCCTGTATTTCAAGAAACTGAAAAATGCCACCTGACAAGCCAATGACACAGAACTGGATGTCTGCGAGGACTCGTAAAGTAGCGGAAACAGAATGGCTTTCCTTTGCCACCTTTCCAGATGGAGGGCAGGTCCTCTGAGGTTTCTTATGGCAAATCAGAAGCTTCAACCCATGAACGAGATTGACATCATCCTGGTGGTTATGGGCAGCACGTGACTCAGCAAATACCCGTTTCTTTCCAAGACTCAGCGATACACGCCCCCTGAGGCCAGCAAGACCTCACTCTCAGTGTCTGCTATGAGGAGCTCATCAGAGACAATGTGCAGCTGGCTCTCTGTGATCTGAGATCAACACACCTGCAGGCCACAGGGCCGCGCGCCCATCTCTGTCCCAGTCAGGAAATTTTGGAAGGAACGGTTGTCACTGCTGGACAAAGCCTGAGTTCCAGATCTTCCCCATTTGCCCACATTTCCCACAGGCAATAAGTGCCACCGTCGTGCTTGTGTTGGCTAAGATTGTCGGGATGATTCAGTGAGGTGAGGGACACAAATCACCAAGCTCGATGTTCTACACACAGTCAGCACCCAGAGACTATGAGGCCACTGAGCGCCCTTGTTCTATTTTGTTAACACGTGTTTAGTGAAACACAAAACAAGTTTGCCAAGGGCCTGTTCCCTTAATCCTGAGCCTCTCGCACATTTTAAGGGAGTCTAGACCATATGGTTCAGATTTCACTCACAAATAAATCAGCATAATGTTTGCTCAGTAAAAGCTGTTTTATGCTTTTGTTTCTATGGGCCTTTTTATCCCAAGTCCTAAAATAAGAATAACAATAATAAAAGCTAAGGGTAAATAAACTCAGGCTTAAATCTTTCTATC
>NW_011888940.1:512209-517995 GCF_000151845.1 Pteropus vampyrus
GTTGAAGGTTTCTTTTGCTGTGCAGAAGCCTTTTAGTTTGATGTAGTCTCATTCGTTTATTTTTGCCTTTACTTCCCTTGCCTTTGAGGTCAAATTCATAAAATCCTCTTTAAGTCCAAGGTTCATGAGTTTAGTTTCTATGTTTTCTTCTATGCCATTTATTGTTTCGGGTCTTATATTCATGTCCTTAATTCATTCTGAGTTCATTGTGGTGTGTGATAATAGACAAAGTCTAGTTTCATTCCTTTGCAAGTGGCTTTCCAGTTTTCCCGGCACCATTTATTGAAGAGGCTTTCTTTTCTCCACTGTATGTTTTTGGGTCTTTTGTTGAAAATTATTTGCCCATATAAACATGGGTTTACTTCTGGACTCTCGATTCTGTTCCATTAGTCCATATGACTGTTTTTCTGCCAATACCATGCCGTTTTCATTATTGTCACTTTGGAGTATAATTTGAAGTCGGGCAGAGTGATGCCTCCAGACTTGTTCTTTTTTCTCAGGATGGCTTTGGCATTCGGGGTCTTTGTGCTTCCATACAAATCTGATGATTTTTTGTTCTATTTCCTTAAAAAATTCCAATGGGATTTTGATGGGGATTACATTAAATCTGTATAATTGCTTTGGGTAATAATGTCATTTTAACTATGTTGATTCTTCCAATCCAAGAACACAGAATATCTTTCCATTTCTTTGTCTCTTCTTCAATTTCCATTAATAGGGTCTTATAGTTTTCATCATATAGGTCCTTGACATGTTTCATTAAATTTATTCCTAGGTATTTTATTCTTTTTGTTGCAATTGCAAAAGGAATTATTTTTTCCACTTCTTCTTCTGACAATTTATTATTAGAGCATAGGAATGCTATGGATTTTTAAACATTGATTTTATATCCAGAAACTTTACAGTATTTGCTTATTGTTTCTAGGAGTGTTCTTGTGGAGTCTTTAGGGTTTTCTATATAGAGCATCATGTCATCCGCAAATGGTGACAGTTTGACTTCTTTGTTCTCTATCTGGATGTCTTTTATGTCTTTCTCTTGCCTGATTGCACTCGCAAGGAACTCCAGTGTTATATTGAATAACAGTGGGGATAGTGGACAGACTTGTCTTGTTCCCGATTTTAGAGGAAAGGTTTTTAGTTTTTCACCACTAAGTATAATATTGGCTGACAGTTTGTCATATATGGCCTTTATTATGTTAAGGTACTTTCCTTCTATATCCATTTTGTTAAGTGTTTTGATCATAAATGGATGCTGTATCTTGTCAAAGGCTCTTTCTGCATCTATGTATATAATTATATGGTTCTTATTTTTTATTCTGTTTATGTGGTGTATCACATTAATCGATTTGTATATGTTGAACCATCTTGGGATGAAGCCCACTTGGTCGCGGCATATAATCTTTTTAATATGCTGCTATATTTGGTTCACTGGTATCTTTTTTAGGATTTTTGCATCTGTGGTCATGAGAGATATCAGTCTGTAATTTTCTTTTTTTGTGTTATCTTTACCAGGTTTTGGTATCAGGGTAATATTGGCCTCATAAAATGAGTTGGGAAGTATTGCTTCCTCTGATTTTTTTGGAAGAATTGGAGGAGAATAGGTATTAAATCTTCTTCAAATGTTTGGTAGAATTCACTGAGGAAGCCATCTGGTCCTAAACTTTTACTCTTTGGTAGGTTTTTGATGATGGTTTCAATTTTCGTACTGCTGATGGGTCTATTTAGATTTCCCAGTTCTTCTCGATTCAGAGGGCAGCCAGGATTTAGATGGCTGAGGGAAGCCCAGCAGGAAAGTGGTTGTCGATTCCAATAGGAATTATTAAATGGCGGGAGCAGCAGGCTCACTCCTCTCCTCTGATGCCGCCACGTAAGCAGCAGAAGCGTGTTCCCTCCGTCAGCCCCCCACTGAAGGTCAGACTGCTCTTCGTAGAGATCCAAAGCCTCAGAAGACTCAGATATACAGAGATTGGACAGGAAAATACAGCCTTAGCCTCGCTGCTGCCACAGGCACGGATATTCTGGGGAGCGATTTTCTATTAGAAAGAATCCCCCTACCTCATTGTTTTATAAAACACCATTTTAACTGATCTCCCAGTGTCTTCCACCTTGCTACGCTGGCCTCCCCAGCCCGTCTCCCTGCCTCCCCTCCAAGTTCACCGTCACCCCGACTCCTGTGCTCATCCCTCCCTTGCTCTTTTTGTATATAGCATTATTTCATCTATCTGAATTCTGAAATTGTGTATGTGTGTGTTTGTGTGGTTTGCTGTTTTAACCTTCTAAAAAGGCTATTATACTCTCGTACATTGTGCGGGGATGTGAAACGGTAAAGAATCTGGAAAACTATCTGGAAGTTTCTTACACAATAAATATATACACCTACGCTATGACGAGTCCGTTTCAACGCCTAGGTATTTACCCCAAAGAAAAACATGTTTACAAAAAGATTGGTACAAGAATGTACGTGCCAGCTGTATTCACAATAGCCAAAATCTGGAAGGAGCCAGATGTCTATCAATAGGAGAATGAACAAGCTATGGTGCATTCACACAATGGAATACAACTCACAATGAAAAGGAATAAACGCCTGATACAGCAACATGGCACATCTTAAACGCATTATGAAAGTCAGCGGTGCTCAGAGTTTCTGGTTTCAGGATCGCTTTACACTCTGAAGTATTGAGGACGTTCAAAAGCTTTTGTTTATGTGGGTTATAATTATAGTAATAGAAATTAAAATAAGGAAATTCCAAAATGCGTATTAATTCATTTGAATACAATAAAATAAAGCTCTTGCAAAATAACAGCATATTTCTGAGAAAAGTAATTATATTTTCCCAAGCCAAAAAAAAAAAAAAAAAAAAAAAAAAAAAGCCTTTTCTTTTTTTAATTTTTGCAAATCTCTTTTACGTCTGTCTTAATAGAATATAGGTCGGATCATATATCTTCTTCTGCATTCAATCTGCTGTGATCATTGTTTGTGGCTAAAGTATATAAAGTTCGACCTCGTACAGATATGTATTTAGAAAATGGAAGAATATTTTAATAGCCTTTTGGGGCAATAACGGCTACTCATCTTTGATACAAACCAAAACTCAGAAGTGGTAGTTTCTTACAGGTTAGTCCTAATGTGGAACCTGAAACCATATCAATAAACTTTTTGTACTCTATTACATGAAAGTCCATTGGCCTATTTACACTTGGAATGGAACTTTTACCCACGTATGATGTAACATCATGCATAGGTCATTTGGAAAATGATTCACCGAGTTACGCAGAATTCCCAAATGTTAATGCATGTCCTTATACACTACTTTAAAAATCACGTTTTTTAAAATCACCAACAATCTCACCAGAAAAGCCTTAGATATTGGGACACGATCAAGCTCATGATGACGCAAGTTTCCAAGACTCTAATTTCCATTTGCAGATCCAGGTTGTATCCATCGCAACAAATACTGTTAGTTATTTCGAGTGACAGGTTTATTCTCTCTGCCACACACTCAAGTTTAAATAACCACAGTTCGTCATTTGTTCTTCCAGGTGAAAACGATGTTCCATAAAAAAAAAAGGTGGCTGGTGCGGCTGGCAACTCGAACAACTGCACGCGAACTTGTCCTAGCGACAACCATGGCCCCTAAGCGACAGCACTTATGTGGACTTCCCATTTCCTCACACAGAATTGGAAAAGGGCACATCCTCGGGGGCCAAGATTTAAGAGAATTAATCATTTTTACAGCCTCATCGGGAGCATACTCAAGGAATACCGACTCCTTTTACCACAGGTGCAATGTCACGATCACGGCTATCGGCAGTCCGGTGCCGCTGCCTCTGTCCAGCACCAACAGGTCGACCTCCCACTGCCTTTGCGCCATCAGTGAGAATGTCAATGCGGTGTGAAGGGGGGAAAAAGTCTCAGGATTAGTATAAAATTAATTGCGACACCTCCAAAGGGTTTTGGATGCTCCGACAGGTCCACAAAACACACTTTGGGGAGGACCGCTGTGCTACGGACCTGAAAGACGTCTCACACAGAAGGTGAATATTTTATGATTCCATTGACACGCGATTCTAAAAGGGACAAAAGTAATCGATGGTGGAAAAAGACAGGAGGTGTGGTTGCCTCAGTCGGGGTGCCCGAAGGAGCTTGACCGGGGAGGGACCACGAGAGGACTTTCCAAGGCAATGACAATGTTCTACGGGATGTGTCTAACTTTCTTTAAAATGTGTCAAAATATGAGATAGATTAATGCAGGGTCCTTCAACCTGAGCACTGCTGAAATTTGGGGCTGGACAACTCCTTGTCGTAGGCTTTGTTCTGTGCGATGCAGGGTGTTCCTTCGACCCTCCGGATTCCAGGGGCACTGCGGTTGTGACAACCAAAAATGCCTCCAGACGTTGCCCAGTGTTCCCAGAGGGGCGAAAGCTCCCCCCAGGTGAGAAACACCGGATTACAAAGGGCAGGATGGATGGGGACATGATAAAGCGAACACAGTAAAATGATACCGGTATAAACTGGACAGTGAGAGCACAGGTCTTCACTGTGAAATTCCTTCGACTTTCCTGTCTGAAATGTTTCATATTAAAATGTGGCTAAAAATGCTATCATCTTGTATACCTGAAACTAATATGATGTTATATGTCAACGATACCTCAATTTTAAAATAAATAAGTAAATTTTAAACGTTATTGTGTTGTAAGTAATCTTTTTTGCCCTGAATATTATATTGTTAAGATTTACACATATTATCGCATGTCACTGTAGTTATTAACTCGGGCTGTTGTTTAAAAAATTCCACCATATGAAAAATTCTAGTTATCCATTCTCCTCTCAACAGACGTTTGGGTTGTTTCAAGGCTCTGCCGTTATGATGCTATGAATATGTTTGCGTGTGATTTGTAGCTCAATCTCTCAGTCCTGTTTACTGACTTTTCTTCCCTCGCTGTCAGGTGTAGATAAGGTTCCCCACTCCGAGATCAGAAAAAAACTCACCTATACTTTCCTCTACTCTTTTCAGAGCTTCATTTTCTACAACTAATCATTTAATCCCTCCAGACTCTATGTTGGTACCTAGCGCTGTTCATTCCAGAACCATTTGTTAAGAGATTCTTTCTCCCCTCACTCAGTTAGCACGTAGTATTCCTTAACCATTACGACATGCCTCTCCTACACCGATGGAAGAATTGAGAATGTTCTCCAAATTACACTCTTCACAATTTGGAAAGACTACCATTCACCTTCCTTGTGCCTCCACAACCTTGCACCAATGCCCTTCGGGTACACACACTTGACCACACTGACAGAGATTGACCTCCCTGTGCTTCAAAGAACACAGAAGCCATTTTTAAAATGTTTCTTCAAAACCCAGAGTTGACTCACACTCCTGAGCTGTTTCGTAAGGTCGCCTGAGTTTGTCGAGTTAAAAAATGTAAAGTGGAAAGCAGGCGTAAGAAGAGCAGAAGGAGAACAAGAAAAAAATGTTTCGCTTCCTTCAAACTTCAGAGAAAGTCGGCCATCTCTGACCCCCAGGTCAACAGTCTCGTTATAAAAACTGCCGAGAGCTGTCAGGAGCGTGGAAACCGTTTCTTGGGAGGCTGGTGGTTTTGCTCATTTCTTCCTTTTCTTTCTTTGCTTTGACTCAAGTCTCGGTAGCTGGTTCTGTTGCTGCTATTTTGAAAATATGTGGGTACAGACTGCACATTTTTTAAGATTAGAGAAAAAAATAAATTTCCCATTAACAAACGTACTTGTACAAATGTCTCTCTGCAGCTTAACTGATACCATGTGC
>NW_011888940.1:520265-525834 GCF_000151845.1 Pteropus vampyrus
AACCACGGGTATGGTCTGCTCCCAAGGCCTGATTTCCCTACTCAGGTGACACTAACATACAGACAGAAATCTGGACCCCCTGGGACTCACAGCCTCAGTTCCCAAGGCCCCAGCCACAGCCTCTGCCCTCTGCCAGCTACACAGGATATACGTGTACTGACCTGCAGGTGGGCTCTCTTCAGAGGCACCGTGCAAAAGGGACAAATCAATACAGCCAAATAATGTGTCACCAAAGTGGGCTTTTAGAAAGGATGCTGGACTAAGCGGAAGCCCCAGTTCTCACTAGCTGCTGAACCTCCTTTCTCCTCTCTGTGCCTCTGGTCCTCGCCTGAAACCCAAGGCGATATTCCAACCTAACTGGCAGGGTGGTGCTGACCAGATGACACATGAAGAGGTGCAGTTACTGGCGGCTAGTACCTGGTTCCGGAACGAGACGCCTGCAGGTGCATCTGTAGCTGTGCAATGTCCGGCAGCATCACTGTCCTTACTATTAAGCAGGTGTCCTTTCGCAAGCCACGAAGCCACTCTGAGCTTCAGTTTCCTCGTCTGAAATACGGAGTTAGTAACCTTTATCAGGTAATTGCTCAGATTCTTGGGGGACCCAAGGGGTGTCCTGAGATTACCCACCAGAAACAAGGTGTGTGTCGCACTGTTAGAATAATTATAACTAGAAAAGAGGGGAATAATCATTTGGTGTCCAAATTAGAAAGGAAAAAAATTTCAAAACTAAAAATATCTCTCTTCAACACGAGGTTTCCTGTGTTTTACTGCTCAATTGGGTGTAGGTTTTGTCGTTTGTTTTTAACCATTTACACCTTTTTCTCCTTTCAAGTTCCGTCAGTTTAGAACAAATGGGGCTCCCCTAGGAGGAGAATTAGATTTCGCATCTCTGTCCCCAGATGAGCGCACAGCCATGGGACCTCCCTGCAGAGACAAACGTCCTTCTCTGGGGGCAGGAATGCCTCTGGGCTGGGTCAGGACACGACGAAGGCCCAGCTCTCAGAACCGTGATGGACCCAGTGATATATGATCTCACAGAGGAACAGAGGCAAAAATGAAACATTTTCGTAGTAAATAGTTAAAAAGAAAACAATAGTTCCGGTTGAGGCAAGAATACCATGTTCCCTGAAGATCACTAAACCTGACCATATCTTTCAACATCCTGATTTAGTTCAAAAAAAACAATCTGCAAAAGAACGAAAGTCAACTACGGCATCCCAGGGTGCAGAGCCAGCTTGCGCCGATTCGTCGGAGCGGCTCCCGGCTCCCGGTCCGACAAAACGAGTTCTTCCTCATTTAAAATCCAACGATGATTCCAGAGAACATAAAGCACACTTTCCGAAAGGGTGCAATAAATCAATTTTTTTCTTGCCTGCATACAATCTAGATTTAGCCACTTAGTTCATCTTAATAAACAACTCACTCATTCAAAGGAAAATAAATGAAATGTTTTGCCTTGAGGGACAGTTTTATTTTTAATAGTTTGGTGTCTTAGTGACAGAAGAAATATTCTGCGATGTGAATTGCCTTTTGTTCTTCCTAGTGCTCTGAAGGGCGGGGTGGGGGTGGGGAGGGGTAGAGGGAGTGTCAGTCTCTTCTGAGTTCACCCTGCCTGTGAGCATAAGTACAAGGTTTCTCTCCTGCTTTTGTCTTTGTTACAAATACTCTACTCTTGCAAGGAGCTTCATTGAAAGAAATGGTGGTTTTATCATCACAGGATATCAATGCAATGCCGGGTAATTTTCGTTCTTTTTTTTTTTTTTTTTTTTTAAGCGAGTCATGCCAATAAAAATGGAACTCAAGGATAAGGGATCTCTCTTTAAGAAATAACAGGTACTACAATTGTGACACTGAAATATGAAATCCTGAAAGAAAGACGAGGTCATACCAAAATGATACCATTCTAAACGACGGAGTGGAAGGCACATTTTCAAATTATCTAAGGAATTAACATTATGAGTCCAAAAAGACAGCGATTATGTAAGTCTCTAAAGAAACACAAAAATAAAAAGGTGATACACAGAGATGCACTTCTACTATGCCAGCTTCCCAGGTCGCATATGCGGACTTAAAGGGCTGTCAGAGCCTCCAGAGCAGAAACCGGGTTCGATTCTCTTTTTATCCCGAGCCCGTCATAGTGCCTGGCACGGAGCAGACATCGAATGACAACGTGCTGAATCACAGGATGGACGGATGGACGGATGGATGGATGGATGGATGGATGGATGGATGGATGGATGGACGGATGGACAGATGGATGGATGGATGGATGGATGGATGGACGGATGGACAGATGGATGGATGGATGGATGGATGGACGGATGGATGGATGGACGGATGGATGGATGGATGGGTGGATGGATGCACAGACGGACAGACGGACGAGCGAACTAACAAATGGAATGAATGCTCAGAGGAGGAGAGGCCTCACTGGCTTTCGGAAATGGAGGGGATGAACTCCGTCTCTACATGCCCTGCAGAGAGGGGTGTCCTCGTGATTAAGTACCGTCGCCTACCTAGCCTCAGAGGCGCACTCAAAATCTGGGAATTCTGTTCTTCGTGGGCACCGAACCCCCATCACAGGAACGCTTCCAAAGACCCTCACGACATTCCAGGAAAGTGGGGTTCCTCGGACCGTGTCATGCCAGGGCAGCTGGCTGGTCATGGGGGAGCCGGGCCTTGACGTGGCCACCATTCTTTCCACTGGTGTTGCCATCTGGCACCGAGCGTAAACCAAATCTGAGAACATCTTTCATCTCAACCTGAGATAAGTATAAATAGTAGGGAAAGAGTTTTAGAAAGGGAAGAGGTAAGGGAAAATATTAAGGCAGGAAAGACTAGGTGATCCCTCTAGTTCCCAGTGTGAGCCAATTTAAATGTCACCTCCTTAATGAAGTTTTTCCTTATTCAGCCCATCAGACATGGTACCTCCCTCTTGCGAACCCCCAAAGACTCTCGTGTTGTTGGTCAGCGCTTCTTTAGCATCGACCACACTCCCATTAGACCGTAAGCTTCCTAGGGAAAGGACTCCGTCGTACTCATCTTCATATTTTTTTAGAGCTCCTGGCTTAGCGCGGGAACATGACTGACACTTAGAAAATATTTCTTGCTTTAAATGAAGTTGAAATTGAGAGTGAAAGAAGAACAGATGCAAATTACAAACTCCGAGAGAGTATGAAAGATTCTAGGAAAACAAGACTCGAGCTGTATCAATAATTCCAGGAAAGAATAAAAGGAAGATAGAACAACGAAAATAAAACATCAAGGTAAGATGCACACAATGAAAGAGAAAAGGATAAAAATCACACCAGAAAGTGGAGGGAATTAAAATATTGATTTTCTTTATTAATTTTCATCTCAGAATATTACCGTCAACCCATATGCACCAATATCAAAGCTTTCTATTCCCCATGGTCTCAGAGGCTAGAGAAGAGAAATTTAAAATAATATCTGAAAACAGGAAGCAGAGTGACATTTGTCAACTCAGTAAAATGGGTCATTTTGGTAACATAAGGGCAATATACCTCATAGGTGGGAAAAAGCTTTTCTCTCAAAATTTCTTTTTATACTAGTCAACTCTGTTCAAATATAACTTGTTATGGGCGTTCTAACAGGCAGGAAAAACATTATGCTTTGCTTAGAATTAAATGACGGGTGAGTATTGTTATGAATGCAAAAAGGTTTCATGTTTATATTCCTTGAGCTCCTTTACTTTACAGAGACGGTGGAAGAGTGGGCCTTTGATGGGCACTGTCCTTTAATACAGGACATTCGCTGTATTTCAGCCCTGGGAAACTGAGGTACGAAATGGAAAATGCTCCTATTAAATATGAAGTCTGGCTTTAATTTGGGTCCAGATGTTGGAAAGCTGTCAGGGACGCCGGCAGGAGATACACTGATCTCCAGAAAGAAGCCCGCGTCCAGACCTTTTGGTGACTACAAATCAACTGCCAAGGGAGCAGCTGTCTGGGTGTGGGCACTTCTGTGGCACCTGTGGTCTGGACATGACATACATGACAACACAGGATTTATCTAAGTCTTGGGGACACTGGGTGTGCACCAGGGATACCTGGAACCCTCGGTCACTGAATATCTATCTCAAAGAGACCTCCCATGTATCAGGTTCCCACCAAATGATAAACCCGGCAGTCCAGGTCCCATCTCTATGTCCTTCCTTCCTATGAAATAGATTTCCCTAATTTCAACTTCTGGTCTCTTTGATGAAAAAGCAATGTCATGGGGAGGAGCGTGGAAGGACTGCGGGAGTCTCACTGCATGGAAAGGAGGAAACTGCATTTTAGATTTCAAATTTTAGAAAAATTAGCATTCCAGGTATAATGGCTCTCCCATGGACCTCAGGGTAGCCCCAGACTCCATCCTCAATCAGGAAATTCCACAGTCAAGTGGAACCTAAAGTTGAGGGCCCACATCTTCCATTTTCTAAACCCGGAGGGAGGAATGGGGGAATCGAAAGGTCCAGCACGGGGCCGTGTGTACATCCACGCAGCAGAAACGCCTCTGAATGATGATAAAAGGAGACGAGGACTTGACGAGTGATTTATGGCCCCAGATCCAATGAATGACAGCCCTTTGCCTGACACAGAAGGCTGCCTGGCTCCGTCCTCCCGCCCTGGGCCCTTCTCTTTCCCCCAGACTCCTCCCTTTTCTGCCCTGCATCAGGTCTGCCTGAGACCATCTCTCCCGTCCCTGAACCCCGCCAGTGAGCCTGGGGAGGAAAGAGCTTGCTGGCCCCTCAACTCAGGGGAGGAGAGAACACTGTCTCCTGTGAAAGACAGAAAGAGCATGAGAAATTGGAAAACCCTCAGCAGGGGCTGTGGCACGCGATGTTTATTTAACCAGGCAGCAAATAAGAAAAGAGGACGTTCCCACCAGGGTCTCCGTGTGAGGGGATGGCCTGAAGTGGTCATATGACCCCTCTCTAGGCCCCCCATCAGCCTGAAAGTCTGTCTTTGGGGTTAATTGTGGTAACCCGGCCTCCCTTAGGGCCTAGTTAATTTCCTTTCTCTCCAGAGGTTCATTCTTAAAAATCTGAGATTGACCTAAATTGAACCAAAAAAAAAAATAATCAGAATTGAACTAGGTTAATTGAAAAAAACACTGCTCTGACTACACGAGGGTTTCGTTTCCCGCGTTGGAAAAACCACTCTGAGTTTAAAGGACATAGTCAACAGGCCTAAGAGTGCCTTCGTGTTGTTTATTAACTTGAGCTCTAACTGGGTTAACTTCTCACTCAGTGTTAGCTCCGGGGGGAACACCCATAACTGATGACTGGAATCCTTTTGCAATGATAGTCATGGAAAATGCCAGCCGTAGAATAATTTTATTCAATTTGTGGGTATTAAGTACTCATTAAGTGGCTGGCATTGCACTGAGGTGTGACCCTGAGGAATGGCGACGGGGTATAAAGCAGGACGGTGCATGTGTTGGGGCTGGGTCCCGCCACGGGGACACCTCCCAGGTGGCTTCACGCAGCCACCCCAAGTGCTCGGACTTCGGCTCCAACACCAGGGCGCATTGAATTCGTTCCTGCAGGGAGGCTGAATACAGC
>NW_011888940.1:525884-528287 GCF_000151845.1 Pteropus vampyrus
CCCAGGTGGCTTCACGCAGCCACCCCAAGTGCTCGGACTTCGGCTCCAACACCAGGGCGCATTGAATTCGTTCCTGCAGGGAGGCTGAATACAGCCGACTGGGCTGCTCTCCGATGGTATCAAAGAGAAAAACAAACCCAGTTCCCCCAGTAGTTTGGGGGGCGACGCTGCGTCCCAGGGGGAGGGGGAGGGGGAAGGGGGAGAAAGCCGCCTTCGTTTTTCAGTCGAAAGTCACTCAAGGCAACACCACGTAGCTGTCAATATTGGGAGAATGGGAGAGGGCAATCGAATCACTGCGAATGAAGCAGAAGATAAAAAGGAACCTCGAGGGTCTGTAGCCATCACGAGAGAAGAGCAGGGCTGGAGAGGCGACAGGGTGTCCTGCAAGGACTTGGAACTTCAAGTCCCATACCACCGCCACCACCACTTCGTATTTTATCGTGAGAGAGCCATTTTTTCTCTCTAGGCCTCCAATACCCAACCTTCAAAATGCAAGGGAAGGAGCCACTTCTCTCACCTCCAAATAAAATCGACCGGCGCTGAACTGGAGGCCACTCCCGCCCCCGACTTCCACCCAGAGACAGGTGCAGGGCCGGGGGCGGGGAGGGCGGCCTCGTGCGCATGCGCCGGGCGGGCGGGGCGGGGCTACAACGCTCCCTCCGCCTGGGCCTCCCAAGAGCAGTGCTGTAGGGAGCGCGCCTCTCGCTGATCCCCCGGTGCTGAGCTTGCTCCCAGGTCACCCCACCATGAGGGACATCCTGAGTGGTCCAGTTCTGAAAATAAAAGTGTCTGATGTGATATGGCACCAACAAGGCAGACTGCATTTTCTAAGACATACAGAAGAAAAAAATTGTTCCCAACAGGGAACTAAATTGCTCCTGATAGAGAGTTCTTCTATTGTTTGTGGGTAAAGAAAGAGAAGAGAAAGAGAAGATTCTTTTATTTAAAAAAAAAAAAAAAATCTACCACGAACTCTTTCAGAAACCCAAATGAGCATAAAGAAGAATATAATGAACCACACATCCACGATCTGGCCTAAGAAGTAGAACATGACAGTCACGTCGGAAGGCAGAGGGCAGGTCCCTGAGAAGACCCCGTGCGGGGACATCGAAAAGAGCCCACGCTGGGATCTGACGGCTCCACGGAACAGGACGACACCCACGCCCTCCTCCCAGCTTCCTACGCCCTCCGGTTGCCTCGGGTTTTCAAAGCTGGCCTCCGAAACCAGATCGTTTTGGGCCGCGTCAAGAGGCGGAACGCCAGCAAGCTGCGGTGGGGACGGAGACGACGCCACCCCTGCGGATGGGGGATCTTCTGCTTGTCTCCAGCAGGGACAGACTCCCTCTGGCATCACCAAGAGGGAGGGCCTCAGGCCACACAGGGGCTCAGGCAGGTCTCTGGGGACCCTTGGTGGCTGCTCCCATCCCACGCCCAGCCAAGCCAGGCCCTGTTTGGCTGGAAGCTGGGCCTTTTTCTTCACACAGGCTTACTGCGTTTGGCAACATGTGGCCCATCGCTGGGAGACAGCACACCGAGAAAACGCAAAGCCCAGACGAACATTCCCGTGGTGTAAGCTTTAGAACTGCCATATTTCCTCAGGACATATTTTTGGTCTCGAAAAATAGATCAGGCTGCGGTAACCCAAGGAGAGCAGAACACCAGAGCGGGAAGGACAGAGGGCGGAGCTGTGGAGGCAGCTGTGTCTTAAAAAGGAGGGTCCTCCGGGGAAGGGAAAAGCGACAGACCTGGCTGTTCCAAACACCTCTTCAGAAACATCCTGGTTCCCGCAGCAAAGAAATCATTGAGAACAAGCTGGGGAATTACCCTCCGTGTGTGTCTGCAACCTGCTGAGTCTCCACGCGGGGAAGAGGTGACCACGGAGCTGATGTACATGGCCGGGGAGGCTCTGGGTGCCCCAGCTGTGAGCCTAGCCTTGATGACAAACAGCCCCCTCTGGGAAGGCTTCTTCCTTCCTCCCGCCTTAATTCTGGTCTGACCATTAATAAATACTGCATGCTCTGGGCCCTCAGGACCGAAACGAGACCACGCTGAACTCTGCTGAGGAAGAAAACAACGCTCCAAACCAGAGAATATTAGACCTTCATTTGAGATATGACTCTAAGCATCCCTCCCCTGCCCTGTCTAAGAACCGCCTTCCTTCCTGTGCTCCCAGCACACCGTGAACATGCTCCGAGGGCCAGAGGGAGCACAATTCTCCTTCCATCCTCCACAAGTCACTGGCTCTGCCTCGCTGTGTGAATGATCACGTGACCTGACATTCAAAAACCTTTAAAAGACCTCATGGCCAGTGAATCAAGGCCAGTGAATCAAGTCCCATCCTGACCCTGCTGTTCAAGACGCCCATGACCCGCCTCCGACCTGCACTTCCTCTCTGATCTCCCA
>NW_011888940.1:528337-530277 GCF_000151845.1 Pteropus vampyrus
GTTGCCTCGGGTTTTCAAAGCTGGCCTCCGAAACCAGATCGTTTTGGGCCGCGTCAAGAGGCGGAACGCCAGCAAGCTGCGGTGGGGACGGAGACGACGCCACCCCTGCGGATGGGGGATCTTCTGCTTGTCTCCAGCAGGGACAGACTCCCTCTGGCATCACCAAGAGGGAGGGCCTCAGGCCACACAGGGGCTCAGGCAGGTCTCTGGGGACCCTTGGTGGCTGCTCCCATCCCACGCCCAGCCAAGCCAGGCCCTGTTTGGCTGGAAGCTGGGCCTTTTTCTTCACACAGGCTTACTGCGTTTGGCAACATGTGGCCCATCGCTGGGAGACAGCACACCGAGAAAACGCAAAGCCCAGACGAACATTCCCGTGGTGTAAGCTTTAGAACTGCCATATTTCCTCAGGACATATTTTTGGTCTCGAAAAATAGATCAGGCTGCGGTAACCCAAGGAGAGCAGAACACCAGAGCGGGAAGGACAGAGGGCGGAGCTGTGGAGGCAGCTGTGTCTTAAAAAGGAGGGTCCTCCGGGGAAGGGAAAAGCGACAGACCTGGCTGTTCCAAACACCTCTTCAGAAACATCCTGGTTCCCGCAGCAAAGAAATCATTGAGAACAAGCTGGGGAATTACCCTCCGTGTGTGTCTGCAACCTGCTGAGTCTCCACGCGGGGAAGAGGTGACCACGGAGCTGATGTACATGGCCGGGGAGGCTCTGGGTGCCCCAGCTGTGAGCCTAGCCTTGATGACAAACAGCCCCCTCTGGGAAGGCTTCTTCCTTCCTCCCGCCTTAATTCTGGTCTGACCATTAATAAATACTGCATGCTCTGGGCCCTCAGGACCGAAACGAGACCACGCTGAACTCTGCTGAGGAAGAAAACAACGCTCCAAACCAGAGAATATTAGACCTGCATTTGAGATATGACTCTAAGCATCCCTCCCCTGCCCTGTCTAAGAACCGCCTTCCTTCCTGTGCTCCCAGCACACCGTGAACATGCTCCGAGGGCCAGAGGGAGCACAATTCTCCTTCCATCCTCCACAAGTCACTGGCTCTGCCTCGCTGTGTGAATGATCACGTGACCTGACATTCAAAAACCTTTAAAAGACCTCATGGCCAGTGAATCAAGGCCAGTGAATCAAGTCCCATCCTGACCCTGCTGTTCAAGACGCCCATGACCCGCCTCCGACCTGCACTTCCTCTCTGATCTCCCAGTACTTCCTGGCACAGATCTGATTCTCGCGTCAGAGCCAAAAGGTGCCCCATGTTCTTCCTTCCACGCACACACACGTTCTCTGAATTCACCCCTGAAATGCCAGCCTCCGCTCTCCGCCTGTCCGACTCTCGCCCCGTCTTCCAGGCCAGCCTCTCCACGAAGCCTGCCGAGCTCCCCCCAAACTAAAGGGGCACCCTCTTCATCTAAGTCCTACAGCCCTTTCTGTATGTACCCTTTTGCAGTCTTAAAATGTGTTTTTTTCCTTTTCCATTTCAGCATATACGTCTGTACTTCTCTGTTAGATTGATCCATTTATTAACATTCTCTGAGTGTCTACTGTGCATTTAGACACTGGGTTATATACATAGGGTTCAAAGACAGAACAGGGAAGGCAAGGTCCTTGGCGTCGAGGGGCTTACAGTCTGGCCGGGAAATAACTAAAAGCAGCAGCATCTAATACATACCCAAAGGGCAGCAATTGGTTTCATCTTCACCTTCCCTGTGTGCCCAGCACGGAGCGGATAGCCACGGGAGGTTAAAGAAACCACGAGAACGCCACAGGCTTGTGTGTAGACACATCAGGAAGGTAGGAGGTGAGCTAGCCAGGCTCCGTGGGATCCGCGATGGTGACCCACAGGTTCTATTTTGAGACGCGACGCTGAGGGAAACGGTAGTCTATGGCCACAGCAGCGAACCCTCCCCACACTATATCTATATCCTTAGAGA
>NW_011888940.1:531793-538723 GCF_000151845.1 Pteropus vampyrus
TAGAACAATTGTCTTCTAGTCCCACACACCTTCATCCTTCACTAGGAAAATCAACTGAAGACAGGTCACATGAAATGCATTCTTCTTTGTGCAAAAATAGTTGGGGGGGGGCGGGTGAGAGGGGTTTGCCCAGGACAGATGCAAACAGTGGAAGAAGTGGGGACCACTCTGGGTGCAGGTGCGAAAAGGTTCCAGGCTTCACATCCATTTTGGCACCTAATGACTCCATTTCTCCCAATCTGAGCAAAAGATTTCCCCAGTTATGCCTTCAGCTCCCTTCAGAGGGAGCTGGAGAATGAAAGGGGCTCAGAAACTTCAGGACCTTGAGTCTGAGTGAATATGAGAGAGCCCACAGTGGGCGTCAGCAACGAGGAGCTCTGGTTCTCTGAGCTCAGCAAAGACTGGCAATCAGAAACGTTTCCTCGGGAAGGCTGCTGTGTCCCATCAGCCCGGGACAAGCTGCGGTGGCAGAGCCATCTTGAAAGTAGTTACACGAGAGAACTAGGTGCCCGGTACACTGGCAGTGGCATATGCTGTGCTGCTTGCCCAAGCGAAGGTACCAGTTGTGTAATTATTGTAGCAACGCAGTTTGTGACCATATCATTCTTACCGTAATTGGTGTTGCTGGTTGAGCATATTCTTATTCTTATTCTTATTCTTCTTATTATTATTATTATCACTATTATTATGCCCTTCAAGCACTATTTCCCCTAGATCCTTAGAAGAAGATTCAATAAGGGAGATTATTTCTGTGCCTTAGTTGTTTTATCCTATAGGAACAAGAATTAGTATTCTTGGCACACACCTTCACAATAGTAATAACTATGAATTATAGAAATAATTCTGGCATACTCTGCTTAGAATAAACTGCATTTACAAAAACAATAAGCCATAGACACGGTCCTTTTAATAATATCTGGTACATGGCGTCCACGAAATCTGACGTATTAGGGAGACTGTGGGCTAGAAGGTACTTGAGAGCCCAGAATTTACAGAGGATGCTGAACAAACACATCGACTCCCTTTTATAGCCCCAATCAGGGCTGTTAATGAACAATTAAGAAATACCTCAGCAAACAAAGTCCTCTACAGGAAAAAGATAAAAACTGGACATTTTAAGGGGAAGTATTTGCTTGGAGGTTGAGACAGGGCCATAAGGGGAATTTAAAAGATCTTTACAACACAAAAAGAAGCATTTCGCTACGATTTCAAATTAGTACAGTTTCTAAGGTGATGTTCCAAATAATGTTTATTACCTACTGCTCTAGCTGGACTACTTCACATGTGAATGACTATCATCCATGAAGCTCCAGTGTGGTTTTTGTCTGTCTCTCCTTTCTAGGCCCGAGGTAGCTTCTGGGCCCCTCCTGAGACCCTTGTCCAAGTCCCCACCCATTATTTCTGTTTCACTGGCCCAAGCCTGGCGTGACAATGGCTGCAAGAGGCTATGTGAAACAGACCTAGACCGTCTCTGTGTGAAGATGTACGCTAACTGCCAACTACCTGTAAGGGGTTCGGGCACTGGCGTGACCAGCTTGGGGACTTATACTCCTCTGAGGAATGGAACCCGCCCGGTTCCTAACTACCTTTAGCGCTGGTTGACATCAGTTTCCACGAAAGCTTTACCCAGAAGCGCTTTACCACTTAAGTTTGCGTGAACACACCAGCCCTCCTCTGCTTCTTTTTGGCTCCGGCTGCTAGAATATGAATGTGGCCACAGAACATTCAGAACATTTTTGGAGTCACGGGAATAATGGACGCAAGCAGAGATGCCAAGAGTCGGGGTGTGGAGAGTGGGCTGGGCCCAGGGAGGGGCTTTCACGCTGCTCCTCCAGGAGAAGGGGGAGGGAGACGCATCACGGAAACTGGGAGATGGTATAAAAAGTCCGCTTCCTGATCAATATGAAACACAGGTGAGGAAATCTTGAAAAGCGGACAGACGCTAGCTGCGTGGTAATCGGGGGCCCCGTAACGCATCCCACGCACAACAGTAAATATCTACCCACGGTCTGTTTGCGATAGCTTGAAAGTCTCACTCTTAGGTCATTTTCCCAGATCAAATTCAAAGGTACACGTCGTGAAACACCAAAGGATGATCAATCAATGTTTGTTGACTGAAAAAATCTATGAGAAAAGTAGGGAGAAGGGAAAATAACAGAGCTGTATTAAACATCTACTGCATCAGAAACCATCTTCATGGCAATCCACGCACGAAGCAACTACCGCGCTGGCCATTTTTCTCATGGGCTCCAAAATCGGCTTCCTTGGAACTTTAGCTCACTCTCATGACATTCAGAAAACGGGTATAAGTTCAGAAAGCAAGACTGGGATTTGGACCCAGATCGGCCAGATTTCAAAGCCCACGCTTTTTCCACTCCACCCCATTAGTCTGTGTCCTTCAGTGAACATGAACTTCTCAGTCATCTTCTCAGAGCAGATTGAGTTCAGGTGAAGGTGCACGAGAAGCTGCGTTCTGCCATGGGGACACTGGACAGCGTCGCGGGGAACCAGGGACACGAAGTGGTATTTTTCTGCTGACACCCCTTCCCGGATCTCAGTAATAACAGTGAGCGGCGGCTCGCAGGGGCGCTGTGGCACAAAGGACCCAGTCGTTCAAAATGGGATAATTGAGTACATATGGCCTGCCTGGCCGTCCTAAATAAAGCTGCTCTCTCCTTCTAACGCCCCAAGGCCAACATAACATAGGCCAAGAGGCCGCCTGCCTTTCAATATTCAGGCGGACTTGTAAAATAGCGACAACTTAAACCAGAGCAACTTTAAAACCTCAACAGGAAATAAAAGCCTTCTCCCCCAAAGCAGAAAGTCCGAGCTGCCTCCTCGGATACAATCACACCCCTGTGGTGAAAAATAACTGGGGGTGAAACTGTATTCCTATTTTAAAAATCCCTACAGGAGCCTGGCGAAATGAGAAATGGGTCCCCTTACCCCACTGGCCCCTAAAAAGAAGGCATGTTTCCATTTTACGACAGGCTTTAAATAGTAGATAATGACTTCGGGTAATGTGCAGCTTTGATTTCTTCAGGCTGTGAATCTAAGGAAGTGGAAAGCTGGTTTTATGTTCCAGCAAAGATCTAAGACCTAGAATTACAAGTCATTTATTGCAGTTTGCCTCTAGGTGGTTGTCTTAAAAGTTACGAAGGTGCAATTATCCAGGTGGCTAATAACCTTGCTGAATGCAGAGTTCCAGTGGTCACGGAAGAAACTCTGGGCGGGGCTGCGGGACAAAAGGCAAATGGAACAAATCTCAAACCGCCAAGAATTCAGAACCCAGTAAGAGCCCCTCACTCTCTACCGACAAATCCTAAGGCAGGTAACTGCTCGCTCTGTTGTTTTATTTTGAGCGTCACATTATCTACATTCTAAATGCTATGTCATTTCTAAATGGCACTGACCTGGCCTATGTGTATGTTTAACTTGTAATAACTTGAAACTCAGGAGGTGAGGCAGTGGTGATATTGAGACTGTGTTTCACTCAGGCAGGTGATCCAGACCCAACGGCCCAGGCCTCAAGTCCAACTCCAGTTCTTAGCCATGTGGCCTGGAGCAGGTTCCCTTAACTGTTATCGTCTTCAGCTGCCGCATGAGTAAAATGAAATAAAAATGCCTCCTCCTCGGGATACTGGCCACATGGTGTGGGATTAATAAACATTTTTTGTAAGCCAGTTACCTTTTCCACAAAACAAGAACAAAGAGGCTTTAACTGGGGTAGCACGATGGCCTTTGCCCTATTTGAAAACTGCCCAGCAATACGGCCTCATCAATGCAGCCAGTGTTACGCCGATATCTGTACGTTGTGATTTCAAAAATGCTGGGAAATCCTATGACCCCAAAATCAGCCCCGCAGATAACAGAAATTCAACAATTAGAGAGTCATTCCTTTGGATTAAAGCTTTGATTTCTATGAAAAGGCAAGTTGCCCTGGAAGAAATAACAATAATAATCCAAGGCTATTATCAGTCAGACAGTGACAACTTTTCATCCTTTGCTGAAAACAAATACAAAAATACATATTAAAGTAACCAAGGAGGAAAGTACGGCATAGCCCCAACGGGGAAAGGAATACAGATTTGGGAAACTGGAGAAACACGAGTCCATGTGCACACTTCCACGTACAAAGATGGTGACACGCGCTCTTGGGGTAGAGATGGTGGTAAACAGCATCTGCTGTGTAACACTTGCATTAATCATATTCTAAAATATTGAGGATTGCAGGCATAATATTCCTTCCTCAAAGTCCCTGGAACTGCAGAAGATTCAAATATTTTGTCTAAGAGAGGACCGAGGCTCTAGACAAGAATCAAGAAACCAGAAGGGAAATTTAAAAAAAAAAGAACAATTCATGAAATTCTGTTCCTCATTGGATGCCATGTGTTGCTGTAAAGGTGTCCCGATCTTTCACTGAGGGTCTGTGACCATGAGATTTAGGAGAAGGATGAGAGGTGGGATTATCACCGCCCCTATTCTGGAAATTAAAAATAAATAAGCCGTAAAGAAACAGCCTGGGGTTAGGACCGTCACGTACTTTTTCGAATCTCATCGCACGTCGAGAGCACATGCCAAGTGTAGACACCTGGTAAGTGGCTGTGGATTTATTACTGATGGACTGTAAACTGTACGAGGGCAGAGACCAGGCTTGGTTGTTTGACGATCAAAAATACTTTGCATAACTGCTTGATGTATAGCCGCCCTTCAATAAATATTTGTGGATTGCACGAACAAATGAATGAGCAAGAGGATGGATGGATGGATGGATGGATGGATGGATGGATGGATGGATGGATGGACAGATGGAATGAAATATGCATAAAGAGAAACATGGATCAGATGATTTAAATCTGGAAACAAAGGAGCAGCCTGAATTCTCCCCTAATTCAGCTCTCCACTACCATCCAGCACACACCTCTGAGCTGTACCGAAGGAAGGAAGGAAGGAAGGAAGGAAGGAAGGAAGGAAGGAAGGAAGGAAGGAAGGAAGGAAGGGAGGGAGGGCAGCATACGTGCGCATGCGTGTGGGTGGGGGAGCGGTATATTACATTCACTAAGACTGCTCTCTTTTGCTATGAGGACCTGTCACCCTGCCAGCCATAAGTCTAAGGACATTTAGATCTGCATCTGATAAGAACTGAGAGTGATCAAAGTTTGAGGGGAAAGGGTTTTCTAGGAGTGAGGAGACCTGAATCTTGCCTCAGCTCTGTCACCAGTCTTGTGACTTGGAGAAAACGATGATCTTTCAGGACCTTCATTTCCTCGTCTGTTGAGCACTTACCCAATATTAGGATCTGCTCTAATCATTTGACATGCATTATTTATTTGAATCCTTCTGTAGCCTGTGAGGTGAGTATTTTTTCATTCCCATTTTACAGATGAGGGAATTGAGGCTCAGAGCCACAGATAACTTGTCTGAGGGCACACGGCTTAGTAAGTGCCTGGGATGTGAACTCAGGCCATCTGGCTCCAGAGACTGCACTGACTGCTCTCCTGATTTAAACGTCCCAAAAGGCAGGCCCTGGGTCTGCTTTGCTCACCGCTGCACCCCTGATGCTTGGCCAGTGCCCGAGGGAGGCAGCATGGAGGAGACACTCAATGAGTATTTGCTGGGAGAAGGAAGGAAAAAAGGGAGGGGGGGAATCACAAAACGGGACCTGATTCCTTAGCTTTTTCTTACCCACGGCTCGACCACGGTCTGTTTAAGACAGAGCTGGCTGAGGCCGGAAATCTCTGAGAAACGGTCGAATGTGAAGCTGAAACACACTTGTGAAATTCAGGTGTGTATGGGAACTAATAACTTTGAGGATGTCAAAAAAAAAATCGTATGGTGATCATCTTGGATGACAAAACTGCAGCTAATTGTCGTCTGTGTTGTGAACACCATTTACTTCCCCTCTGAGGCATGAAAAGGTCGAAATCTCCCTATATATCACTTTAAATAACAAAAATATACTTCCTCAGGGGAACTTCGACTTTGGGCTCTATCTCTGTACTGTTTGATTGTCTACGATGAGCATGAATTAACTCTTACATCGTTTTACAAATCAAGTACTAAAAATAAATCCTTAAAAACAGACATCTCTTCTCAAGGGAACGATCTTATCCCCGCTTCTCAAACCTTCCCAACGGGTAGGTACACAGCCCCCGTCCCTGGCCATAAGCAACTTCTGAGGCGTGTGTGTTTTAAAGAACAAGGTTACTATAATTATATTGAGCTAAAATAAAAGATCGGTCTTCACTATCCTCTTCAAAGTCTCCTGCTCTGGAAAACTAATAACCTGGGGGTGAAGTGAGCCCCGCCCCCTCCTCTGATCTTCCCGCCTGATGGATACTATTCAAGGCGAAGTGTTGAGGGATAATAAATAGGTTCAAACTATGCCACACACCAGTTCATTAAAAGTAATAAATGTTCTCCTAGAAGGCCCACAGTCTGTAAGAGGATTACAGGCACAGAAGTGAGGTGGCCATGAGGGCTTCCCCCTTATTTGTCAGGTCTGCAACATCTCGAGGATTTAAGCTTGTTATTCATTCCGCAAATATTTATTATGGGCCTACTATGGGCAGGGAATTAGTCAGGTGCTGCAGAGGATTCAAATACGGATAAGAGATAATCCCTGCCCTTTCAGACTTACAGCATTTGCCAGAATCTTTAAATAGAGAACAGAATCAACCGGAAGTGGGGTTTCTTATCTCAAAAACTGTTTTTCCACCAATTTGAAAAACCGAAGGACTTATATTTTGTTCCGCCTGAAGAGTTTACCGTGAAGAGGGGGAAAATAAGATAGAAAATAAATAAAATAAATAAAATAAGGGGGAAAATAAAAATAATTCTCACACGTGGTGGGTTCCGATGATGGAGGTAATAGGATGTGGTCCATCAAAGCGGGTCACTCAGAGCTGTGTGGGGGGACTGGCGGTCACT
>NW_011888940.1:540083-543982 GCF_000151845.1 Pteropus vampyrus
AAGAGGAAGACTGCAAACAAGGTGCCAGATTACTAGGAGAAAAATACAGGTATAATTTGAAGATGCTGCCAGCATACGTTTTTGCTCACTTGAGTAAAAGTGACATGCAACAGTGGACATCTGCCCAGACCGCAGGTGGGAAAAGGACACCACGGTGGACATTCGTCACACGCAGCTACACAGGAACGTGACGGTTGCTTTTTGAAGGCAGTTTGTAAAGAAATCTTCCCAGATCACACTGGTTCCTACATGAAACCCTAGGAGAGCCTATAAAAAGCAACAATTATCGAGGCCTCAGTTGCCTTTAAGACCTAGTCCCTTTAAAATTTTTCTCCATACACTAAATGCCTTGGAGTCTCATGTATTATGTTTAGACTATGTAATCATCACAGTCGAACAATCGTTAAAATCTACAGCTCTCTCCCAACGCACACCACAGAGTGAGGACATTACTGATGTTTCTATTACGAGCAGATTTGGGCTCTTGGAGAAAACACCAATACTTAATTACAAGTATCTTCATTTTTCTGGTTATACAGGCACCCCGGCCAATGTTTTTTGCTTGAGTCAGTTAAGCGGTGTTAATGCTCTCAGGCTAAACTGTCAGTTTCAAAAGTGAAAAATGAAATATCCTATTGTTTCCATATACCGAGGTCGCAGTGACACTGTTTACAAAATCTGTGCAATTCTGATCCCATGCGACACGCTCTGAGACAGTCTGCCTTCCCCGACTGGTCTCCTGCATCAGCACTGTATACAGAATGAAACTCCAAACCCATTTCTAAACAAGGGGCGAGTTTGAAAAATGCATTCACCATGACAACCGAGCATTAGGCCCTCTCCAAAGCTAAAACAGGGCAGAAATGAAGGTAGAAGAGATCAAAACTTTTTCCAGAGGGAACTACCATATTTCTCTTCCTACAAAAATTAAATTACCCGGCATCCTGCATGGAAGGCATTAACAATCCTATTAGGATCATTTGGGTAGTCTCAAAGGTTCATGGAAAACGGATAAATGCTCACTTAAAAGCAAGAAGAAACTTTCAAATGCAGATGAAGTTCTCCAGCTTCACAATGCTCAGCTCCTCGGATGGTTAAGTGGACACAGCCCTGTCTCTGCTCCAAGTCTCTCTCCGCCATTGACGTGCCAGATGCTTGATCATCAGATGGCCCACCTACACCCGAGTTAATCCTTCAGAGTCCATGTAAATGGTCAATAAACTTGATACGGTGGTGGACAGACTCTGGAGTCGGATCGCCTGGGTCTGAACGTGGGCATCTCCATTTACTTGACCTCTCCGTTTCCTCTTCTGGAAATAATAATGGTAACTAGAATAATAACAGTACCTGGCTTATAAGACTGCTGTGAACATTAAGTGACGTAACGACAGGAAGTGCTTAGAACAGGATCTGACTCTTAATAAACTCTCGATAAGCTCTATGTATTACATCTCTAAAATGAGAGAAGAAATACGGAATTTAGGGAAAAAAACATTATTTAAAAATTAATGCATAAGCTTTCCTTTTGCAAAACTAATTGAAATGGACCCCATCGTAGCTGACCATGAGTGTGGTGGACACAGTGGCTTTAAGAAGTCAAGTACATCAGACGCACGCCTGGTGACTTATCTTTTTTGCCTCCTCTCCCCCAAAAGGAAGAAGTTACTATACGCAGGCACCTAAAATAAACAGTCCTTCCCTCTCTTCTAGATTATATTATTTTAAAAAGTCATCCGTATAGATGATCATTTAGCAAGATGTAGAGTCTGAAAACTGTGTAACTTCTCAGTGTGGTTTATGCAATAGAGAAACTCTTTTAAAAACATATGTAAGAATCAAATTTTTGCAAAATGAACAAAAATTTTAAATATTTTTAGAAGTAATACATGCCCTTTGTGAAGAATTTAGAAAACAGTTTACTAGAGGAGATCGGCAGCCGTCCATAGTGCTCTGTTAATATTTCACATTCAATCACTTTTTTTTCCTGAGACGGTTTTAATTGTCTAGATCAGGACCTACTCCACGTGTAATGTCACATCCTGCTTTTCGTTCACTGAGCATTAATTATACCACGAACATTTTCCTCGAAACACCGGAAACTTTTTATAAATGCCATTTTCGATGACCACATAGTATTGAATCGGAGTGATCGGAACTCATTTAACCATTTCCGTAATGCTGAACGTGGAGCTTCTTTTCAATTCGTGGCCACATGTCATAACACAATCGAGTTGATCATATGCTCCTCTTCATAGCAATGATAACAGTCCTAGCTTCTAGAAAGCACCTCCAGGCTGAACAAACTCATCCCTGATCAATCGTTTCTTCACATGGGCTTGTCTGCAGGCTTCCTACACCTGGATCACGTCATCTAGTAGGTGTTGGTTTTACTAGTTTCCCCATTGAAAGGTAACTTCTTTCTAAATTTCTCCCCAAATCTTGGTGGCATCTTATTGCAGGAAATACCAGGATCGCAGATACACAAATGTTTACATTTATCCAGTTCTGGTACTTATCTTTTATAGGGACACTGAGGCATCAGGAGACTGAGGGGAAATGGAAGTGAAGAAAGTGAAGAAAGCTTTACAAAGGCTCTGAGCTTTTAGTGATATCTGGAAGAAACGTAAGAAAATTATTTCAGGAAGCTTGCAGGAAAAGGCATCCTAGAAACGAAAGGAAAGTGGGTACTGGCATAGGAATTAGCATCTGGTGTTTCCTAAGTCGGCAGAAGATTATGGGACGTGCTCACGGGCAGCCGTGGGACAGCTGCCTACGCCCCCCATCGAGGGTCCAGGCCCCACGCCAGAACAGTCTGAAGCAAAGATCCAGGAGACAGTCTGAAATGTTAAGGTCACAAGTGGCTCGGTTCTGATAGCACCTGGCACAGAAGGAGAAAGTGTTCTTGACAAGTGAGTCCTAGAGAGCTGAGCAGCTAGCTGGGGACCCCACGGAGTGGGGGACCCCTCTTGTGCAGTGTCCCCTTAGACTGCCTTTCACTTTTCACGAACATCTCACCACTCTAGAGAGGATGGTCTCACTGGCCACAAAGAGAGGATGCTAAGTTCTAACTTCCCAAACAGCACATGAAAGGGAAGAGGTTTCCTTCTAATTTGGGGGCCTTCAGAAAGATACCTTTCAGCAGACATCTGGAACCTGAACCTCCACAGCCTGAGGCCACAGAGCCCTGAGCACCCCAAACACATTTACCCACAGTCCGATTGTTAGTAGAAAACCGAATGTTGCTTCTCTGTGGCTTAGCAAGGTAACAGCATGAGATAAACTTTAAATGACACTTTGCTGTTCTTAATCACTACCTTTTGTTTTTTTCTTAGAGCAAATGACGTTGAAAAGAAACAGACAGCCATAGTTAACTCTCCAGAACTGGCAGAACATAAGAAGAGAATGTTATAATCTATATCTTCCGGGATTTCAAAGAAAAAAATCACCAAGGCAAGCTAACAGTTCATGATTTTTTACTGTGGTAAGATATATATAAGACTTACCCAACTAACCGTTTCGAAGTTTACGGTTCAGTGTCATTAAGTGTATTCACACGGTTGTGCTACAAGCAACACCACTCAGCTCTAGAACTTTCTCATCGTCCCAGACAAAACTCTGTACCCGTCAAACACTAATTCCCCATTCCCCTCCCCCAGGCCCTGGCGGCCACCACTCTACATATTCTGTCTCTGAGTTTGACGATTCTAGGTATGTCATCGTGCGAGTGGAATCGAACGAGATTTGTCCTTTTGTGCCTGGCTTGCTTAGCTTAGCAAAATGTCCTCGAGTCCTCGAGGTTCAACTATGGTGTAGCATTTCAGAGTCTTCTTCCTTTTCCAGGCTGCATACTATAGATCGCATTTCGTTTATCTGTTCATCCACCAATGGACACATGGGCC
>NW_011888940.1:545352-549345 GCF_000151845.1 Pteropus vampyrus
ACCTCCCCCTGCCTTTCAGAGTCACTCTCTGAAAACAACTGTCAACAACAAAGTTATTTGAAATCCCTTTTATCTCATAGACACAGTGAGGTTTCATTATCCCAAGGGGAACTTTTTATGGCCGTTTCGCTGGTTTTAGTTGCACCCAAATAAAGCAGAAAATGAAGGAGCACAGCGAGATGCTGGTGGGATGACCTGTCATCAGAGGCTGAGGAAGCAAAGTCCTGTCTTTATTAGAGTTGCTTGTGCACAATTCCCGAGGGATGCTGCCTGCATCTCCAGAATCCAATTCCGTCTGTGACTCATTGATGGGGAATTCTGTCCTTGTCACTGTTACTCAGAAAACAAGCATACCTGGAAGGGAGGACGAATTTTGAGAAAATGGAAACATGAGAAATATAAGTAAACTGGTGGCAAATGGAATTCTTGACCCTGGTCATTAAACTACCAGATGACTGCCCGTTTCTGTGATATAAGACTTGCAATGTGCCGCCCGCTCCAGGCTGTGCAAAGAGAAAAGAGAGACCACAGTGTCCATTGACTGAGAACAAAGCTAACTTTCAGAGTAACAGAACAACCTAAGAAAGGATGTTTAGAGCCACTTATTTTAGAAACACAACCTGTATCTAAAATTATGTAGACTCTCCCTTCATTACCCCATTCTCGAGGGCCAGAACCACCTCTTACTAAGCATCTCCACCGCCTTAGCACACAGCAGGCTCTCAAAAACGCGTGTTGAATTGAATTTGAATGGAATGATTAGCATAATCCCAGAGAAGCAATACAAAAATTTGGCTCTGAAAATTAACTGTGGACTTGAGTGTCTTAGATTCCAATCTAGACTCATATGGTTTCCCACTGTCCTGGGATATAAATACACAAAGAAAGGTTTAAGTAAGTGCTCAGTGGACAGACGCTTTCAGGGCAAACCAGAGGCATGTTCGATAATACATCTCTATCTGCTGCGGCAGTAATAAACTTGTGTCAATGCTCTCGAGATAAGGTGGAAGGAACCAAACAGCCACATCTGCTAAAAATAACCCACAGCTCATCGCACAGCCCCGGCTCCCTGGGAGACGCAGGTGTACTTCCACGCGTAATAAAAAGAGTCCTGAAAAGTCCATTTCAATTGCACCAGGGAAGAACTATTCCTAAAGGTAAACCATGGATGAATCATTTTGCGAAGAGAACTAATGGTCCACATTTAATGTTACATAACTTCAGAGTTTTAAATATTGTCTCTTTTCTTATGCAAGAGAGATGAATACATTTGATTTTCAATAATTTCTCTCAAGATTTTAAAATCGAATGGTGGATGGAAGAACATTGACCATGACCCAGCTTTCCGAGAGAGTGTGCGCATACAAGTGTGTATTTGTGTGTGCAAACGATGAGTCGCATGTGTGTGCACGAATGCCAAGATCAGTCCCTAAGGCCGCCCCACAGTCCCTCTCCACTATCATCACTCAGTTTGCTGTAGAGCAAAGCTATTTCTGGCTACGTGCCCAAAGTGTTTTGAGACCTGGCCTGGAGCTCCGGTTACAAAATATTAAAGTTCATTTTGACAGGCTACCACTCAATTTGCTTTTGCAAAAGGGAACATCCTATGAGGTCATTGCATCTAGCAACTTCTATCTTGTGTCACTAGACTTGGATTTGGGGAAAAATAAGCCCAGCATCTCGCCTTCCCCCACTTCTCCAAAAGTTACACCTGGTCCCCTAGTGGCCTTGGGAGGAGAAGCAGAGGTGTGCCTGTGCCTTTTGCAGGACAGGGAGGGGGCAGGGTGTTAAAAATCCCCACCGAAAGCAAGAATGGAGAGACAGCTTTATCAAGTAACTACATGACAGCACCCCCAGCAAAAAAAAAAAAAAAAACACGATCGCTGTCTACCCTTCCGACAGCTCGCTTGGCAGACTGCCCTGGTGCCACAATGACTTCATCGTGCCACGCCACCAGGCTTCTCTCTGATGGCTCGTTTGCTTTGTCACCTCTGATGCTGGTCAAGAGGTCAAGCCTTCTTCTGCTTAGTGCCAAAGTCCTGGAGTCCACCTCCCGCCTCCAAGTTGCTCGTGTGACAGGTCTCTGTGTCAGAGATTTTGGCAGGCTCTCCAAGCCCTGCCTGTTCACGTGCCAACTCTCATGTCAATCTCCGGAATCTTGGCTCTACCCAGCATGTGATGGTCACTATGTATGTTTTGTTAAAAAATAAAGAGCAGAAAAGAAAATCTGCAATGGAATTCTAAATCTATCTTGTTGAAACCTGAATGAGTCTGGGAAAATTTTTTACTGCAGGGAAAGCAAATGACCTTAACTCAAAAGGGATCTCAGCCCTAACTTGGAGCTAAAACTATAAAAAACGCTTAGAAGAACATATCAGAATACATCTTCATGATCTTGGATTCGGCAATGACTTTTTAGATATGACAACCAAAAGCTCGGCACTAAAAAAAATGAACACATTGGACATCATCGAAAATAGAACGTGTGCCTCAAACAACATCATCGGGAAAGCGAAAACGTAACTCACGGATGGGAAGAAAATACTGGGCAATCGCACATCTGATAAGGGACTTAAATCCGAAGTATATAAAGGATTCTTACGAGCTCAGTAACACCAGTCATAATAACGACAACCAAAACGCCCAACTCTTTAAAAATGGACAAAAGATTTGATTAGACGTTCCTCCAAAGAAAACATGTGAATGGTCAATAAGCAAAGGAAAAGATGCTCAACCCCATTAGCGAAATGCAAATCAAACCCACAAGGTGATACCACTTCACATCCACTTATATCAACAGGACAGACAATAAGGCCAAGAAAGGAATCCTTATCTGTTAGAATGTCAATGAGGCGGCCACTTCCAAAGGGTTTGAAAGTTTCTCAAAATGTTAAACACAGAGTTGCCAAGTGAACTAGCAACCCACTGCCAGGTAGCTAGCTACCCACGAGAAGAGAAAACGTAGGTCCACCCAAAGACCGATCTACAAATGTCCATGACAGCACCTTTTGCAATAGCGAAAAAATGTAAATAACCCACATATCCATCAGTTGACATGTGTCTACCCACACGGCGGATACTATCTGAACCTTGAAACCCCTGTGCGAAGCCAAAGAAGTCGGTCACAAAAGGCCACCCACTGTACGATTCCATGGGTATGAAATGTCCAGAACAGGCGAATCGGTAGAAGTGGTGAGCAGATCGGTGGTTTCCTGTGGCCGGGGGATGGAGAGTGACTGCTAACAGGCATAACACTTCTTTTTGGAGTGACAGGAATGTTCTGAAATTAGATTGTAATAATGACTGCAAAATTCTGGAAATATACTAAAACCCACTGAATCGTACGTTTAAGACGGGTGAATTTTATGGAATGTCAACTGTGTCTCGATAAACTATTTTAAAGAAAGAACGACTGCACATCCTTCTTTACACAAACTGGTCTACAAAACTGGCGTTAGCCTGCGGTGGCCGACTTCTCCTCCTCAGCCATCTCGGGTGATCCCGCCCGCTTCGTCTAGTTCACAAAGCTGAGACTAGAAGGATTTGCCGTGGCAAATACACCCAACGGTCTCATCTTTTCCCTAAAATCATCATTTCCCAAGAAAAGCAATCCTAAAAGGAACCGAAAGAAAAAAAAAACAAAACCAAACCAGAAAGCACTTTAAAACCTGTTGCTTTTAACCAAACCCCCTCCACACACACACACACACACACACACACACACACACACCAGTGTCTTTCCCAACAGAGCCGGGGGCAGCCATGTTTATTTTTATCTGCGTTATAATGTAACAAAAGAAATATTCATTTTCTTGTGGCTGGTTTTTTTTCCCCTTTTCCTACAACATTTTTCTCTCCTGAATTCTCCTGAGGTCATGTGATACAATCTTGAAAATTTACACCATAACGAGATCAAGAGGGGTTGGCGAGAGCCTGTGCAGTAAATTGGCATCCGTGCTAATCGATAACCTACTTTCAAATGAAAAGAGTCAG
>NW_011888940.1:550350-552332 GCF_000151845.1 Pteropus vampyrus
GCTGAGGAGGCAAACACCTACCTGGCCTCAAGGCCCAGGTGGAGAGTCTGCCCCCACCCGGCCCTCCACACTTGCCCTTTGGCCTTTGTAACTCGGTTCCGGGCTTGTTTGTTGACACGCTTGTCTTCCTGTGAGTTGGTAAACCTCCTGAGACCAAAGTCTGGGTCTCATTTTTTTGGGGAATCTGTAGCATGTCACACACAGAGTGGCTCATTAGGGGTTTAATACATGTTTGAGGAATGAATGAGTGAATGAGTGAATGAGTGGTTTAATGCAGTCATTCGGGCCTGCCTCCTGAGAGCATTCTTTGCAGTGTTTCAAACGCTGTTTTAATTCAAAATAACTGGGAGAGGGGGAGGGAAAGTGGGGGGTTGTGGTTTAAGGGTACAGAGCTCCGGTGTGGGAAGATGAGAAAGCTCTGGAGATGGACAGTGGAGACAGTCACACAACCCAACCCGTGAATGCACTTAATGCCACTTACTGCACATAAAAAATGGTCGTTCTGGTGAATTTAATTTTATGTACATTTTACTACAACAACAACAAAAAAAGATAAACTTAGGCTAAAGACCAAGAGCTGCAGACTAACCGGACGGCGCGGGAATCTGACCACCGAAAGGACGAAGAGAAAGCACCCGACAGAAACCAAAGCTCCTGTTCCGTGACACTGCGGCCCCAAACCCGCGGTGACGAGCCCCAGGTCGCACTGGGTTATTTGGTGGTACCAGAAGGTTCTGAGCTCCTAACACAGTGCCTGGCACAGAGTAGGTGCTCTGAACATGTCTCGAATGTTCTAGAATCGCTTGAATAGGCAGCTCGAGGCTTAGGACTTGCTCTGAGGTGCAGAGCAGTGGTGGGGAGGTTCGACCTCCGCGTGGTTCTGAGGGACAGAATATTCTCTGCTCAGAAACTTCAGCGAGTGCCTGGCCTCCTCGTCTCAGCCTTCTACCCCCGCCAGCTTCTACCTCAGGCTTCCCCTCCCTGCTCGAAGCCGAGCCTCGTCCTTCCCTGCGCCAGCTCTTGATGTAACTTCTCTCTAAACAGAAAGCTGTAATCCCCCACTCCAGGTCTTTCATTTTTCCAGCTGAAACCCAGGTCCCGAGGCCATCAAACCTGTGACAGGAGAAACCAGGGTTCTGGAGGTTCAGGAGAGCATTTTTCTTTCGCCTCACTGGAAGGGTCATTTTACTAATCAGAAACAGGCCCGAACTGCCACCACCGTCATCCATCACCAGAAGGAAAGGGGGAAACACACACACAAGACAAGGAAAAGCAAAACCAAGAGGCAATGAATCCAACCTCCATTTCACAGACGGAGGGGAATAACGGCCCCACAGAGACAGCATTCAGACAGCAAGGAGGAAGCCGGAAGTCGCCTGGCTCTGCACCACGCTTTCCTGGCTGCTCGGATGAGCCATTCATCAGTGTCACCATCTGCATTGTCATGCTAACGTGTACCCACGACAGCCCAGTCCTTCTCAAGTTGGACACTCCGCGAACCATTCCCGGCAAAAAAGCTCTAAATAGGGTTACTTAGCACTAGTTTCTTATTAAGAGGTAGTGTTGTCTTACAGGGAATCAGGGATCAATAAAGAGAAGGTTGTCTTCGTCTAAAAATTAGGGGGAATGGCCACACTCCTACAAGTCTGGGCAGAGGTTATGGCCAACGGCCTGCAGATCTCTCTGCAAACCACCGATTCACAAAACTACCAGAGAGAGTTAAAGGCTTCATAACAGATTCTACTCAGAAGTGAACATTACCTACAGAAGAGAATGCGTCATCTGAAATTCAGAGGCCCCGTCACCTGTTGTCCCTCCCCGTCAGTCGAAGGCACAGGAGGAGTTGACCCACCAGCCGCCTCTGAGCCCCTACACTGAGCATGGAAAAGCAGAACTAGATTCCTTGCCTATCTGGTGTCTTGGGGGGGCGTAGCTAACACATGGCATTTTACACAACACCCGTCAGGGCCGTCAGCACCTTC
>NW_011888940.1:553132-569621 GCF_000151845.1 Pteropus vampyrus
ATAAAAGAGACCTCAGAACTCAGAATATGGCTCCTTCGTTATTTTTAAATCATGGCTGGACTCAGTGACTTTCTACATCTCGCCAGAAAATTTGATTTTCTAATTTTTTGTACTTGTTTTTCTATTTGGTTTTCAAATCTTCGCTTGACAGACTCTTGAAGAATCTCAGACAATGAAAACTTGCCCTTGGCTGGCATCTGCGGAGAGAGCCACCCAGGACCTCAAAACAAAAGGCAGCCCTGTCTCCTATTTACTCTCCCTCCTCCAAGTTCCCTGTTCTGGGCCTCTGTGTTCACGTGCCCACCTCAGCTGAGTCACCCGACATAATCCCGCTCACAGCACAGGGACCGTTATCAGCCGCCCAAAGGGAAGGCAGCTGAACACCTGGAAAGGAAGTGAGTTTCAACCTCCTAAGATTCTTGGTTCAGACCCCTACGCATTTTCGGTAGAGCTGAATGATGTAACTAAGATGTCATCCTTTCTCAAAACTGTAGCAGGGGAAGAAAAAAATTGGATCTGGACCTAGCATATCCACTACATGTGTTCACATACAATAATCGCATAGACTTTAGTCATATGCAACCTATATTCCAGGAATATAGAATAATATCCTTGGCATTTTTGTATTAACATTAACATTAACATAAGTAAAGCCTTTTACAAAAACATCTCTAGAAATTGCAGCTCCACTCTTAGATTTTCCCATACCTATTTCTAGCTGCTATCTAGCGTGCGTGTCACCCTATCCTTCTTCCTCTGCTGAAATGCACTGGAGTCTGGAGGCAGATCGGCTCCAAGCTGTAATGGAATATGTAGCCTTTCACCTCTGGGTCACGATACTGAAGCTGGGCCCCATCGGCAGCATCTGAAAGCAGTTACTGTACCATCCATGGTCTTGCTTAAGACAAAAGCCACTGTTTTAGCTTTTCACCTTTGTGGGAAGTCTCATCCAGGAAAGGCAGCAAGGAACGAGCAACGGTCCCCCAAAAGAAATCCCAATTAGCCAGAGTCCATAAGAATGTGACCTGACCTTGCTGGTGACCTTGACTGAGGGCCCAGGGCCTAGTGCGGTGACCGGCACAGAGCAGATGTTGTATAAACAGTTGTTGAATAGAAGGAGAGATAAGTTTCTGGGCCTCTCTATCCTCCTTTCCTTCTTATGCCTCTTATGTGAAGTTAAGACAGACTACTCCGTACCCAGCCATGACGTTCCTTGAAGGGAAGCGGCGAGAAAGATGGGGAAAAGTGCCAGAGGCCCGGCACCGAAACCTGAAGAAAGTGGCTATATACATAGAAGGTTGTATCAACTTATCTGCTCTTTACGAGAGTCCGTTTGCTATAAATCCAAAAAAGCAATACACACAAACGTGTTGACAAATTTAGAAAAATTATGCCATCATTGAACACACTGCTGTCAAGTACCCAAGAGCTAATGTCTTCTTTTTTTTTTTTTGATTTACTGCAAAATGTGCAATATCGTTACACTAACGTATTAATAACTGTGATGCAGGGAACCATTCAATGTGCTGCCCTCCCAGAGATTTATTTGTCAGCTTAACGTGTTGACTCAGTGACGAGGATGCCCCTGTAAAACTTGTCGAACTATCACAGGCGCCAGCAAAACGGCTGCTGTGCACTGGTTCCTGCAGAACGGAGTACCGGGGGTCCCGCCGGTGACACGCGCCATCCCACGGCAAAAACAGAAGGAGGAGCTGACGGGCTCCTGGCTGGCCAAGGCCAGTCTCTTCGCGGAAGGTAAGTGGAGGGGAGAGAAAGGAGAGACAGGTGGGAGGGACTCCTGCATCCCCCCATAAGCCACTCGCCTGGCCCATTTCGGGATGTCTCCCCTTTCCCTCCCGAGGGACCGTTTGAGGCTGGCAGGGAGGCGGCACATCAGCAGGGTATGAGGATTAAATGTGACATTGCACGTAACGTGCTTAGAAGTGTCTGGTGGTCGCATCAGCACCCGTTATCACGGTTACCCTTCATGAGCCATTACCGAGGGGACCTGCCTGAGCAGCAGGCAGTCCGCGGGGTTCTCTCTTCCCTGGGAACACTATTATGTGACACGGATTGTACTGCTATCCGTGTGTATGTTAAAATATACATAACCTAAAATTTACCATTTTAACCATTTGTAAGTGTTCACTTCAGTGGCATTAAGTACATTCCCATCCACCATCACCATCCACCTCCGGAACTTTTTTCACCTTCCCAAACGCTTTACTCATCAAGCAACAACTCTGCCCCCCTCCCCCAGCCCCTGGCACCCCGCCGCCCTGTCTCTCTGAGCTCCAGGCCCCTCACATAAGCGCAGTCGTACAGTGTTTGTCTTTTGCGTCTGGCTTGTTTCACTCAGCATAATGTCCTCGAGGTTCGTCCGCGTTGTAGCACGTGTCAGCATCTCCCTCCTTTTTAAGGCTGAGCGGCATATGCATCTCACTGGAGCTACAGACCACCTTTCGTGGATCCGCTTCTCCGCTGAGGGACACTGGCGTGGCTCCCGCCTTTGGCTCCCGCGAACGCTGCTGCCGTGACCCTGGGTGATGTACGGCTGTCCGGATGGACGACGTGGCATCGAGTTGTCGTTCCCCTCTTTCTGAAGGCAGTGTGCCAGGGTCTCCCTCTTTGGACACTTGCTGTCTGGCAACACTGCATTTCCCAGGGGCCCGGCAGGCCCCCGAGGCCGTTTCCATTCTCTGTTAGTGAGGTTTTCCCTGCATGGCTCGTGTTCTTCCGCCTTCACTCGCCAATTCCTACCCATCTTATTGGCCTCAACTCAGCTGCCACCTCCTCTAGGAAACCCCCTCACCCCTTGACATTCCTTAAAGGCGTGCTGTGACAGAGAAGTGACAACGGCCCAGAGCAGCGGCCTGAGCAGTGGAGGCTGCTTCCTGTGCGCCCCCAACTGCACTCGGCACACGCTTCCAGCCCGCCCCGCAGACTGTGAGGGACTCGAGGGCAGGACTGTGTCCTCCTCAACTTTCCGTCCCCGGCGACCACGTACGTATACGGCAAAGGCCAAGAAATGCTGGACAGGAAGAGGAGAAGACAGACGGATAGAAAAATGAATAAGGAGGTCAACGTCTAGATACGTTGTTTTCCTTTTCTCGAAGATACTAACATTTAATGAGCACCTACTGTGTGCCAGATGAAACCTGTCCATGAAGCAGTTATTAACACTATGATACAAAAGAGGAAACTGAGGCAGAAAACAGTAAGCCCTTCGCTACGTTCAGAGCTGGCAAATGACAGAGCGAAGGTTCGGATCCAGATGGTTGGCGGCGGGGACCGCGCCTTTAATCACGAAAGTAACGCGACAGTGTGTCACCTCGACAGGGACTCTTGCTCATGATTATAAAATGCTAATGACTAAAAGAGATGACTCTGAGGTCTCCAGGAGTAAAGGTGATGGAGCATGTTAAAAATTAATGGCGTTCATTTAAATCGACATATTACATTGAATTCTGCCCTACGTAAGAATTACAGAGAGGGTCTGGGAAGTCCACGACCCCACTAAAAAGATCCTAAAGGATGCTCTTAAGTAGAGCAATGACCTCTACTCCATTTCTTTTCCGAATCGGCACCACCCCAGTGATGTCTACGGAAAAGTCACCCTGCTTCCTTGTGACTCTGTGCTGAACGTCGCCAAACCAGCCTACCGCGTTTGTCCTCTCAAGCCTTTACTGGCAGAGGGATGCCTTTAGTATCCCAGACCGCCACCCCCGGCATCTTGGATGCAATCATGTGTCACCAGCTCACCAAAGACAGAGGCAGTGCAGTACCGACTGTGCAGGGTCACCTCCCAGATCACGGGAGACATGGAATCCAAGTCAGCGTCTGGGTGAGTGGCCTCGCGCCTGCCCCCTCTCTCGGTTTAGTTCCCACCAGTGATGATGAACGTCCTCCGCGGGAGACACCTGCAGCCGCGTTCCAAGCATCCGGTGGGCTCCCCCACGGCCCGTAATTCTGCAAGACCGGAAGTGAATACCACCGCATTCAACTGAGTGAGAACAAGGACATAGCGACGAAGAAGAAATTCGAGGACCTCCAAACAAGCCGACCCGTAAACACCTAAACCAAGACCCAGCCAGGTGACGGGGCCGCCCGCACTGTTCGCCCGCCATGGACTCCACGCTCCACGCGAGTGCGACGGCGTCGAGCCACTTCCCAGGACCAGGCAGGCCAGGCGCCACGTCCTGCCCGGCCACGCGCCGCCAGCGTCCCCTCCCCTACCATCCCCTCCCCCATCCCAGTGACGTTTTCATTACACAGCAGAGACAAGGAGATTTGTTTTTCTTTCAAAAGGACATAAATCTTTGGAGAATTCATGTATTCGAAAAATAATTGCTGTCTACTGGGTGCACAGACGCCAAACAAAACATGAAATTAATAAGCTATGATGACGACACTCGCAGGGTTTGGAGTCAGGAGGCCCATATGTGCAAAAAACTGCATAAGGAAACCCCATCCGAACCCGATGGGGAGTCCGCAGCCAGACGTGTTCTGGGAGACCCCGGCTGGCCTCCGGACCTCTCCATCATTCCATTATCTCCTTCCTCGCCCCCAAGAAGGGGCATTACGGAGAATCACCCATAACGACGAGTGCTCCATCAAAAAAGTAAATTAGCACAAACGACCCCCGCGAAAGGCCACGACCGGCAACTTCCTGCCGAGTAGCTGCCACACAGAGGACGCAGAGAGCCGGACTCGGCGTATTAAAACCGTGGCCCGTCTATATCACATTTACCACCCCAGCTGCAAAAAACGCCCCTAAAGCCATCATTAGCAGACTCGTAGCTGTCAACCCTTCCTCCACTCGGCCCGGAGAGACAGCTAGCCATCTTCCCTGCTCAACGCCCTTCAACTGCACCTCCCCCTTTATTATAAAAGCTTCGGCCTCACAATGTCTGAAACCTGAGACAAGATGTCTGTCTCCCGTGTCACCTACTCATATGCTTCGCTCAGGGCTCCTGCAAAGTGCAATGCGCACACACAACCGCGCACGCGCACACGCGCACGCACCCACAGCCCGCTGGAAAGACGTCTCCTTAGAAATTTCACAAACGATCACACAAGCAAATCTGGAGAAGAACAAGAGGAGAAATGAGGGATGGTGTCTGAGAACGTAATCAGTGAAAACGTGTGGAGGGTTTGTCGTGCTGAAGGCTGAATGCTGAGCTGGAGATGCTGGCTGCGAACCCTCCACCCAGCCCCTTGAACAGAGGGCAAGAATGGGGTGGAACAGGTGGCATTCCTGCTGCTCTCTGCCTGTTCTCAGCCGTCCTACTGAGCTCTGGGCTGCTAAAGGCCAAATGAAGTTCAGCTTTTAATATCCGTGCTCCCCAAGTTGTGTTTAGACTAAAATACAAATATAAGTTATTAGAGCCGAAATAAGAGTTAGGGAAACATTTCCCAGGAAAGGCGCCTCCTGGGCTAGTGTTAATAAAGAAAAATAAAATCTATACTTATAGACTTGGCAGTCAGCTACCTGCTGTCCGCTTTGCTGATAGTTACCAAAAACGGCAGGGTTATTACACTCGAGCCATGGGCCTGGGATATATAAATAGAGATCTAAACAATTATCTAGATATTTGAAGGAGCAGAGAAAAGAGGAGAAATCTAAGGGGGCTAAGAGAGTTTTGGGAAAAAATTTAGATGAAGAATTTTTTTTTTTTTTAAGAATGAGGAATAAAACGTTTGGCGTTCTGGTGTTCCTATATTGCTACCTTGGATGAAATCCTCACAAATTATTTCTAAATCCTAATCAGGATGGCAGGTTTTTATAAACATAAACCGATAAACAGTCTTATAAGTAAGGCCATACTTTTCCCAAACGTTCTTTACCAAACTGTTCTTCTAAAATCAATTGTCCTTTTGTTTGTCCAAGTTTATTTCTGCCCACAAACACAGAAGACAGTAAAGTAAACAGCTTTATTAAGTAACAGGAAGAATCTTGTCAGTTAATTTATGATCCAAGTTCCGAAAGCAGAATCATCGGCAATGACAGTGCTACCAGTACCTTCGCTCGGATGGGCAAACGTCTGAAGGGACACGCCTTGGATGGCTGAGGTGCGGGTCCCGCACAGGTGGCAGCTAACGGGACAGCTTCAGGCTCTTGGTTCAGCCAGAAATCCATCAAGAACTCTGTCGAGCATGTCCCTCTGGGATTTGAGACAAGAACTAGGCTCCACAAAGTTTGGGGGCTTCTCTCCAGCTTCACAGAGACTCGCAGGCTTGGAAGGAGTTTAGAGACCACTAACTCGCATCCTCTCGGTTTATAAAAGAGATCTAACACACAAGGCACAGAGGTGACTTGCCCAGGAGCACAGTGCTCATCAGTGCTAGAGGCATGACTGTACCTGTCTCCTTATCTAAGGACAGTCATTTTTTACCTAAACAGCTGGGATTGTGCACAACCTCCAACGCCCACCCACCAACCAACCCTTTATTTTCCGTTTCTTTCTCTTCTTTCATCCTTTCTCCTCCTCCTCTCTCTTTTATTCTTCTCCTTTCTATCCTCCCACCTATCCTTCAGGCCCCATCGCCTGGCTTGGCAGAGAAAAAGCGATCCTTTAGTCCACACCGTGGGACCACAGAGAAGACTCTCGAGGCCACTTCTTCAGCTGCCATGCTCGGGACCAGGACGACTCTCTACGAAAAGACACGCGACTGAACCAGGCATCTGATGATTTTTCTTAAACGATAACTGAATTGTTTGCCTGAATTCAACTGCTGATTTTCCGAATAACCATTTGGTTAGGGAGCTCACCAGCTCTTGGTGGCGCTGGTTTCTGATCAGTTAAGACGTCTCCGACAGCTGCATGAAACCACCGGTTAGAAAGAGCGGGCACAGGGAAATCGTGACGATGACTCTAAAGCAAGCAACCGCTCTAAATAAGACGGCGGTATCTCATGGGAAAGCGTAGCCACTCATCACTGCTAACTAGAAGAAAGAATTACGCCACGGAAAAAGCTCGAGCTCTATGAGTTCCTGTTATCTTAGAAAAAAAAATCCTGAATCAGCAATTACAAATCTCGGACATCACTCGGATTAGACAAAGGATGATTAAAAGTTTACATTGGTCACCCCTGGGGTGGCAAAGTGGACTTTAACTTATTATTTGCAGTTTGTGCTTAAAAATAAAGCTATTTTTGTGTGTAAGAACTACCAGAGATTCTAAAACTGTGCTGTATGATGAACTAAGATTTTTTTTCCAAGAACGTTTTGTAGCTGGCAGCAATATTGAGCTTAAACTCCATTAAGCAGAAAAGATTAATTTAAAAAGACCCTCAGCTTTCGCCTGGTCTCTAACATTGAAGACATGTTTCGATACAGTTCTGCTTATCGAAAGAACTCACTCCACCCCAGAGCCTTCTGAAATATTCACCTCCGTAGCAGCATGAGAATATCGACTCTTTCTAAATCCAAGTTGACAAGAATCCTCTCTGCCCAGGTCAGCTCCCTCTCTGGGAGCTGAGATTTGTGCGGGAAATACTTATTGGTGGGGGAAGCGTGTCTTTATTTCCAGACTTCTCCATGGGGTCGGGTCAGAATCGATGCGATAGGATCAGCAAAGTATAACTGCAGAGAAAACTGTCTGAGAAAGATAACATGGACCAGAAGGCAGATAAGCCCAAATTCCCGGTGCTGCTGGGCTCTGCACGTCACCTGTGCAGTCAGTCCCTGGGGGTATCTGCTCTCCTTCATTCGCAGGAGCCCAAATGCCCAGGGCGGTCTGCAATGCCGCCTGCCGGGCCGGAGAGGGGCGGGGCTTCAACAGGGGATTCCTTTCTGCGATAGAGGATCTCAGTCCATACTCTCCGCATCTCAACCGAAAGCAGGAGTCGCTATTTGCAACAGCTGAGTTCTCCTACATTTTCTGTGGAGCCACTCTGCAAATGAATAAATTTAACTATGAGATGGTTTATTCACTTGCAGGTGAAGAAATGGGACCGACGAGGTGGATGGCGCCATATTCTATTTTCTCTGACTGCTGCTTTTCCATTTTTATGTTAGACCAGAGGCAAATGGGAAGGGGAGGGACAGAAAAGGGAGGGAGGGATGGAGGGGAGAGAAAGGAAAAAAGGAAGGAAGGAAGGAAGGAAGGAAGGAGGGAGAGAGAGAGAGAGGGAAGAAGGAAGGGGAGACAGAAAGAAAGAGACAGAAAGAAATCTTTCATAAAACTCAGCTTCCTTGGAAAAAAACAGAAAATGATGGTTGGACTATGATCTCACAATGTTGCTTGATCTTCACAACAATCTAGGCGGGATCCTATCACTGCTCCCATTGTATAGATGAGAATAACCAGGTTCAGAAAGGCTAAGGAACTTGCCCAAGGTCACACTTTGTGATGTTGCCTTGATGCAAAAGCACCAAGTTTTTTGACCCCAGATCTTAATTTCTAAGGTCATAAGATCCTGAAAAAACGGATCTCTCTTAACCTTTCGGTGTCCTCAGCAACTCAAATGCTGCCTCTGCGTTCACCCCTGGAGACATTGTCACTGTCTGTCTCCAGGGCGTAGAATCTCTTCTAACAAAGCTCCCCAAAGACTTCCTCTTCGCTGATTCAACGGGAAGCTCAATCCTTACCTCCTTGACCTCTCCAGTACCTGGCCTTTCATCGCCCCTACCCTCTGAAGCTCCGGCCTCCCTCGGTCTACATGACACCACTTCTCCTGTGTTCCTCCCCCTTTTCTGGCATCTCCTTCTTGATCTATCTTCCTGGCTCCTGGAGCTGCTTGTCCCTTCAATGTCAATGGGTCCCCCGACTCCAGGCTCAGCCATCCATTGTCTCACTCTACAACACATGCTCCCTGGAGAGCTCACACCATCTGTGGATTCCACCGCCTTGCCCACACCGACACCTCCCAGATCCACGTCCCAGCTCTGAAGACACTCTAGGGCCCCAACTGGACCCTCTGGAACATTCCAGCTCAGGCTCTACAGAGCTCAAACCAATTTCATTACACACAACCAACCATTCTCCAAAATCGGACCCACGATGACGAACCCCTCTCGGCCTGTATCCTCCGTCTCAGCTACCGGCAGCACTGTCCACACGCTTGCCCCAGCCGGAACTCCGAGAGAATGCCTCAGCTTCCTCCTCCCGCCCCACCCGTTACAGGTCTTCTATGTGCACGATCTGTCGGGTGCAAGCTGCCTCCTCATTCCCATTGCTGCTGTTGAGGTCTGCATCTTCTTCCACTCATGCCAGGGCCGCTTCTCACCTGGACTCCATGACACCGGTCTTCCAATCCATCTTCTCTCTATCAGAGCAATCTCTCCGAAATGAGTATCCTGTCACTTCATGCCCTTCCTCAAAGCCCTTGAATGGCTGCCCATGGCCTATGGGTTAATGTTCAGACTCTTCAGCCTGCAAGGCCCTTTATCCTCTCCCCGCCCCCTTTCCAGCCTGTCACTCACCCATGCACACCCTGTGCTCTGGTGACAAGAGCCACTGCAGTTCCTCAGGTGCACTGAGGCTGCATAACCTCTTTGAACCTTGTGCCTGCCATTCGCTCGACCTGGAATGTCAATGTTTCGCCTTGTTCAGATGCTGACCTCCTGCTCGCCTTTGCAAAGCCCGCTTGAGCCTCACCCCTCCGTGCTCTCGCAGTCCGCACAGCCTGTGGTCCCTCACTCTAACTCCTTCCTTCCTTGTCTGTCTCTAATCCTAGACTGGGAGTGACTCCAGAGCAAGAATTTTAGTCTTTTTTTTTTTTTTATCTGTGCCATAGAACTGCAGCTGGCACATGAGCAGGAATTAAAAATGCTTACTGGCATACGAATATGAAAGCAAAAACGATGTCAATATTAGCAAACTGAATCCAGCAACATATTTAAAAAATACATTGTGACCATGTGGAGTTTATTATGGATATGCGAGGATGGTTCGTTATTAGGAAATCAATGATAATTCACGATATTAATAGATCTAAGGAGAAAAATCATATGTTTCCCTAAACCCTGAAACAAAAACATTTCGCAAAATATAACACCCATTCCTGATTAAAAACACTAAATAAAATAGGGATTGATGGTTATTTCCTTAACTTTCAAAAATCCGAAAGCTGACATCAGGAAACACTACACACAAGCCCACTACATCACTACTATCTAACATTGTAACAAACCAGAGAAAACCATTTGGAATAAAACAACAAAAGAAAAGAGTAATGATACCTCTATTTGTAGAAGATAAATTCTTTTGGAAATCCGAGTACCAACTTTAAAACCTAATGACTACATTAATAAAATTTAATAAAAGAATATAAAATTAATATGCAAATCAATATCCTTCTTATATATAAACAATTCTCAAAAGAGATAATGGAAGTGAAGAACTCATTTATAATAGTATAATAGTATAGTATAATAGTATAGTATAATAATAGATATAATATCTAATAATAAATTGAACAGATGTGCAAAGCCTATAAGGGAAAAACCTTTAAAATTGCTGAGAAGTAGACTTTTCAAATGGAAAGGCATTCCATGTTCTCGGGAAAGATTCGACATTATAAAGACGCCCAATATCCCTTAGGTTAACATATAAATTTAACATGGTCCCAATTTAAAATGCTTTTCTGGAGTTTTAGGCAAGTTGATTCTACAGTTCGTATGGAAAAATAGTGAGGAAGACTGAAAATCTGGTTTAGGATCATGGTGGTATCTCCATCAGCGGGACAAAAGGTGAATGTTTTAATAAAGGGTTAGGGCCCAACTGGATAGACATTTAGAAGAAGATGACATTGATTTACACCTTTCGTTAAATACCACAATAATCTTCCGATGGATCAGAGATCTAAATATGAAAAAGGAAAGCATATAAATACTCAAAGAAAACATAGATGAATTCCTTTAAAACCTGGAGGTGGTGGACAGACAGACGCCTTTCTAAACATGACTCGAAATCCAGTTTTCTCAGATGGAGATGGCTTCTGGAGCATCCCAAAGGCAATAAGCAGAATGATGGATACTGATTTACTATTTTGATAAATATTTCAAACGTAATTTAGAAATCCTGGTGTATTTCCAGTCCTTTTGCACCTATGCAAATGTACTTCAAGATGTTTCCGATTGTGCATGTAAGTGTGAATGATGGATGGGGGCCCATTCTAAACAGTGCCTCTTTGCCAAAGTAAAGAAAAGATGCTATGACCAGCCTGTGACTCAAGATAGTGGTAAAAAGGAAGTCAGTTTATATTCCTGAAAAGAGACCGTGAACTCTCCCAGACATCAGTCAACTGAGACTCTTTGCCAGGACAGACCAGGGTGGAAGTCTGGCGGCCCTGCTGACGTGGCACAGACACGTCCAGCCGAAGGACCCTCCCTCCCTCCCTCTCGGGTCAGCACACGGCCCTCTGGCAGGGTTTTTCGGAAAGGGCTGATAACAGAGTTTCAGCTGAGTGAATACAAATATGGAGAACTTCCTTCCTCCCCTCCGTTACATTCCAGCCAAGAAAATTACTCAGCTCCGAATCCTGACAACCTCACATATTTTTCCCACCCTCTACCCCCACCCTGAAAGGGAAGGTACCATCTGCGAGCCCAGGAAATACAATCGTGACATTCCCCCACTCGAAGCAGTTACACGAATAGTGACTCTCGGTGGCTTTCAGGGTGAAAGTGTCCTTGGATTCCTCTGTTTCCTGCACCTTTCGTCATGCTTCCTTGTCTGACCTGAACCACACCAATCACCCAGATTCCAGGGTCAAGAAAGGAAATCAGGTGAATCTTCACTTTGCTATATGAGATTTTGTATGAGTGCGTGTGTGCGTGTGTGTGTGTGTGTGTGTGTGTGTGTGTGTGTGTGTGTGTGTGTGTGTGTGTGTGTGTGTGTGTGTGTGTCTTGGTACAGTGCCCAGCACCTAATGATGATAATTGTTAGCCATTTGTAATCATCATTATTATTACCATCGCCATTATTATTAGCTGATGAATGGTCCAATCCATGACATAACGCCAAAGAGCAACTGATGTTGCCTAAATTTTATTGGCTTAATCCTTTCAAATGCTGACAAATTACCAGCCTCAGCCATTTAAGAATCACATTTCTAATGCAATAATCCTATCTGCAGTGAGTGTGGAAGAAATTACTACAGGCCGGGGATTTTTACAAAGTGAATTAAGTCACTATAAAAACTGACCATGTTGGTTCACGATTAAAAGTCTGGCAGAATGCAAAACCATTATTCCATAGCTTGCTAAACCTTAAAGCAGAGATTACTGCTCACATGTTTCTACTGGGAATGTTTTTATAATCCCTAAAATGTTTCAGAAAATTTTTAATGATTAAGTGCTACGGGACTTTTTCATTACTGATATTATCTATTAGCTGATCCTTTATCAAAATACCTTTAAAATGCAAAAGATTCAAGCGGGGCTTTCTGAAGATAGCCATGTGTTCTAAGAAGATTTCAGATAGAATTTTCTCGTAATTAATAAATATTTAAAATGCAGTATGTATTTTCTCTATTTATAAAGTATCTTACAACGGCTTCTAATGGAAGCTTTTTAAATAGAGTTATTTTTTCATACCCTTGTTTTGGAGCTGGGAAAATACAAAATATATATATAAAACCTCGAAGTCTAGACTTACTTGGGCTCTAGCTATTTAGAGTCCACGTTTGGTGTTTTTAAACCCTTATGACACATTCCTTTCTTTCATCTCTGTGATTGCTGGCCACCCTTCTCAGTGTGTCCAGCTAATCTTCCTGATATTTCTGGGGCATAAATGGACCCAGAATACATGGCTGAGAAAAAATCAGATAGGAATGTCATTCTGGACCTTTTTTTTACATAAAAGGAGATTCTTTTTTTTATTGATATGGAAATGAACAGATGTCTGATAACCTTTTGCCAAACTGGAACATTTCTGCTTCCTCCAGGGAATTCCTTTGGGCTGGTGTTACGTAGGGCTCACACTGTCAATTCAAAAGTTCTGTCATGGATATTAGAATGATCTAGGATAGCCCCGAAACGCGAGAGTCATTCCTTGGCCCCTATTTCTGGCTTGGTGCCTCAACTGCGCATAAAACAGGAAAGACACTCTTGCCAGTGGATATAAAATGGCTTTAGATTTACACATGGGAACTCTACAATGGGTTAAAGGACTGTTTTGCTTAAAATCCCAACACTTTACAAATCCACATTCTTTTGTTTTATCTGAGCCCTTCCACTTACCAGCCCTAGAAAGGAAATGATATAAACCCAGTAAGTACTTTCTTACTGACTGGGGTAATAAAAATCAATCCCAGCGTTTTACAGTCGGCCACCAGGCACAAATCTTTACTTACCCAGGTAAGCTGCTATTCGAAAAGATGAATCCAGGACATCATTAAGAGTTATATGAGCTCATGGTTGTGACTTCTACATTCCAGAGTCTGTTTATCCCTAAATCAGCCTCTACTCTCTAACTGTTTGCAGAAACCTCAAACTCAGCTGCGTGGAAAACCACACCCATCCTCCTCCTCTCTGAGCTCACCCAAACCTGTGTCACCTCCCATTTCCTGCCTCAGTTAATAACTCTCCCCACCCACCCAGTTACCTAAGCTGGAAACCTCCAAAATCACTGTGCCTTCTCCCATGAAGCCACACTGGAGGCTCAGAACAGGGCAGTTACCCCTCAGGACAGCAGAGCCGCTGTCTTACCTCCTGGGACCGGTCAGGCACCCGTCTGGGCTTTCCAGCACTTCACCTCCCCTTCTCAATGAATTGTCCCAGAAATAAAACGGGAAGAATTCAGTACGGCTTGCTACCACCTACCGTTGGGAAAAGTGTGAGAACTCAAAGTGAGAACTCATATGGCGGTTAACGTTTGGGAAATCTACTGTCGAAATTGAAAGCGGATAATGTTTTCTAAGAAAAATCTTAAATTCTGTAAAACATAAATTGAACAGAATCTTGTCTAATTAATAATCATCGACCCTCACGTCCCTCTCCGAAGAAAGAGGCACTTTTCAAACCTTATTTAGTAACTTTTATGACATTCTAGCAATCCAAATCATTCTTTTCCTTAGTGTATTAATGGGAAAGTTAAATATGCAGAGGAAAACTGATTTACTCAATGTGACAAAATAAATCAGTGGTACAGAAAGCACTAAACCGAATTCATCCTAAAATTATAAGGTTCCTGAGTATGCTAGTCTGCCTTTGATGTTTAAATGCTTACCTAGGAGATTTTTAAAACCACCTAGCGGAATTTAATACTTTATTTAAGAAAATATTCCCCAAATACGGTTAAGCATCTTAAGCTAATTACAAAGATGATTTTTGCTAATTACCCCTCAAAAACATGTCTTTATCTTCCAGACTCTTACTCTCCAGAGCGAAGTACATGCTGGAGTCACAATGACACCTCTTGTTCTAATGGAACCTAACTCCTTCTGTGCCTGAGCGCCCCAGAGGTCCAGTTTGCTCACAAACCCGGCATTGGGAGTAGAGAGGCCTTGTCTCTGAGTTACACGGGCCTCTATCCATGGTGCTCCAGAGAACACAGCATCTGTTTAGTTAAAATGTTACAAAAATTAAAGGTAAAATGGAAATTGTGCCCAATCTGAGGGTACCAATGTTTTAAAAAGAAAAACAAAAAAAAAAACTCTAAAATTATTATTCTCAGAGGCTTGTAGAATATTTTTGGTTAAAATTAAGGCCCACACCTTGTCATTAACAACGAGATGACCCAAATCACTGCTGTCGCTCACTAAGCCTGTGCACTCGCCAGTACCGGATGTCACGCTGCGCTGTGCTACGTCACATGCAAAGGTCCAGGCCACTCCGGCACTGCGTGATAGTCCTGCGTGCGCTTGAAAGTGACCCCGAGTGACCGCCCCCACGACTGGCAACTCTTCTCTCCATGCGCCTGGGTCCCCGGAAGTCGGTGCGGAGCCCCGAGGTGCAGCGGCCCCGACGCTCCTCCCAGAATCACCACTCTGACAGTGTGATCAGCTTCCCGCATCGCTTTTATTTTACCGCGTAAATAAAAGGGCCAAATATGGAGCTGCCTCCTATGACACTGTGAATGAATTTTCCAGGCTGCTTCAACAAGACCAAAAATCTACTTTGTCACATGACTCCATAAAATACGATGGATGGATTTAAGTGTCAACATTTGTTTCTTCTTCCTATAGAATTCTTTCCCTCCCACCATTTTGTGAAAAGAGGATATTTTGATTTACCTTTGCTCACAAGGAGCGCTCAAACAACAACACAAAGAAATTATTGTGAGAACAGTTCCTCAAGAACGTTCCAGAATGATCTGGTAGGCCGTGTAACTTATTAAGATTTCCAAATATCAGATGTTATGTCTTTAAGTTTCTTCAAATGTTATCACGTGGTCTAGTCTGGTTATATGATCTCACGACATCCCACACTCTTCCTCAGTAGAGAATAAATCTCGAATTGTGCATTATGTGGTTAATGTCTGTATCCTCCATTAGAATCTAAGCTCCATGAGGACAAGAGCTGTAGGTATCTGCTATCTCTTGAATGCCGGAGGAAATCAACGAATATTGATAAATGATCAAAAAAGCAAGTAAATTTTTAGGTAAAGAAACAGTGTAAAATTGAAGGAGTGCAAGAAGCTTTTAGAATCCCCGAGATTTATTCTTGGGGTGTCCTGATGGTTCTATTGTGAAACTACAAAAATGGCATACTCACAACAATCCGCGAGTTAATTATTCTCGAGATAAATTCGGGATTCATAAAACCAATTCTCTTGGTGGTAGCTTTCCACATTGAAGATTTTACATCTTCTGTATTTGTTAAATTTAACCCATACCTATGAAAACATCAATGTGTGTGTATTTGGATAAGCAGATGAGGCGAGCAGATGCAGTTATTTCCAAAGGCCGCTACTGAAAATCACAAGATTTCATTTCAAAAGTCACAGAAATATATCAGAAAATGCCATTGAACAACCCCTATCAGAAACCTCCACAGCAATCCACTCTGTTTTCTTGATATTTCTCTCCAACCACTGATAAAAACTCTTTGAAGTGCAAGAGTAAATATTATCATTTGATAGCACTTGGACCCAACAGTGCAAATACAATTGCATTGTGTTCCACTCTGGGGGCTCCTGGCACACACCCCCAGGCCCGCAGGGTTGCCATGGAGGACCCGGAGTGCTTGGCGCTGGAGCAGGCCAGGAGGTGGCCCTCCTCCGAGGAGCTCTCCACCCCTTCGTCTTCCTCGGATGCTTGGAATGCTAGGGGGAAGGCTGGCTTTCCAATAGGTGTTTCTGGTTTTGTGATCCTGGGAAAGGACCACAACCAGGCCATGGGAAACGCCAACTCCTGAATGTCCCACCGACATTTTTGTAAAGGATCACGGGTGGGGTTGGGGAGAGAAATCTAAGGAGCAGGCCAGCGGGCCCAGCGGGGGGCGGAAAGGAAAGGATTCCAGGAGCTGGTGTCGGCGTGTCCCTGGCCTGCCACCCGCAAAGGTTTGCGGGCGCGCGCGGAGAGGGTCTCGGGGGAAGAT
>NW_011888940.1:569896-571676 GCF_000151845.1 Pteropus vampyrus
CTCTTCAGCTCCACCAGGCGGGCGTTGCAGTTCTCGCACCAGACGCCGCGGTCCGAGCCCGGAGAGGAGCCGCCGCCGCTGCCCGAGCCGGGGGAGCCGGTGCCGAAGCCGGGCGAGCCGCCCAGGGAGCCCGGCGAGCTGGTGCCAATGCCCGGGGAGGCGGGGCCCGGGGAGCCCGTGAAGGAGCTCGGGGACGAGGTGCCCGAGCCGGGGGATGGGGTCCCCGATGAGCCGAGCGCTGAGCCCGCGCCCTCGGGGGTGGGCCGGCTGCTGGCGCGCGACTCCTCGTACGCTTTCCGGTACCAGCTCTCGGGGGAGAAGGATGCGGCGGGCTTGGTGGGCGAGCAGACCTCATTCACCTGCGGGGGGAAACACGCCGGTGTCAGAGGCGCCCGGGAGCCGGGCCGGGGGCGCCCTCCCGCCTGCCTGGGGATCTGCGCGCCGCCGAGGGCCCGGCCGAGCACCAAAGGCGGGCTCTAGGGACCGCTCCGAGCACTACAGCCAAATCCGCCTCCATTTGTCTCGTTAATTGTCCTTAAGAGAGTCCCCGCCGCCCGGGTTCCCCCTATGCGGGATCCCGGGCGCCGGCAGAAGAGGAGAGGGCTCGCTCAAGGGGTCTCAAGTGGCTTCTGCAAGGAGGACCCATTGACTCAGCGCCCCGCGCTTTTGAACCTGCACACATCCCAGCAAGAGCCCAGGTCTAAGATCCTGGAAGCCGCTATCCCGGGGCTGTGGGAGGGTGTGTGGGGACTGTGACCTCTGGGTTTTTATTCACTCGGGGTACAGCCTTCCGGATCCTGAAGGTACAGGAAAGGCTGTCCCGGCTCCAGGAAAATAACCCCAAGGAACGGCGGAGAATTCTTGGAAAACCCTCCCGTTCGGCATAACTCTGCCTCCAAGTGCAGGAATGCTGCAAAAGTTAGGGGTGCGAGGAAGGGAAGGCACGAGAGGGCTGAAAAAATTCCCAGGGCGAGGCGAGTGTGCGGGTGTTCGCGCCGGCAGACCCGCCTCCGCGCACGCACAGCCCGCGGCGGCGCTTCTGCAGCCGGTGGAGAGCTCGGAGCCGCCCTGCCGCGCCTCTCGGTACCCGGAGAGGGGAGACCCCGGCCGACGTGGCTCTGGGGACGCGTCTCCGCATTGTGCCCGTCACAACTTACCCCGTATTTCTTGCCCCTGGTGGACACTGCAAGCCTCTCTTTATTCCCAGCTACCGAATTCATGGTGGCTTTTCCAGCAGAGTGTCTCAATGTTCCACCAGCGCTACATCCAAAAGGTCTTCCGACCCAGAAGGGTCCCCCCGTTGTAGGGGGCTGTCTTGGCCCTCAAGTCAAGGTTTCTGAATGGGGGGAGGGGATAAAAGCAAATGGACCCCAGAAGCAATAGCACCAATTTGCAGAAAGGGTTGGAGTAGGTGGTTTATTCTTTCTTCAAATACTGCTTCTCCTCATCCTCTTCTGCCTCCTCCAGTCACCCGTTCTCTCTTCACGGTCACATCCAGATAATTGGCATTTTCCTCAGCCGAATACGTCCGTGCTCCTCCACCAGGGAAAGGAGGAATACAATCAGGGGCACGCGGCCCCTGCAGAGAAGGTGGGCGAGCCCTCGCCTCGCCCCTGCCGGCGAGCCGGCTGTGGGAACTTGTCTCCTTCACGCAGCGTGGTAACTGAGTTCAAAGAAATTCTCCCAAAATATAAAGATCCAGACTCGGGGAGGAGCCTCGGCGTGTCGCCGAGCCAATATCCGCCGGCCCGTTCTGCCTGACAGTTGCGCGAGGGCAGGG
>NW_011888940.1:571850-579496 GCF_000151845.1 Pteropus vampyrus
CCCGGGAGCCCGCCGCCTGCCTGCCGCCGCCGCGCCGGCCCGGCTCCATTTTAGGTTGCGGCGCTCCTGCCTGACATTGCGAGGCCGAGAGCCGGCTGGGGGGTGGGGGATCGTAAATCTTGCTGCTTGCGGGGAAGTTCCTGGCGAGTGGCCCTCGTCCAGGGCTCTAATGAAACACCGCTGCGCGCGCCTGGAGTCGAGGGGCCGCGCGGAGCCAGCGGGACTGGACAGAAACGCGCCCGCGCCTCCCCCGCCCCCAAGTTCTTTCTCTTCCTGGCGAGGCTTGCAGTTCTGCCTTTGAAACGCCGGGTAAAAGGGATTGAGTCACAAACAAGTCCGCAAACACGCCAGGTCCTCCCCCCGCCCTTTGTTCTCCTAGACCTGCCCTGCAAACCTTTTCTGGAATGGCCCTAACGACCCCCGGCCGGCCGGGGAGCCACCCTCCCAACCAAAGCCCGATGACTCGGGGCTCCCCCACCCGCCCAGCCCCAGTCTGCGAGATGCCCAGATGCCCAGCGCTGGGACAGGTGAGCCCGGGACCAAGCGGGCCACCGCGGGGCAAGGGAAACTGAGGGATTCGCCGCGCTGCACAGGCGCAGCGCGGACGGCGCGGGCCTGGGGAGGGGGTGTGTGCGAACTGGCCTTGGCCTCGCCTTGCCCGGGCCGGTTCCCTCGGCACCCCTCCTTCCTTGTCTTCTCGCGCCTGGGGCCCGCGGAGTCCCGGGAGCACCAGTCATCGTCCCCTGTCCCACCCCCCTCCCGCCCCCGGCGCAGCGCCCGGGAGCGCAGTAAGCTGGCATTTGCCGAGCTCCACACGTGGCTACTCCGGGGTGTCATTTTTCATTTCCCGGGAGGACATTTCTTCTGGTGAGCTGGCAGGTCTGTTTTGTTGTGACCTTTAATTAACACCCCGAGAGACGCCTCTGGAAGGACCGGCCCAGGCCGGCGATCACGTGAGGTGTAATGGCATCTCGGCGCCGGGGAGAGAGACCCGGCCCGCGGCAGGCCAGGGCGCAGAGGACGTTTGGGGCTTTCCAGTCGCTAGCTTCCTTCTGAGATATGGAGAAGACAGGAAGACAGTTTTCTGGAACCCTGGGTCAACGCCCTTATTGCCCTCGAGCTTTCCTCAGGGAAAATTCCTTCTCTTCCTCCCTCCCGCTGCCATCCACCCGCCCTTCCTCCCGCCGCAGCTCTTGCGTGGGAATATTTCACAGCCACCAAAGCAAGGTAAGAAGGTCAAAATGAAGATGTCGAGAACAATATGGAAGTTTCCATTACGTTCCTACTTTCCATCTAAAAACGATCATATCAAGAGAAGACCTTAGGGGGACAGGTACGCCTCCAGGCAGCCCCCCGCCAGCTCCCAGCGGTATCTGGATTCCGGGGTGGTGCCGCGGAAAACAGCATCACCATTAGCTTCGCTCTGCTTATCTGCCGAAAAGCAACGCGGGGCCTGGTTGAAACGGACGTGTTGCGGGCGGGGAAGGTGGGGTGTCAAGGGAGAGTTACTGGGGAGCTGCGAGATACACCTTGGAGATAGAGGAGGCTAGAGCTGGTCTGATTTGCATCCCCTACTAGTTGGGTGCCCAAAAGCGTGTTTGTGAGCTCGGAGCGCCCTCTGTTGATGAAAATTTACAAACGGAGGTTCCGCAAGAGAGTTTGATTTGAGGCTTTTGTAAAATGGATGTAAAATTTACATATAGTGAAATGCACACATTTTAAGCGTAAAATTCCATAAATTTTGATAAACGTACACTCTCAGGTAATCTACCCCCTGAATCAAGGTATAAGTTTCCATTACTCCAGAAGTTCTCTCCTGCCTCTTCCTAAGTGATTCCCATCCGTCGCACACCACCACCATTCCGATTTCTATCACCATAGATTACTTTTGCCTGATCTTGAACTTTTCATGCATAAAATCCATGCAGTACTTGTTCTGTAGTGTTTAACTTTTTTCACTTAACGTAAGGTTTTTGAGCTTTACGTGGTTGCTGATATCTCCGTTCTTTGTTCTGTTTTTCATTCCTGTCTCTCTGCCTTCTTGCTGTTAATTGAATATTTTTTAGCATTCTGCTTCATCCCTCTATTGGCCTTTTAGCGCTAATGATTATGATATTCATATTTAATTTACCGTGGGCTATAGTTAACCTGGTACCACTTCACCCGAAGTGTAAGAAACTTGCAACAGTATAATTGCATTTTACCTCCCTCCTTTGTGCTACTGTTATATTTTATCTCTACATGCATTATAAAACCCACAGCGCGATTTTACCAATTTTACTTTAAACATTTGATTGTCTTTTAGTTAAACTAGAAAAAAATTAAATATATCATTTTTTGTATATACCTAGTTGTACCATTTCTGGGACTCTCCTCTTTTTTGTCTTAAAAAGCCAACTTTCCAACTGAGTCATTTCCCTTCAGACTGAAGAATTTTCTTATACTAAGGGTCCCCTGGCAACACATTTTCTCAGCTTCTGTTTATCTGAAAGTGTCTTTGTTTCACTTTTGTGTTCAAAGAATTTTTAACTGGAAGTAATATTCTTGGTTGACAGTTATTTTCTTTCCCCCCTTTAAAGATGCCATTCATGGTCTTCCTTGTTCTTCTCTGGTCAGCAGTAATTCTTACAGGAGTCCTCTGTGTAATGTATCCTCTCTCTCTGGATTCTTTGAAAGTTTCTCTTTACCGTTGGTTTTCAGCAATTTGACGACGGTACTCCTGGCCGTGGTTCTCTCTGTATTTATTCTCCTTAGGGTTTGCTGAACTTTTAGGACCTCTAAGTTCATCTGTAAGTTTTCCACCAAATTTGGAGAAATATAAGCCATTATTTATTCCAATTTTATTCTGCCCCATTCTCTCTTTCCTCTCCTTCAGGGACTCCAATGACATATTTATTATAACACTACATGATATTGTCCCAAAAGTTACTGAGGCCTTGTTCATTATTTCAATCTTTACCCCTCCATTCTTCAGACTGGATAATGTATGTTGATCCTTTACGTTTACCACCCTTGCTTCTGCTGTCTCCAATCTCTGTTAAGCCTATCCAGTGAATTCTTCATTTCAGATATTGTACTTTTTAATACATACATACATACGCAGATATATAGTTTCCATTTCTCTGCTTCTTTTTCTTTTACATCTTTGAACATAGTTATAATGGCATCTTTCTTGTCTGCTAATTCCAACATCTGATTCATTTGGGGATCACTTTCTATTTACTGATTTTTCTCTTGACTCTGAATCACATCGTGTTTCGTTCATATCTCATACATTTTAACTGTATGCTGAATACTATGAATATTACAGCACAGAGACAGTAGATTCTAGTATCTTCCTTTGAAGAGTATTGATTTTGTTCTAGCCAGCAGTTAAGTCAGTGGTGATCACTTTAAACTCATAGAGGCTCGGCTTTATGCTTTGTTAGAGCAGTTCTATTTAGGTTTTGCAATCAGATCTAAGAAAAGTCTCTTAGTTCTAAGTCTCTTAGTTCTGTTTTTTACCCCTAACTGTATGGCAGGCACTCTGGGGTTCAATGAGAAGCTTAAAGTGCTTGTCAAGCCCTTCAGACTTGGGACTTAAACTTAAGCTCTGCTCCCCTGCAGAGACAGCAGCTGAAATCTCTGCTCAACCTTTTCAGCTCCCAGATGCTGCTTTCCTCCAGACTCTTCCATGTGTGCAAAATCCAAAACTGTTACCCATGGATTTGAGGGACATTTGATGCCGATTCTGCAGCTGCCTCACTTTGGCTTTCTCCTTTCCAGGATTTTCCTCCTCCCTTTCCAGCTACAGCCCTGAACTTCACCATGTACTACCTCAAACCAACAAGACCGGCCTTCTCCTTGAGTTATAGCCACCATGCCCAGCAGACTGGGAAAACCCATCTAATCTTTTTTTCAAGGACCGAACCCTCGAAGCCCCTCCAATCTCTTCCTGCTTTAGGCCACTCTCCAGTGCCTTTAGCTACGTTTTTGTTGTTGTTATCCAGTTTTTAGTTGTTTTCTTTGGGAAATTCAATTGTCTATAAGTACTCCTGAATTTTAGTTTTAATGGTGGCTTTTTCAAGTCCTCCTTAGGTTTTTAGAATTCGTGTAGTTTCAAGAGTTTTTATTCTGTGAGTTAACAGCCTAAAGAGTTACTCTTTAAAGAGACTAGCTATAATTTTATTTCCTATTAGATACAGATAGATGAGAGAGATATGGATTTTTCATGTCTTCACATTTGAGAGTATTATAATAGCATTATTTTAAGATTCAGGTTTAAAAAAACACTCATTTTATAAATGAAAAAATTGTATAGTCCCTTATAAAGACCAATATACTTATTCCATTGATACCCCTGGATGAAAAACAGTGTCTCCTGTTAGATCCATAAGTACAAAATGAAAAAAAAAGGTTAAGGGCCATTACCTGGCTAAGAATGAAATTCTTGTTACATATTCCTTGTTGCTTTATTATTAAATGAACAAAACTTCTTTGGGAACACTTCATAAGACTTTTATATTTTCATAAAATGCAATTTAGCTTTCTCATTATTTATACCTCAGGAGTGAGTAGCTCATAACTTTTATTGCTAAAATATATTATGTCACTGTGTTTTTAAAGTCTAAAAGTATAAATCAGAAATAAAAACCCAAAATCAAGCTGGCAACTCCTAATTGCTAAGCAGAGGGCAGAATATAACAGATTCCACTCCTCTTTAATATTTTTCTCTTGAAATAATTTCCATATCGGCTGCCAACAGAGCCAGTGGAGTGCATGTGCCGCAGGCGGCTGTGTTTCTCCTTAAAAGATAATTAAAGCAGCTTACACTGTCCATGTGGTATCTTGATGAATATGCAAACAATATTTGCATATGATCTACTGGTGTTCTGGGGACCATATGATCATGTGTGGGCTGCCAGAGTCATCAGCAAGCTGGTAACTTTAATTTGTGGACTTGGTCACTGTTGTAGTTTATTTAAGAGGAGAGTTGTTGGTGTCCAGCGAGCTAAGGAAGACTTGTCACTCTTGGGCTGTCACTTCAATCCTTAATCATTTTATCCCTTTAAATGCCTTTCATGCTAAATCCCAAGTCTTGATTTCAGTCCACAGCTGACAGTTCAAAAGATAAAGGCATAGAGAGAGAGAGGGTGTGAACTGAATTTGTGTGGCTGGAGTGATACTTTTTGGGGGGCGGGGGGTGTTTTTATTTTGCTTTGAGGTTGGGGGAGAAAACACCAGTTATTAAAAACAGAGAGGATGGTCAGATAGTGAGGTATCAGCCCGTTGACATTGGGTACCAGATGTGACTACCATTGATTGTGCTGCCATCTATCACAAGAATTAGGCTGCTTTGAAAAGGGATCGTGTCATCCTGTGTGTCACTGTTTATACTAGAGAAGGAATAGAAATGACCTCATGTGTATTATAGGGGATGGATTTAATAACTTACAGTATAGTCAGGTTGTGGAATATCGTGCAGCCATTAAAAAATGTTTTCATAAAAGGATAATTGCATGGAAATAATGGGAAGACATTGATGCTACATTAGTTATTAATTATTTTTTAAAACTTTAAGTATGTACAGTATGATGATAATTCAGTGAAACCAAAAGAAAATTATATATACATCAGGAAAAAAGACTAAATTTAACATCAAAATATTAAGAGTATAACAGCTCTCTCTGGGACTTTCCAATTCTATGTTTTATTACGCAGATTTAATTCTATTATTATAAGAAAGAGGTTACTAAAATAAAAAAGGAAATTAAAGCAAGTTTCAATTTTTAGGAGAAGCATCACAAAGAGCCAGAAGGTAAAAATATAGGTGCCCCACAAATGTCCATGGTCAACGTGGCCATATACACACAGACACACACACATGCACGCACATCCCTACATGCCTAGTCAGGGCCAGGACACAAAAATATAAGGGAGAAATGGGTAGAGAATGTTGGTGAATAAAAATAAATATTTTACAATATAATAGAATTTAGAAGCACTTTACTACCTGCCCCCCCCCAAAAAAACCTAATCATACTTCATTTATGTTTACAACTTCCTAAATTTGGAGTTAAGAATATAAAAGAGAGTCTCCAGAGCTTTTAAGAAGTGAGGTGGCTTGCCCAAAGACACAGATCCAGCCAGAGAGAATGCCAAGGAAGAAAACACGAACACATCTGTTTTGGGTCCCCAATCGCGAGCCACACGTGGTCTCAGGATCTGAGGTGCAGCACATGTTGGCAGCGGGTGGGGCATAAAAAGACTGTGGAAGCCCAAGACATCAGACGAAACCAACCGTGACAGATCTGGTCGGTGACTGCTCGGAGGAACTTAGACCAGAACTAGAGCAGAATGTCACTGTGTGGGGGTGCCGAGAAACATTTTTATTCATACAAAGAAATGTACAGGCAGGTCAAGTAAGTGGGCCATCAGGACAATGGAATCAGATAAAGAGTTAGAGGAAGTCAGAGAAAGGTGAGATATTACCCCTGCGGGAGTCAGGGAGAGACCCTTAGGGACAGTGACTTTGCCTTGCAGGATGGATCAAGAGAGGAGGAGAAGGAAGGAAATACACCAGATGAGAGACAGAAACCCAGAAGAAAAGGAGGTCAAGATTAAGCCATTTCTCCAGAGTGCCTAGGAGAGTAGAGAGGGAAGGAACCACATCATGTAGCCGTTCAAATGTCAAGTTTAGGAGATTGAACTTCAGGCAGTGGAGAACGCTGAGGGGGGTTCCGTAAGTGAGGGACAGTGCCAAGGCCATGCAGTGACATTAATCTAGTAGCACTGTGTGAAAGGTAAGAACAGTAACACACAGAAGCAGGCGTATCATTCAGGAGGTAAAAGTGTTAGGCGGTCTTAGAATTCAATAATTAGAAAACAAACAACCTAATCCAAGGGGGAAAGATGTGGCCAGGTATTTTATCAGAGAAACTATACAAATGGCTAACAAGCCCAGGAAACAATGCTCAACATCGTTAAACATTATGGAAATGAAAAACCACAATGAGATACGACTTCATATCCGCTGGACCAACCATAAGGAAAAGGACAGACAACAACTATCGGTGAGGATGTGGAGAAATGGGACCCCTTAAATGCTGCCGGTGGGAATGTAAAATGATGTGCTCACTTCGAAAAACAGTCTGGCAATTTCTCAAAAAGTCAAATTTAAAATTATTGCACTCCCCATCAATTCCACTCCTAAGTATCTACTCAAGAGAAATAAAAACATATTTATTATTAAATGTATTTTGTGTACAAGTTCACACAAAGACTTGTACACAAAAGTTCATCGCAGCATTATTCATAATAGCCAAAGGTAGAAACAAACTACAAGTCCACCAGCTGGTGAAGGAATAGACAAAATGTGATGCATCTGTGCAACGGGATATTACTTAGCAACGAAGAGGAAGGAAGTACTGGTTCGCGCTGCAGTGTGGATGAGCCGCGACGACATTAGGCCAAGTGAAAGAAACCAGACGTGAGAAACCACATACTGAATGATTTTTTTATACGAAATGTTCAGAAAAGGCAAATCTAAAGATGCGGCCAGCAGATTAGCAGTTGCCCGGGGCTGGGGGTTAGAGCAGGGATTAACCGTGGGCTTAAGGGATCTTACTGGGGAGAGGAAAATGTTCTGAAACTGATTTATGGTGATG
>NW_011888940.1:582371-583713 GCF_000151845.1 Pteropus vampyrus
ATCTGACTCTCCAAGGAACAGCAGGCAGCAGGGCAAAAAATGTCACTCACAGGTTGCACAGAGTGCACCAAGGAAATGAATCATTGCTAAATGCCTACTATGCACTGGGTCCTGCTCCTGAGTTTTTTTGAAACCCCTGCCAATGAGGACTGATTCACGGGCACCTGAAGAAGCAATCATCAAAACCAGAGGCCTCTGTTTTGATTGAAAGAGAATGGGCAAAGATGGGACGCAGAGAAATACTACATGGCCTCAGTTCAACTAGCCTCTCTATGACTAACTCCACGACCTGCCCAGAACCACAAACATGTAGAAAGAGAAAGAAAAAAATTCTTCCAGTGAGAAGGACACTTAAAAGAATGAGAAGCAGGAAACTCTCAGGTCTCAGGGAAGAGAAGCCAGGTCCAGCACACACAGTTAAAGTTTCATGTGTTTGAGAGATGAACGGGCCCACCAGGGATGATAGATATTTGTTTCAGTAAAAGCTTCTACTGCAGCAAATCTTAGCAAATCTCATCTCTCAGATGAACACAAGCTCGCAAATCGACAGCACGAGCCGAGGCCCCAAGTTGTGGGCTTCGGGTCCCAAGGTGGGGAAGCCTGAGACTCGTGTTGGCTCTGGCCTTAATTGTCATCTTGAAAAATGATCTTTAAAGGGGAAACAGCAACAAGTGAAACACAGGGATGAGCTAAATTGAGAGGCGTCGCCAACACTCCTGAAGAAAGGAAAATAATGTGTGAAAATGCAGAGTCTCAGAAGTGCGAGAAAATAAAAAACACAAAGGCAAGCCAAAAACATCAAACTTCCTGCACCGAGGAGATGGAGTTGGAACTCCAGACTCTGCATGGTAGACATTGAGAAAGCAGTTTTCCCTAAAAGACAAGTGAAAGATAATAGGCTCCAAATTAATATAAGCTTTTTGCTACAGCAGAGCAGGCCCACTTCCTGCAGGAATTTTTTCCCAGGTGCCCCAGTTTACCCATAGCGTTCTCTACCATCTCTGACACTGCATTCCTACTTTCCCGACACCCCCAATTACGGAGCGTTACGCAGATAGCTGTGTCGCGGTATGGCTGCGCCTGAGCTGTCCGTGTTTCTGTTGTCATTGGCCCTCTTTTCTCTGTGACTTGATCACCCCTCCAGAGTTCTACAGCCACCGCGTGAGGCCAAGGTGCAAAATGATTTCATCCATTCGATGGTTCAAAATTATGTGCGCGGTGCCCGTTAGACTGTGAGCCCCTTGAGGCCGGCGGCCACGTCCTTAATCTTTATGTCCCTAACACTCAGCACTGAGTATGGCTCTTATGACGTGTTTTTGTGGAAATGAATGTGTATCATTAT
>NW_011888940.1:583763-586616 GCF_000151845.1 Pteropus vampyrus
AAAAAAAAATGTACAAGATTTCAATTTAAAGCCTCATTTAAAACCAACAATATAGATAAGTGTCAGAGAATTCAGGAGTTATGGTTTCCACAGCAACGTTCACGTGGCCATCCAACTACTATTAAATAAATGAAATTAGGCATTTATATTGCCCTTGACATTCAGCCATATGCTAAGCAATCACGCTATTGGTTTATAATTCCTTGCAGCCACCTATAAGGGAAGCAGCCTTCTTGCTCCCACATTAAGGGTGAGGAAATCAAGCCCCAGGATATGCCCAGAGAACCCCGCCCCCTGCTAGGCGTACCTAGCTGGCTAATCTGACTCTCCAAGGAACAGCAGGCAGCAGGGCAAAAAATGTCACTCACAGGTTGCACAGAGTGCACCAAGGAAATGAATCATTGCCAAATGCCTACTATGCACTGGGTCCTGCTCGTGAGTTTTTTTGAACCCCCTGCCAATGAGGACTGATTCACGGGCACCTGAAGAAGCAATCATCAAAACCAGAGGCCTCTGTTTTGATTGAAAGAGAACGGGCAAAGATGGGACACAGAGAAATACTACATGGCCTCAGTTCAACTAGCCTCTCTATGACTAACTCCACGACCTGCCCAGAACCACAAACACGTAGAAAGAGAAAAAAATAATTCTTCCAGTGAGAAGGACACTTAGAAGAACGAGGAGCAGGAACCACTCAGGTCTCAGGGAAGAGAAGCCAGGTCCAGCACACACAGTTATAGTTTCATGTGTTTGAGAGATGAACGGGCCCACCAGGGATGATAGATATTTGTTTCAGTAAAAGCTTCTACTGCAGCAAATCTTAGCAAATCTCATCTCTCAAATGAACACAAGCTCGCAAATCGACAGCACAAGCCGAGGCCCCAAGTTGTGGGCCTCGGGTCCCAAGGTGGGGAAGCCAGAGACTCGTGTTGGCTCTGGCCTTAATTGTCATCTTGAAAAATGATCTTTAAGGGGGAAACAGCAACAAGTGAAACACAGGGATGAGCTAAATTGAGAGGCGTCGCCAACACTCCTGAAGAAAGGAAAATAATGTGTGAAAATGCAGAGTCTCAGAAGTGCGAGAAAATAAAAAACACAAAGGCAAGCCAAAAACATCAAACTTCCTGCATCGAGGAGATGGAGTTGGAACTCCAGACTCTGCATGGTAGACATTGAGAAAGCAGTTTTCCTTAAAAGACAAGTGAAAGATAATAGGCTCCAAATTAATATAAGCTTTTTGCTAGAGCAGAGCAGGCCCACTTCCTGCAGGAATTTTTTCCCAGGTACCCTAGTTTACCCACAGCGTTCTCTACCATCTCTGACACTGCATTCCTGCTTTCCCGACACCCCCAATTACGGAACGTTACGCAGATAGCTGTGTCACAGCATGGCTGCGCCTGAGCTGTCCGTGTTTCTGTTGTCATTGGCCCTCTTTTCTCTGTGACTTGATCACCCCTCCAGAGTTCTACAGCCACCGTGTGAGGCCAAGGTGCAAAATGATTTCATCCATTCGATGGTTCAAAATTATGTGCGCAGTGCCCGTTAGACTGTGAGCCCCTTGAGTCCGGCGGCCACGTCCTTAATCTTTATGTCCCTAACACTCAGCACTGAGTATGGCTCTTATGACGTGTTTTTGTGGAAATGAATGTGTATCATTATTCAGATGCTTTGCTTTTCGTGTAAAATAGCTCCCTTGAAACTTAATCTCAAACACTGCATTCTGTTCCGAACATCTTCTAGCCCAAAAGACAAGTGTAGTGAATGACACAGGTAATTAAGGAACCCAGGAGAGACTGTCCAACAGTGAAGATCGAAGCGACTAGGGTATGGACAAAGCCTAAAAGTAACGATGCTAAAAGAAGATTGTTTTCAGTAAGTCCATGTCTAGGGGTGAGAGCAAAGAAGAAACACATCTGTTCTAGGAGATTAAAATTAGGAGTGATGAATTTAAAGTTAAAAAAGTGTAGGCAAGCTTTCAAGGTAAAACTCATGCCTGCAAAATCTAGCAGAATGATAACCGTCTTCCTTACCTACCGGATGCTATCTGCCATTTCAGTTACCCTCAGTCAACCATGGTCCGAAACTATTAAATGGAAAATTTCGGAAATAAACAATCCGTGTTTAAATTGAGCACTGTTCTGAGTAGTGTGATCTCATCCTGCTCTGTCCTGCGTGAGACATGAGCCAACTCTGTGTCCAGCATCTGCATTTTGCTTCGTCCATCAGATAGGTACCGTATCATCTCGGATCATCGAGAAGAGTGAGTACAGTATAATAGGATATTTTGAGAGAGAGAGTACGTTCACATAACTTTTATTATAGTATATTGTTATAATTGTTCTATTTTATTATTAGTTATTGTTATTAATCTCTAACTATGTCTAACTTATGAATTAAATTTTATCATAGGTATGCATGTCTAGGAAAAAAGATAGTATATATAGGGTACTGTACGACTTGCAGTTTCAGGTATCCACTGGGGGTCTTGGAACATATCCCCCTCGGATCGGGGGGTATGACCGTATTTCACTTATGCTGATGAGAAGCCCCCAAACAAAAGAATGCTACACGATATTCCCAACATGACAAATGAAGTTAAAATGGCAAGGAGAGGATTAAAATTCCAAATCGCAAACCACGATTCTCTACTTACCTCTTTGCTTTGACGAGCAGGTGACACTGCTGTTCCAGGATTCTCTGACCCAGAGGCAGTGGTTCCTGAGATCTGCTCCGGTGAGAAACCAAGCACCACTCAGAGAGTTGGAGAACTCAGGTTTATTACACCTGCAGTCCCAGAAGAGCTAGTGCTCTGAAGCTCTGGGCCCCGAGCTCAGGGGTAACCTTGCTTTTACA
>NW_011888940.1:586666-588689 GCF_000151845.1 Pteropus vampyrus
AAATGATTTCATCCATTCGATGGTTCAAAATTATGTGCGCAGTGCCCGTTAGACTGTGAGCCCCTTGAGTCCGGCGGCCACGTCCTTAATCTTTATGTCCCTAACACTCAGCACTGAGTATGGCTCTTATGACGTGTTTTTGTGGAAATGAATGTGTATCATTATTCAGATGCTTTGCTTTTCATGTAAAATAGCTCCCTTGAAACTTAATCTCAAACACTGCATTCTGTTCCGAACGTCTTCTAGCCCAAAAGACAAGCGTAGTGAATGACACAGGTAATTAAGGAACCCAGGAGAGACTGTCCAACAGTGAAGATCGAAGCGACTAGGGTATGGACAAAGCCTAAAAGTAACGATGCTAAAAGAAGATTGTTTTCAGTAAGTCCATGTCTAGGGGTGAGAGCAAAGAAGAAACACATCTGTTCTAGGAGATTAAAATTAGGAGTGATGAATTTAAAGTTAAAAAAGTGTAGGCAAGCTTTCAAGGTAAAACTCATGCCTGCAAAATCTAGCAGAATGATAACCGTCTTCCTTACCTACCGGATGCTATCTGCCATTTCAGTTACCCTCAGTCAACCATGGTCCGAAACTATTAAATGGAAAATTTCGGAAATAAACAATCCGTGTTTAAATTGAGCACTGTTCTGAGTAGTGTGATCTCATCCTGCTCTGTCCTGCGTGAGACATGAGCCAACTCTGTGTCCAGCATCTGCATTTTGCTTCGTCCATCAGATAGGTACCGTATCATCTCGGATCATCGAGAAGAGTGAGTACAGTATAATAGGATATTTTGAGAGAGAGAGTACGTTCACATAACTTTTATTATAGTATATTGTTATAATTGTTCTATTTTATTATTAGTTATTGTTATTAATCTCTAACTATGTCTAACTTATGAATTAAATTTTATCATAGGTATGCATGTCTAGGAAAAAAGATAGTATATATAGGGTACTGTACGACTTGCAGTTTCAGGTATCCACTGGGGGTCTTGGAACATATCCCCCTCGGATCGGGGGGTATGACCGTATTTCACTTATGCTGATGAGAAGCCCCCAAACAAAAGAATGCTACACGATATTCCCAACATGACAAATGAAGTTAAAATGGCAAGGAGAGGATTAAAATTCCAAATCACAAACCACGATTCTCTACTTACCTCTTTGCTTTGACGAGCAGGTGACACTGCTGTTCCAGGATTCTCTGACCCAGAGGCAGTGGTTCCTGAGATCTGCTCCGGTGAGAAACCAAGCACCACTCAGAGAGTTGGAGAACTCAGGTTTATTACACCTGCAGTCCCAGAAGAGCTAGTGCTCTGAAGCTCTGGGCCCCGAGCTCAGGGGTAACCTTGCTTTTACAAGGCCTATCCACGCAGTTACAGTTGGCATGAGCTGATTGGCTAATTTGTCCTCAGGCAGTTACAGAGCACGGGAGTTGCTATGGGCTACGAGCAATTACAGAGAACAAGCAAAGGGGATACATCTGTTATCTAGACAGAACAAGCAAAAGCAATACATCTGTTAACAAGCAAAGGGGAGGGTGAGCCTTCAGTTGATCTCAAGGTCACCCTGCCCTTCATCCTATGCGGCAAGCATGTCTACAGAAGCAGAACAAAGAGGTGATTACGAGGTTAGCCATTTGCATAGAAAATTCCTCTTCAGTGTTTATGCTTCTTGGGGGTAGTGTAATGTAATAGTTAAGACTTCGGCTCCAAAGTCAGATAACCTGGGTTGAAATTTGGCCCCTCAGCTTTCTAGCTGTGCAACTCCGGGCAAGTTACTTACCCTCCATTTCCTCTTTCTTCATCTATGAAATGAGGATGAATAATAACTCTTCTCCCATGGACTAAATTAGGTAACTTACATGAGAAGCTCAGCACAGTGCTTGACAGGGTTCTATCAATTGGAGCTTATAATTATTACCTTGATCATTTGAGGCAGAACATTCCTGCGATGTGGGACGACAGAGTCTGACAGACTCCAGTCCTTGAAATCACTCAGTCTGCACCACTGATCTCTTTCTC
>NW_011888940.1:588856-602384 GCF_000151845.1 Pteropus vampyrus
TTTTTTTCATTTTTGTCCGCAATATGGCTAAACTGTGAATAAAATTAATTCTTAAAATTCCTGACGCAAAGGGAGTTGTGGTGTTGCTCCTTGTGGTCATGACCCATAGGTAAGCTTTCTTCCACTACAAATGCTCTGTCGCCCTATCCTTGCCTCACATAAACCTGTCCCTTTTCCTAGTTTTTTTTACTTTATTTCATCATTTTATCATTCTCGGAAGTGCCGGCCTCAAAGCCCCCAATATCTTTTAGATTTCTCATTTTCTCTTCCTCCGAAAATGTAGTCGGAGATCTGATGATTCTAACTAATATGCCTGTTAGGCTGCCCAAACTTTATTACCTTGTCTAAATCACTATCTCTCAAAGGCATATAATATGCTGACTCCTTTCACAGGGAAAAAAGTTAATCTTGAATTCTTAAATTGTATGTCGACTAAGAAATACTGACTTGAGAAGTTTAAGCTCAGTCTTGTGAAAATCCCTCTATCGAGTACTCTCTTCACAAGAGTTTTGCCTTCGTAGCTGATAAAGTATATTCTTAGGTGATCTTTTAAATAAAAATACAAAATTCAAGCATTTGTTTGGACCATGTGGGCCCTGAGACAATATCCCTTGAGTCCAGTTTGAGAAAATAGTTCTAGACCATCGTCGTGGCATCCTAACTAACCCATCCCTAAGAACCAGCGTTTGCTTTAATCCACTCAGGATTTTGCTTCCACATGATCATTTTCAACCACATCTTACCATGTCATTCTCTTACTCGAAGGAGTTGATTTCTTACTGCCCCAAAAAGGAGTCATGAGCTCCTTGGCATGGCTGTCAGGATCTGCCATGATCTGACTCAAGGTGTCATTTCTCTGCCTATGCATCAGCCATGACATACTCTCGTTTCTTTTTTTTTTTAATCTTAAGAAAACAAATAATCATATGACAAACAAAAGGAGAGTCATGATTACTGTATGAACGTAACATGTTATTGTTATTGTTTAGTTCATAGGCCATTCTTTGAGGGCTGTTGACAGTAAACCCCGATTTGGAAATCACACTTGTAGAGGGTCTGGTAAATATAACACTGGACTTCGATTTCTTCATCTTCTATTAGATCAGTTTATTCTAAAGAAGTCTTTCAGATCTTAAGTCTAATCATTCTATGACAGTAATTACAGATAATAAAATATATGGTGTAAATAGAGGACCCGCTGATAATATAATTAAAGTATTTTAGCCAGCAGTACATAATGAGCCCCACACAAATTTAGACTTAAGTGATGTATCTCTAGAACAATAAATAGGAACAGCTTCATTAGGTCACATTAGTTTGAGAAAATTTCAACAACTCAATTCATAGGCTGGGGGTTCTTGAAGTGAGGACCCCCAACTAGCACCATCCTCAAGGGACTTGTTAAAAAAGCAATTCCCATCTAAAGGTCCCTGGTTCAATCCTGAGTTTTGGCACCAAAAATAGTAATAATAGTAATAATAGTAATAATAATAATAATAATAATAATAAGCTGGGGGGGAACCTAGACTTCTGTGCTGTAATAAGCCTCCTAAGTGTTACTATTCTTAGATTCTACAATTCAAGAACTGCTGCCGTGAGCAGTAAACATGGAGTGGCCCCATTTCTTACTCTTGGATGCTTCCCTTTCATTACAGGAGCTGGAAACCTGGGAACCGTACTTCCTAGAATACCAACGAGGAGAATTCCAGGTTAACTGTGCCAACGAGAGATACTCAAGCAACATTGGGAAGATAGAGGAGATACAAGTCATCCTACTGTCCCCTTCAGGAGCTGGCAGACATGGTGAACGTGAGTTTTGCTAGGGCCTCGGTACTGCAGGCGAATGAGGCACTGGCAGCGGGTCTTGCAGGTTCTGAAACTTCCCGGTTTTCTGTAAGCTAGCGGTGGGCTCAAGAGCCCGGGATGGCTTTCTCTCACCTTTGACCTTTACCCTTCCACTGTGATTTTACACAACCGCCCTTGTGATTTTACGAGCCCTTAATTCCTCATGTTAAATCTCTTCTTGCTTTAAATAGCTAGAGTGGCTTCCGTTTTCCTAACTGATTCATTGCCTAAGAAGTGAGATGTCTCAACACTCTAATTCACTCTTTAATTATTTATTGAGGGCCGGAGACAAGCAAGGCAAGGGATGGCACTGTTCTGAGTGTTAGAAATACAGCAGAAAAAGAAAAAGATCTGCCCTCCGGAAACTCACTTTTAGTGGAGTTTTAAACAACAATTCTGGAGGCTGGGAGCCAGAGCTCAGGGTGCCAGCAAGATCAGGTCCTGGTGAGATCTCTCTTCCACACTGCAGACTGCTGACTCTCCTGTGTCCTCGCACGGTGGGAGGGTCGAGGGAGCTCTCTGGCCTCTTCTTAAGAGGGCGCTAATCCTGTCCAAGAGGGCCCCACCCTCGTGACCTAATCACCCCCAGAGGCCCCACTTCATCACATAATACCATCATATTGTTGGGCTTCAACATGTGAATTAAGAGGACACAAACATTCAGTCCGTAATAGTCCCCTTTCTGATTTCTTTCTGTCACTTTCTGGTTTGGGTGCCACTTGTCCCAACCTCCCTCCGCCATGCCAGTGGGACCTCCGGACCACCCTCCCGGAAGCCCCTGAGATGAACGCTGGATTTAGACTGCACATTTCACCATGTGAGAGCTGAAACCTCTTATTTGGAGCAGAAGCCAAGGCAATTAAGCAAATAGCTACATATCATGTCATTACAGAATCTTACCCATTTCCACCCTATTGCCTCCTCTCCTGTCTTTCTTTTAGGTCATCATCCCTCCTGATACCCAGTAATTTTCATCATTTTCTACGTGCATTTCTGTTGGTCTTCTGAGAATTCTCATTTTCCAAAGTAGAAAGGCCATACGGCCTGTCACCAGCCCGGGAAGTACAGGGAGTGATATGCTGGGGAGATCAGAGCGTGACAGGGATGGAGGCGGGAAGGTGTTACCCCTTTTTGTACTGACCCTCGGCAGGAGAGAATAAGCAGAGGAGACAGACCCTGGGAGACAGAAGACATTTCTAATCACCTCCTTCCCAGGCTGCCGCTCCTCCGTGGACTGTGTTATTCCTGCCCTCCCCAGACTATAAGTTTTCTCGCTGATCCAGAAAAGAGCTGAGTGAATAAAGAGCAAAATATCCTAGCAGTACAGGTCGGATGTCACTAACGGAGGGATCCTCTGGCGAGAGGCAGATTACACCCCCACTGGCCCCACAGCTGGGCTCTGCAATTACCCCACAAAACATGAGTCAGAAATCACCTTGTGTGTGTGTGTGTGTGTGTGTGTTTGCGCGCGCGCGCACATGCACATACACACAAAAGTCCTCTTTTTGCGTCATTTAAATTTTCTTTTGTCAAAGAAATATCTGTACAATAGCTTAAAAATCAAATAATATCAAAAGGCTTGTTTTAAAAACCCTCTGTTCCACTCCCATGCCTCGCCGCGCCCCTCTTCTCTGGGGCAAGCATTTCGAACTTTTTGAGGGATTTACCTCCATTTTTCGAAACGCGCTTGCACTATTTCCACTGTTCTTGATTTGTCCATTTCAGACATGGGCTCCTTGCTCTGCGTTGTGATGTACGAAGTTTTAGCTCTTGTCCCCCACACTCTCTGCTTGACAGAAACAAGAGTGGACTAATATTTATGGGGCTCTCACTAGGTGCCAGGCACTGTTACATTTTGGCATGGCTGGTCACCTCTTCCTCTGACACACAGTGTTCCTCACTTGGTTCCCAAGATCCCCATCCCCACCTCCCGGCTCCTCCCACCTCACTGATCACTCCCTCTCAGTCACCTTTACTGGTTCCTTCTCTTTTGACCCTGGGTAGAAGTCTTTCCACACAAGCCTCTTCTAGCTCACATGGCTTTGATGGCTACAGATCACATACCTGAGTCTACCCAAGGTCAAGAGGTCGGCAAAGGGTCAGGTGTTCTTGTTCAGGAGACAGCAGCCCAGGGCCTGCAAGGACACTTGGAACTGGGAGGAGATTTTAATCAACCACATCAGGAAGGACTGGCAGAAACGTCGGTGGCCCAAAACAGCAGGCAGATTTCAGAGAAGGTCACGGTTTCACAGTGGTCTGCGGAGCTACGCTAGGGACCTGTTTCTACACTGAGGACCTATGGCACCCGGGGCTCGATCCTGGGTCCTCTCCGTTTCTCCATCTACTCTCCCCACCATTGATGGTCTCACCAGGCTCATGGCTCCGAAATCGTCCATTTCCTAATGACTCCCAGATTTATGTCCCCAGGCCTGACCTTTACGTCCAACTCTCTTCTTGACTTAGGTGTCTAATAGACACCTCAAACTGAACACATCCTACACCAAACTCTGACTGACTGTACCAGAAGCCGCTCCCCTGCAATCTGTCATCTCTGCTGATGACGTCATCTCTGCTATTGTTACCATCCCACAGGTACAAAACCTGTGCACAGAGAAGACAGAGCCATTGAGAAAGTCCCCACAGCAGGTGCGGTGAAGACACTTTTTAAAACAGGCCAACGTTACCAATGTTCATAGCAGCATTATTCTTAGTAGCTCAGAAGTGGAAACTATACAAACGTCCACCGATCGGTAGAAAAGGCGGAATATCCATACAACAGAATATTACTCAGCCATGAACGGGAAGAAGCTGACACATGTAAAACATGGATGAACCTTGTAAACATTATACTAAGTGAAAGAAGCCAGACATGAAAGGCCATATATTATATGATTCCATTTAAATGAAATGTCCGGAATAGGCAAATGAGGCAGAAAACAGATGACTGGTGGCCAGAGGCTGGGAGGAGGGGCGAATAGAGAGGACCACTGTGGGATACAGGGCTCCTTTCTGGGATGATGACAATGGTCTATAATTAGACAGTAGCAATGGTCAAACAACCCTGTGAATATACTAAAAGCCATTGTACATTTTACAAGTGTGAATTTTATGGTATGAGAACTACATCCATAAAGTTGTTTTATTAAATGGGCTAATATTAAATTTAAATTGTATGCTGTGATTTGCTACTAAATAACTCACATTATTGTGACCTTCAGTTAAAAACTGTCACATACACAGCCTCATGTTAAGAGCCCTTTGAAGCAAATTAAGGAAAAAGGGTGATGATCTGTGTTTGGGTGAATATGGAGAAAAGCAAATAGCCACACCAGGTAAGATGCAGAAGGGAGATCGAGAATTAAGGAAGCAAAGATTAAACCAAGAAATAACTAGAAGTCTCAGACCCGTGAGGCTCCTGGGGATATTTACGGTAGGGGGTTCCAGAAGGCAGGACTTGCTAGTTTTCCTCCTGTTAAGGGCTTGGGGACTGTAGAGATATTTTCTAATGTCTTCCCTCTCTCCAGTCCCAAGTTTTGTTCAGCTGTCCACCTCCCCACCATGCCCCAGCTTCCATATACCATGGAAAGTGGGTTCTGCTGTTAGTTGGGGCAGGGTGAGGCAGGTGGGAATGGCCTCGGGCTTAAGCTAATCAGTGATGGTTCCAAGATGGATAAGTTTGTCAAGTCAGAAAGACATCCAAGACTATTGCCCCATGACTAAGGACAGGAACACTGTTTCCTGGCAATCTTTCTCTGCAAAGAAAGTCTGGAAGCTGCCTTCAGCCATCTTGAGAAAATAAGGGAAGAGGCTGTCTGAAAATGGAGCCAACCTAAAGAAAGAGAATCAAGACTTAGATACTAACTATGACATATGAGCCCTGGATATAGCTGCATCTACAGCTATGGCCACTTAGCCAATTAACTTCTTTTATGGGTTGAGTTTTCCGTCACTTGGAACAACAAAGAACACATTTAGAGTCAGATGATTATGCTTGAGAGTCTACACACTGTGCAAAATACACCTCATTATTTCCCTATTTGTTACTCATTTCTTTATTAAAGTTTTATAAATAGGACATAAAACTTCCTGAAAATCCTACTTACAAATTATTCGTTTTGGTTTCATGATAATCGATAAATATCAATAAAAGTTTCAAAGGTAAAGAAAAATATAGTTGACAAAATTCATTTGAATCTGTATTTGCCCTAAATATTTTGAAAATAGATCTCTATGGTTGACAAACCCAGATTAGAGCCAGATTAGCACCATAACTACCAACACATGGTTTCTGCAGGGGACCAGGTGCCATGTTGTTTCAGAGTTCAGTGGAATGTAAGGCGAGATGGGCCGAGCCTAGCAACTGCACTTAACTTGTAACCTACTCAAACTGCATTACTCCGCACTCCTCAGTATCAGCCGCCAGGTGCCTTCCCATCTCAGAAACTAGCCCGGAAGCTTTTCACATGACAGGTGTCTTTGTGTCTAAAATGGAAATTACAGCAATTACTGGGAATGTTACAATGACTGCTTGAGTATACACGAGACAGACCCAAAATAAAATGCTTGAAAAAGTGTTGAAATTAATAGGATGAGCAAAAACCTACCAGGCAAATGAAAATAAAGGAAGAGCGAGGATCTAGATATATATGAACCAGAATGTCCACTACAATATAATTCAGAATTACCGAAAGATTGAAAACAACCTCAATATTCCTCAAAAGGGGACTGGTTAAATAAAATATGGTACATTAATGCAATAGAATACTATGCAGATGTTAAAATAAATGAGGTGAATATTTATGATTTTTGTGACATGAACGTATAGGATCTGTTGCTTAGTGAAAAAAGTGAGGTGCATGAAGTATGCTGGCCGCCCACATGCTTACGCAGAACTCCCAGGACGGCGAACTCCGGGCAGAGGGAACTGAGTGGCTGAGGAACAAGTTTATAAGGAAAAAATCATCTGTATTCTAGGAGCCTTTACGCATTTCGAATTTTGTACCAAGTTCATTTTTACTCATTCAAAAAATAAAATAGATGATTATTTTTACATTCATCAGGTTATGATCATCCATATTTATTTAACTAAGTAGCCATCAGACTCTCCCTGAGTCCCCAGCATACACCCGAGGATCAGTTCCTTACTCATAATGGTCACTTTTATTATGAAAATAAATCAAATCTTCACTGTTTTGAACGTCGCTTTCTGATGGAAGAAATTTGGGTTAATGAGCCCTTAATGTCACATTTAAATTTGGGGTTGGTTATAATTATTAAAGTCATCAGAAGTGAGAAATTATTTTACCTGAAAACCATGACTATGCCTTGGTCAAGAATTCACATTATTTACTTATTCATTCAGTCATTCATTCATTCATTCATTCAGTTTTCGTATTTGTTAATTAGAATTACTTATTGGAATAAACTGTAAACCTAACCATACTTTCCACTTTTATTATCAATAGGTCACTGGAATATTAATGGTTCCAGCACAGTGGAATTCTCTTGCCCCACGTAATAGCCAGAGGCAGGCAGTGTGCTCCGCCCACATCTCAGAGCCATCAGTAACCAGAGACACCGAGTTCTCTACCACCCAGTTCCCCACTGAGTGAGTCGACCATGCCCCTCTCCCTCGCTGAGGAGCTCGTGAGCTCTCCCCATGTGGGCAAAATTTTCTCCTTAAATAATGTCTGCTAGAAAACAAAGCACTCCACCAACTATTATTATTATTATCTTATGGCATGTAGCATCTTAAAGCCAAGAGTTTCTCCTAAAAAGCCCTAGCAGGTGATAAGTAGCATTCTCCCACTTGTCCGGAGGAGGCTACAGGGCGAACCTCAAGGACGTTCGAGGGCATTCAGGTAACCTCACAAGCTCACCCGGCTTCCCTCCCAGCACAGCACAGCCCAGCCCACCTGCCCACACACTGCTCTTGGCCCCTTTTCTTCCTTCCAGATTTACCAACGGCTTCCTGAAAGAGACTGGTCTGCAGTTTCAACCTCAAAAAATGCATAATAGTTCATTCTAAATCCCTTCTTGCTATTTCTCACAGATCTTGGATATTTTTGACTCTAAGATTTCGCTTGCCACTATAATATACCTATGGAGCAAGCAGGCCCATCCCATAGTTTCAAAATTACTCAAATTTTGATAATCCTCACGTACCACAGCTGTGGCTTTTTGCTTGAGTGACCATCCCCCTGCCTGGGAGCCACCGTTTCCCACGCGAGGCATTTTTAAAACTAAGTGGATGAGCTCTAGTTTCGCAGTTATCATTTTCCAACAGAAGGAAGCCCGATTCGGGAACAAAAGCTGAATGCAAATTGCTTAACACTGGATATCTTTGGGAGCGTCTCAATATTGGTGAAAAGAATGGAGAAAAACAGCGATCTCCTTTACAGGGCTTAGAGGCTTTTACACTGATATTTCTGAGTGTCAGATAAAATCATTGCTGGCTTTATAAGCATTAGGCACAAGAAGTGAGATAAAAACAAAACACTTCGTACCACACAGCACGCCATCAAGAACCAAAGAGCCAGGATGCTAGAATACGTTCATCCATGTGTTTAGTTGATAAAATATTTCTCCCAAACCAGCCTTTATGCTGCTTTGACAACATCAATCTTTGTGTCTATAGTTTAAGACAAAGAAAGGTTTTAGCCAGATACTCGAGGCGGCTGAAAGCTCTAGAAAAACATAAATATGTTTATGGTGCAAAATAGAAACAAGAAATCCAGGCACTTTCCCTGTGCCCCGCCCCCCGCCCCCCCCAGAGGATTCCTCATTTTGACACCCGCACCTGTTGGAAGAGGCCTAAGCCAGCTGGCTCGGCAGGTTTTAAGCCCTTGAAGATGCTGTCTCCACCTCACACAACTTCCTTCCCCCGCCACTTGTCTGAAACATCCTATTTGTCCTTTAAGACACACCTCCTAATTTCTAGACCCCCCAAGCCAGGGCTGTGCTCTGTCTCCTGCTCCACATGTACCTCTCCCTCACAAGACAGCAAGGCCTGCAAGGGCGTAATCTTTGAGCCCTGCTGCATAGTTTGCTGTGCTTCAGTCAAGGGAGGAACTTAGTGATGAACAGACAAACGAGTGAGTGAGTGATGCAAAGAATGAATGAGACACGCATGTCAGAGTTGGCAAATGGCTGGCTGGGGGACAGATGAACCAGTTGTCACCGGGTCCTACCCGTCCCTTCTTCTCTGGGGCAACCATTTCGAACTTTTTGAGGTATTTACCTCCATTGTTCGAAATGTGCTTCCACTACTATTTCGTGGAAGTGGTGACAGCCACACTTGAAGATTCATGAACTAACTCAGGTGTGACAGCCACACTTGAAGATTCACGAACTAACTCTCTTCCTCATCGCTCAAGAGCAGGCAATAATTTTTTTAAAACTAATGATTTAAATCAGTTGATTGATAGCATCTCTCTTTAATACATTTTTAAGAAAGAAAAAACTGGACCGTATTATACCAAACACTCAGGCACCTCCTTTTGAATACGTGCTCAGCCTGACGTGAGGAATGGCGGAAACGGGCCTCGGGCCAACCACCGGCTCTGCTGTTGGACGTGGCGGGACCTAGAGACGGCCTGGGAAGACAATTTCTAAAAAAGAACCCCGGCACGCACATCGATGAGGAACTTGGTAGGAGAGACCAAGCGTTATAAAACTATTTAATGGTCTTTGAATAAATTTCTCCCTTTTCATTTTCACTTCAATGAGAAATTAAATGTAACAGAGCAAAATCAACTCTCTTGTATTTCCAGACGAGACTGGACCCTGGAATCAGGCAGACCCGGGCTGGGAACCCCACTCATCTCCTCCTAGGACCATGCCCTACCATCTCTTTGTGCGCCAGCTTCTTCCACTGTAAAATGGGGATAATAACAGTAACCGACTTACGGTATTTGTAAGGATTAAATGAGGTAATATGAGTAAAGTGCCTAGTGTGATGTTTGGCACATGGTAAATGTTTAATGACTGTTAGGTGTTAATATCATCAGTACTATTATTATTCTCATACAGTTCTAGAGTTCACTTCTGTTTTCATATTTGAACATATTAACATTTATATTGTATGTTCATAATTGTCATGTTAATTTTCGACTGAAAATCACTACCTTTTCTGTCGCCAGCTCTATATGGAGGACTGAAAATCCTCTATCGCATTTTCCCCGGGGAGCTGCATTATTGTTTCAAGCGATAATCACTTGAATTTTTTGTACTTCCCACAGTGCCTGGTACAGTGCAGAGAAAACAGTGGGCCTTATAAAGTGGTACTGAATCAAATAAAGAAAATGAAAGGTAACAGCGTAATGCAAGGATATAGTCCATGCAGGGGACATAACCTGTGGCAAACAACCTCCACTTTAATAAGATCGCTGGAAGTAACTCTAGATACATCCTTAATAGCTTGGACTCTATGGAAGAGTACCTGGAAATCTCACAAAACTGGCATTTCAATGGTGTCTCATTTGGCTGACTCACATGTAAGATGCCAGTGAGCTTTGCGGGCAGGGGAACTCCACAGAAAACATAATCTTGGAAGCACAGCAGAATGAGCAAACATTATTTAAGGTTTGAGGTCAAATGCATCCTCTTTTTCAAAATATAAGCTTTCATTATAAAAATCACACTCACAAAGAATTAAAGAGGGAATAGGGAGTTAAAGTTTAGTGGGTACGGAGCCTCAGTCTGGGATGATAACTTCCGGAGATGGTGGGGGTGATGGTTGCACAACGATCGGAAAGTACTTAATGCCAGTGAACTGTGTGCAGAAACTGGTTAAAATGATAAATGTTATGCCATATATATTTTACCAGAGTAAAAAAATGTATAAAGCAGTTTTAAAAATCACAGGCTTTCATACAGCTCTTTAAGCATGAGCGTGCATATGTAATAAAATTTTCAGCAACTTTCTGTCATTCAACTATAACGATCTCATTTAAACTCCAATAATCTTAGCAACGACCTTAAGTGAGAATTAATTAAGAATCATTCACACAAAACAATAGCAGTAACATCTTTCAGAACAGCTGATGCTGACCAGAGGGCTTTCAAGAAGTTGCCAGTCCTTGCTCTGTGTTCCATAGATGGGCTCAGGTACAAAAGGTGTCATTTCAAAGTCAGAAGGAAAAAATTGTCTTTTATGAAAGTGAAGAGAAGAGTGACAAAGAAAGTAGACACTAGAAATTCTTTCGAGAGGTAAAAAAGGAGCCCAAAATGCATTGATATCCTGAAACTGGAAGATATTCAGGTAGCTTTCATTAGTCTATTAATTTTTGCAGCCCAAGAAAAATCCAAATGCACTGTAAAGAAACTGTTCTGAGCTCCATCTTTTCTGCAAATGGCTCGTGGGAGATTGAAGGGTGAGGGAGCCATTCTTTTCTTTGTTGAACTTTTTGTAATTTTTGTAATTTTTTGTAAGGAACGTTTTGCCCTGCAGTCAGCAGGCGGGCAGAAGCTTGGGCGCCCCTGTCCTCTGCCCGTCACCAACCCACCCACATGCACTTGGTGGTCTCAACCCAGTGCACATGAGAGCTGGACAAACACCCAGGACCAAGGGGACGGAAAAGGAGGAAGGCTGTCCCTCCGCTGCCTTTTTCATGTCTTTGCTGTTCTTTCTCATTATCTTCTATGGCCAAAAAGTAAATGATAAAGTTAATTTTTAGCAGCAAAGTATGCATATTTTGGTCCTTGCTTTCCTAGGATATATTTATTAGCAGGCTAAGCACTCCGATTGTGCGGCCAGATTTTAACAAGTTTGCACATGCGGTTAGTCCGGTTGTTTTTTAGAAAGGAAAAAAGTACCTTTTTCTTGACACTCTGTAAGCTGGTCCATTACAGCAAACCTGAGTGGAAGTTTTTCCCCAGAAAGAAACTTTTCCTTCCCATCTTAGGGCTGATAAATCTATATGAAAACCTAGCAAACCCCTTTGGCTGTGTCAATTCAATAGCCTCTTAAGGAACAAAGATGGCGGGGCTCCAGAGGGCGAGTCGTCCACTGACACTTCCTCTTATTGCCCTCTGTGGCCTTGAGACAGTGACTAGCGTGACTCAAACATGTCCTGGAAACATGACCAGCGCAGGTAACAAAAGCAAAAATACAAGTGTAACTACATCACACTTAAAAACTTTTGTGCATAAACATAGTGAAAAGGCAACCTAAGAAATGGGAAAAGACATTTGCAAATCTTATATCTGACAAGGGATTACTATCTAGACTATATAAAGAGAACCTACAATTCAACAACAACAAAAAATCTAATAACCCATTTTAAAACGATCAAAGGCTTAAATAGACATTTCTCCAAAAGGTACACAAATGCCAACAAGCCGATGAAAAGATGGTCAACATCACTAATCACCAGAGAAAAGCAAATCGAAACACCCATTAGGATGGCTCCTATAAAAAAAAGAAGAAGAAAAGAATGAGTGTTGGCAAGAATGTGGAAAATCAAAACCCTCGTGTACTGTTGGTAGGATTGTAAAATGGTTCGATCGCTATGGAAAACAGTATGGCATTTCCTCAAAAAATTACAAATAGAACTACCAAATGATCCAGGGGTCCCGCTCTTGGTATCTACCAAAAAAACAGAAAGCATTATCTCAAAGAAACACTCGCCCACCCATGTTCACAGCAGCACTATTCACAGTAGCCAAAAGGTAGAAGCGACCAAGCGTCCATCGACCAATGAACAGATAAACAAAATGCGGTATGTACATATAATGGAATATTATTCAGCCTTAAAAATGAAGGAAATGTCACATGCCACAACATGGATGAACCTCGAGGACATGCTAAGTGAAATAAGCCGGCCACAAAAAGACAAATACTGTACACTTTCGTTTATATGAGTTAGCTAGAATAGCCAAATTTATAGAAACAGAAAGTAGAATGGTGGTTCCCAAGGGCTGGGGGGCGGGCGGAAAGGGGAGTCGTTGATTAAAGGGTATAGAATTTCAGTTTTGCAAGATAAAAAAGTTCTGGAGCTCTGTCTCACAACAACGTAAGTATACTTAACACTACTGAACTGTACACTTAAAATGGTTAAGTCGATAAAATTTGTTACGTGTTTTTTACCACCATTTTTAAAACATGCCCCAAATCACAGAGTCTTAAGAGCTTGTGAAGTGTTTGTTTGTTTGTTTGTTTGTTTGATTTTTAGTGTTTCGGTCTTCTGTACATAAACTGAGAAGAAACATAGAAAGACTCTACCTTGATTTGAGTAAGGGTCTTGCTCTGTTCCTTGCGGGGACACTACCTGGATCTAAGATCACTTAATATTTCAGGTGGGCTTCCAAGACAACCCAGACCACACACCGTTAGAGTTAATATGCCTATTTCTTTCCTGCCCAGCAAAATATATCCAGAAATGTCCAAACTGGATCTTATCTGATTTAAGAAGTTTCATTCCTCGGTGTTTGTGTGCATGATATTAAAACAAAAGCCCAATTTTAATATTAATTCAACTTATCTTTAATTTCAAAAGTTAATGAAAGCCTCGGGCCAGGCATTCAAGATGAAATGTGAGGGGCTCACAGTTTGAAAGGGACATCAGACGAATAAATAATTGTGCTACAAAATGACACGTGCTATAAAAAGCCATACACGTAAAAAGTTCAGTGTGCTGTGGGGGGACGAGGAGGGAACATCTAGTTGGGTTAGGAGTGAGGA
>NW_011888940.1:602434-604151 GCF_000151845.1 Pteropus vampyrus
GACATGCTAAGTGAAATAAGCCGGCCACAAAAAGACAAATACTGTACACTTTCGTTTATATGAGTTAGCTAGAATAGCCAAATTTATAGAAACAGAAAGTAGAATGGTGGTTCCCAAGGGCTGGGGGGCGGGCGGAAAGGGGAGTCGTTGATTAAAGGGTATAGAATTTCAGTTTTGCAAGATAAAAAAGTTCTGGAGCTCTGTCTCACAACAACGTAAGTATACTTAACACTACTGAACTGTACACTTAAAATGGTTAAGTCGATAAAATTTGTTACGTGTTTTTTACCACCATTTTTAAAACATGCCCCAAATCACAGAGTCTTAAGAGCTTGTGAAGTGTTTGTTTGTTTGTTTGTTTGTTTGATTTTTAGTGTTTCGGTCTTCTGTACATAAACTGAGAAGAAACATAGAAAGACTCTACCTTGATTTGAGTAAGGGTCTTGCTCTGTTCCTTGCGGGGACACTACCTGGATCTAAGATCACTTAATATTTCAGGTGGGCTTCCAAGACAACCCAGACCACACACCGTTAGAGTTAATATGCCTATTTCTTTCCTGCCCAGCAAAATATATCCAGAAATGTCCAAACTGGATCTTATCTGATTTAAGAAGTTTCATTCCTCGGTGTTTGTGTGCATGATATTAAAACAAAAGCCCAATTTTAATATTAATTCAACTTATCTTTAATTTCAAAAGTTAATGAAAGCCTCGGGCCAGGCATTCAAGATGAAATGTGAGGGGCTCACAGTTTGAAAGGGACATCAGACGAATAAATAATTGTGCTACAAAATGACACGTGCTATAAAAAGCCATACACGTAAAAAGTTCAGTGTGCTGTGGGGGGACGAGGAGGGAACATCTAGTTGGGTTAGGAGTGAGGATAGGTCACTCCTGAGCTGAGTCTGGAAGCTTGAAGCAGTTCATCTTAGAGGTTAACCCACAACACAGGTTTTGGAGCAGAGGGACCTGGATCTCAAAAGGCGGCCTTGCTACTTGCTAGCTTTGTGGCAGAAGCATATTAACCTCTGTGAGCCTCAAAGTCCTCACCTGTAGAATGGAGATAATAATTGCTTTTAAAGTCAACGTCTAGGGTTATTGTGTTATATTAAATAAACTGACATATGCAAATGAGCCTGTTTGTAGCAGGTGTCCCTAAAAGAGGAAGAAGGTGTGGAGCCAAGAACAGCCGCGCAAAGGCGGGAGGCATGAGAGTGCCCGACTCCTCCAGGAGAGGCTGAGAGGCCTGTGCCTGGAGGGAAAGGTTTGCAGGGAGAGGTGTAGGGGAGGAGGCGTGGGTAGTGGGGACCTGTGGAGGTTTTTGAGGAGGAGGGTGAAGAGGCAGACATTACCTGGGTCCCTCCTATAGCCCCCTGGGGCCTTTCCAGTGTGTAACAACTGGCCTGACGTCCATGAGTAGGGCTGGGAGGCCATGAACCCCTGCAGGATCGACACCTCCCTTCGTCATAATGAGAGCGGGAATATACACACCGCAGCTCCCTCACCCCTCAGGCAGCATCCGAGACATCTTTCCAGCCCCCAGCAGGCTTCTCCCGTTACCCACACTGGTAACTGGCTTGCTAAGACACCCCTTACTGGCTGGCTCCCCTTCCCCACGCCCACAGTGCTGCTTCCCGGGAACACCGCTCAAATAAACCAACGTCACCAGAACCCTTCTCTCAGGATTCAGTTTGGGCAAAACCCACACTAAGGCAGAT
>NW_011888940.1:606196-610556 GCF_000151845.1 Pteropus vampyrus
TGTGATGTTTGAAGCCTGTTTTAGCAATCTTTAACAGCTTTATTAAGTCAAGTCCAAACACTTCACTTCCATCCACGTGAAAAAAAATAGACTCACTTTGACAAAAATAGCAGTGTAAGTGCTAATACAAACACTGTAAGTCACCAGAAAATAATAAGGTAAGAAAATGTTATCCAGTGCAGCTTTGGCCAGCACACATGCCAAATGGAGGCTTATGCTTCTGATAAGGGTACGGGCAATTTCAAGTCCCTCCTATAATACACATTATTATAAATATAAAATTCATGTTTTTAAAAGAAATCAAAAAACATTTCTTTGAGAAGAAGGGGTTAAGTAAGGAGGTCTCCATACCATGGCTCATACCGAGCAGACAGCCCGCAAATCTGCGGATGGTAAAGCACCCAGGAAGCAACACGCCACAAAAGCCGCTCGCAAGAGTGCGCCCTCTACTGGAGGAGTGAAGAAACCTCATCGTTGCAGGCCTGGTCCAGTGGCGCTCCGTGAAATTAGACGTTATCAGAAGCCCATTGAACTTCTGATTCGCAAACTTTCCTTCCAGCGTCTGGTGCTGGTGTGAGAAATTACTCAGGACTTAAAAACAGATCTGCGCTTCCAGAGTGAAGGTGTTGGTGCTTTGCAGGAGGCAAACAAGGCCTATCTGGTTGGCCTTTTTGAAGACACCAACCTGTGTGCTGTCCAGGCCAAACGTGTGGCAATTATGCCAAAAGACACCCAGCTAGCACGCACGCCGCATACGTGGAGAACGTGCTTAAGAATTCACTATGATAGGAAACATTTCATTCTTTAAAAAAAAAAAAAATCCTCTTCTTCCAGCTTTTGGGTCAAAAGGTACCGAAGTATTTAATTGCAAGTGAAAAAACGGGACAGAAATCAGGTATTGGCGGCTTTCCTATTTTCCCATTTTCATTTGTGTGAATTTTTAATATAAATGTGGGAACATAAAGTGTTAATACAAGTCAAAATATTTCAGTGAACAAGTGTCAGCAGTTCAACTTTATAACAATTATAAATAAACCTATTAAATTTTCCTGGACAATGCCATCATTTGGATTTTTTAAAAGCAAGTAAATTTCTTATTGATGGCAAAACGAAAAGCATTTCTTTTGAAAAAATAAAGAAAAGTACCAAACTGCCCTTGCTGTACAAACTGCATTTCAAAGAAATCAAACTGTCCAAGAAGAAAAAGTATCCTTAATAGAAGAATTCCAGCACATCAGTGCAGAAGAAATGATAGAAGATTTTTAGTCACTATTGGCTGGATCAGGCTGACGGCAACCGAATCTGAGCAAGCGATGAACAGAGACAATTCAAAGAAGGCAATAAAAATACAACGCCTCCAAAGAAGTTGATTTACAGAAAAGTAAAGTCCGAAACAAAACAAAACTGGCTTTGAATTTGATGGAGTCTCTAGATTTGACAATAGGACTACAAGAAATACAGGGAATAGAGGAACGTGTCAGACGACACCACAGACATGCAATCAGACAAATCCAAAATGTGGAAGATTCTATGGAAACGATGACCAGGCTTTTCGACAAATAAATGGCAAGAAGAAAAGGGGAGGGGAGTGTTATTAAGAGACACGTAACCAAACACCGTATATGGACCTTGTTTGAATCCTGATTAGAATAAACCAATAGTAAAAAGGCATTTCTGAGACGATTGTGGAAATTTGAACAATGATTATAAATCGGGCGATATTAAAGAATCATTATTAATTTTTTTAAGTGATAATAATGGTTTCATGGTTGTTTGTATGGGAAAAAAGGGGGGGATCCTTATCTGTTCAAGATATCGAAGCCCTTACAGATGAAATGACGTGATGTCTAGAATTTGTTTTGAAATAATCCAGCAGGGATGAGGGGGGAGGTGACAGGAGGGGAACACATTCTACCGGATATGCCATGGAAATGCACCCAGAAAAATCCAGGTTGTGGGAAACTCGACAGGACAAACAACCTGATTTCTTCAATCATTAACTGTCAAGGGGGAAAAAAGTTGGAGGGGAAAATTATTCATTAAAGGAAACTTAAAAAACGTATCAACCAATAACAATATAATCAATCTTGTCTGACTTCTAATTCAACCAAACCGTGTTTTTATTTTAAGTCACTCATGACATTTATGGGAAAACTGATCATTTGAATACTGGCTGGATATTTGATAACATAAAGCAATCATTATTTTTAGGGGTGATAATAGTATCGCGATTATTTTTTTAAAATTCTTATCTTTTTAAATATACATGGAAATTTTATGTAAACATTATTAATAAAAAATGAAAAATAAAGAATAAAAAATTATGCTGGAAAAATTATGGATGAAATGAAATGATATCTCGGATTTGTTTCAGAATAATGGGCAGGGTGGGTTGGGGGGTGACCTGGAGATGGAGCCAGGACTGGCCCCGAGTCGATGGCCGTTGAGGAAGGAGACACTCACTGCATGGTGCTCATTGTACTTTTCCTACTAACTCTCCATGTTAAAACACTTTACAAAAACACGTATATTACGGCTTGAAAATAGGAGGTTCCTCTCTGCCTGGCTGGATAATTTTAGAGTTGTTATTTTATTATTCTTGCTGCTGTTAAAAAAGAAAAAAAATTGAAGTAATTCCTCCTCTCCTCCTCACCACCCACCTCCTCAAAGGGGCGGACTATCCTTTGAGTCCCAGAGAACTGGGGCTTCCTTTGCAAACAGGGCAGAACCAAAAGGCCCATGTTTTCAAAAGCCTGTATATAAACAAACAAACAAACAAACGGGAATTACCTGGGGAGAAACGGGGGAATGGTGGGCAGGTGGGAGCGGCAGGGCCATGAGCCGGAAGTAGGCGGTGGGCAGGCGGGAGAGGGCATGACCCGGAAGTGGGTGGTGGGCAGGCAGGAGAGGGAGGGCTATGACCCGGAAGTAGCTGTTGGTTAGGCGGGAGAGGGAGGGCCATGACCCGGAAGTGGTCGTTGGACAGGCGGGAGAGGGAGGGCCATGAGCCTCTGGGAGGCCTGGTTCGTATCGGAGGCTGCTGCTGTCGTGTGGGCTAGTGGGAGGGGAAGGAACGGCCCTCTCCCTACAGCTTCCTCTACTGTAGTCTCCCTGTAGTCCTGAGAACCATCATGCCATTATATGCCCTTTAAAACAATGTGGGAAAAGGCCCAATTTTAGAGAATGGGTTCAGGTTCCCGTCAGTTTCTTCATCCCAGTTTTCCACACAGTGGCCTGAGGTGACAGGCGGTGATGAAAATGACTGAAGCCAGTTTTGATGTTCGACAATCGTCATGTTCTTGGTAAATACTGTTAGCTTTTAGAGGTGCCACGGAAGCGCCCAGATTCCTGTGTGACACAAGGTAATGAGATAGGCCAGTAGGGGCTTGGAGGCAGAGTGTTTAGAAAAGTAAGTGATGTTTCCGGCACGAGAGTGTGATGGTTGCATTTCGCGCCTGAGTCACATATTATCCATTAAATCCTTCCTGATATTTTAAAATGAAGAGCCCCAAATCTCTTCCCACTTACTTTTAGACACAGTTTTCAATGGCTTACTTCTGACAGCCACCACACTGCATTGACTCATCCAGATCTAGCCCCTGTAATTTCTAACATAGCTAAAAACCACGCCAACCGGGCCCTGCCTCAAACCCCTTCCACTCAGACAAGGACTGTGACCAGCGGAAGATCACGAGAGTTTCAAGACATTAGGAAATCACGGGGTGGGGCCTGACAGTTCACGTTGACTTGGACACACTAAGCCTGCAGCATTTTCTAATCCAGGTGAGTCCGAATCGTCTCAGGGAATCTGAAGGACCATCGAAAAGAAAGAGGTGGGTGAGGCCCTCCGTGGTACTGGTGGGTGGGGACACCGTAGGCTCTGGGGTCGCCCTGATATTACGTTTCCTCTGTGTCTTGTTCACTGATCTTTCTCCTTTCCTTGTCTCTAAATCTGGGTTGCCCCACGTCAGTCCTGAGAGCCCTTCTCTCCCCGTTTCACGCTCCCTCCATAGATGATCCCACCCAACCCGACCCACGGCTGCAAACACCACCTGTACACACGGACTGTTCCAACCCCAGCCATTCCCCTGGGCTCCGCGCAGACAGCCGACCCAGACTTTAGTTGGTTTGTCAGTGTTGACACGCCCCCCCCCCCAACACACTCCATCTCCGTGCGAAACCTTAACTCACGGCACCTCGTCTCTCAGACCAAAACCTTGTCCTCTTCCTTGATGTTTTCCTCCACTCACATCGAAACCGTTAGGAAATCCTTTTGGTTCTACCTTCCAAATAGATCCCAAACCCAGCAACTTCTCACCACACCCATCACCCCGGTCCGAGACAGCTTCTCCCACTGACT
>NW_011888940.1:610606-630079 GCF_000151845.1 Pteropus vampyrus
GGGCTTGGAGGCAGAGTGTTTAGAAAAGTAAGTGATGTTTCCGGCACGAGAGTGTGATGGTTGCATTTCGCGCCTGAGTCACATATTATCCATTAAATCCTTCCTGATATTTTAAAATGAAGAGCCCCAAATCTCTTCCCACTTACTTTTAGACACAGTTTTCAATGGCTTACTTCTGACAGCCACCACACTGCACTGACTCATCCAGATCTAGCCCCTATAATTTCTAACATAGCTAAAAACCACGCCAACCAGGCCCTGCCTCAAACCCCTTCCACTCAGACAAGGACTGTGACCAGCTGAAGGTGGCGAGAGTTTCAAGACATTAGGAAATCACCGGGGACCTGACAGTTCACGTTCACTTGGACACACTAAACCTGCAGCATTTTCTAATCCAGGTGAGTCCGAATTGTCTCAGGGAATCTGAAGGACCATCGAAAAGAAAGAGGTGGGTGAGGCCCTCCGTGGTACTGGTGGGTGGGGACACCGTAGGCTCTGGGGTCGCCCTGAGATTACATTTCCTCTGTGTCTTGTTCACTGATCTTTCTCCTTTCCCTGTCTCTAAATCTGGGTTGCCCCACGTCAGTCCTGAGAGCCCTTATCTCCCCGTTTCACGCTTCCTCCATAGATGATCCCACCCAACCCGACCCACGGCTGCAAACACCACCTGTACACACGGACTGTTCCAACCCCAGCCGTTCCCCTGGGCTCCGCGCAGACAGCCGACCCAGACTTTAGTTGGTTTGTCAGTGTTGACACGCCCCCCCCCCCAACACACTCCATCTCCGTGCGAAACCTTAACTCACGGCACCTCGTCTCTCAGACCAAAACCTTGTCCTCTTCCTTGATGTTTTCCTCCACTCACATCGAAACCGTTAGGAAATCCTTTTGGTTCTACCTTCCAAATAGATCCCAAACCCAGCAACTTCTCACCACACCCATCACCCCGGTCCGAGACAGCTTCTCCCACTAACTCTGAGACACGCACTCACTGGCTCCACACTATTCAGTGTCCTATCTTCACATTTAGCCAGTGTCTGAAGCCCTTTCCACAGCCAGCACAGCCCTGCATGCGCTGGGCCCTGCCTACCTCTCCACGCCCAGCTCCTGCTCCTCTTTACTCTTCGCTGTTCCTCCGGGCTGCCAAATGCTTGGCACTTGATGTTCTCTCTGCAGGAAATGCTCCTCCCCAGTCTTCCTCATTTCCTTCAGGTCACTGCTCAAATGTCGCCTTCTTGGAGAGGGCATCCCACTTCACTCCGGCTAGGACGGTCCCCATCGCTCTCTTCCCCCTCGTCTCGCTTTATCTTCACGGTGCTTATCCCTTCATAACACATAAATCTCCTGATTAATTTATTGCCTTTCTGTTTTGTTTTCTAGAGTAGTTCCTAGCACAGAGTATCACTAGAGAAATGTTTACTGAATGAATGAAATTCAGATGACATGAACACCTTTTCTATGAAATCCCTGAGGTCACTAGTTTAGGAAGACAACCTTCCTTATTCCCAGAAATCCTACATGTTTGTGGACCCAACCTCATTATATAATATTGAAAGATTTACTATATAAGGAAAATATTTATATTGATCATTCAACAGCTATTTACTGAGCACTTTGCAATGATGGATTCTCATGCAGCTAGCCCTTACTCAGAGCAACCTTACAAGGTAGATATGATTGCTGCCATTTTGTAGCTAGGCAACAGAGGTACAGCCACATCAAATAACTTCTCTCAGGTCACATATCCTGTACCTGGCACAGCAGGAATCTCAAAGTAGATCAATTCTTTCCCCTAAGCCTTTATAGCCTCCTAAGCTATAAAGTTATTATAGCAGAAGCCTCAAGCCATCTCATTCTGGAACATTCTCTCCCACCCAGTACTGGCAGCAATACTGCCAATATGAGTACAGAAACCTATTCATGGTTCATCCTGTCACCTCCTCTGTGACATTCTCTGGGAGTCTCATAGGCAGAGCTGGTTACTTTCTGCTCCAGTCTCAATGCACTTCGCTAACGTTGCTGGACAGTCACCGCCTGGTGTAACTGCTTGTCTCAGTCTCTCCCATAAGGCTGAAATCTCTCAAGCACAAGGACTGTGTCTCACATTCATTTTAGCGTCTCCGGTGCCCAGAACAGTGCTTGGCACGTAGTGGGAATTCAATAAATGTCGACCGAATGAGCAAATGAACTGCTCTGTGAACACGTTCACATCCCAAGACGCTGATCGTAGAGCAGAGGGCCATCTGGCCTCTCGTTCTGGCTTTGGTGATCATTCTTCGCTTACTTGCATGTTTATTTTCCCAGTTCCTATGGCTTTGCTTGAATATTTGACATTTCCTGCTAATTGATCTGTGTATCAGTGGCTCATTCTCACTACTCACCTCCTCCAAGTGGTAACTGCTCAGAATGAAAGTCCATCTCGACTTCGGATTCTGCCCAGAATGTGCTTTGTGGGCTCCATTTCACGGCAGCCAGAGGGGTTCTTGTTTCTGTCTCACAGAAATCAATCTGTGAGGCTCAAATCCGGAGCCTCCTGAGCAAATCAATCGAATCCTTCAGTACGCATTGCCATGGGCCTTCAGAAACCTCAAGGAATCATCCAAATGTAAATTTTTTAAAAAATCAATGAGATACTATTTTTTTGCCTATCGACTTGGTAAAATTCAAAAACAAAACAAAAAAGTGCGGGTTTGGGATATGGGAACACTCATTCTCTGGGATCACCTGCAGACACATCACACTCAGCCGTGGTTCTGGACCACATAACCCGCAGGGCCTACGGCATCTCGCTGTAGACACGGACCAGGACATGGACCAGGACGCAGACCAAGACCCGAGAGGCCCACACGGAGCTGGGCTGTTTTTTAAATGTGCGTTTCTAAGCATAGGTCCCCAGCTCTTCAAAGTGGACCCAACAGTTCCACTGCTAGGAATGTATTCTAACCAAATAGTTAAATTAAGATTTAACTACCTGGATGTTTATAACAATTTATTGTGAAAAGAAACACTGAAACTTATTTAAATGACCAGAATAAAGAACTAGGTAAATAAATGAAGGTACAGCCCAACAATTAGATATTATTGATTAAAATTTATATTTTTAGATGCATCTACCTTAACACGGAGTTTCGTGATGTATTAAAGCGCCGGTTGCATAACAGCATGTGTAAGATGAACCTGTAATAATTATTTGTTGTTTATTTCTCCCCCGCCCCAGCAGCGCCCTGACTTCTTACTGGAGTATTCTCTTGCCCCTGTTGGGTGTTGCCAGTAACGAGGTGATTCCTGCCTTCCACGACCGATGCCTAGAAGTGGGTCCTCTTGAGCCCCCGGGGCTGTCTCTGCCAAGAATGACCTGAGCCAGTCAAGGCCATCTCCTGTAGCAGCGGCCCTTGACAGGCTGTGTCAGTTATGAGATGGTTGATACGTCTCGCTCCCTGCTTCTGTGCCCCCAGAAGCCTGTGGGCTCTGTGGGCATCCCTTCCTCAGTCAAAGTAGTTTCCCGTGAATCCCCTTTGCTTCTGTTAAGGAGGCCTGTTTTTGTCTTTACAGTGAGAACCCCAACCAATCCATTCCATTTTGAGATTCCGAGGAGGTTATATAGAGAGGCATATTCTTGGGTTTTCTCTTCTTCTTGGCTTACTGATATTTCCAATTTCCCTTTAATAGCTATGTATTGCTTTAAAAATACCGTAATAATTTTTAGAGTATCTTACATTGTTTTTTCAAAAGACCTTTTCCTGTGGAGAGTCTCTAAAACAGTCATCTTGAAAGAGAGATAATTCATTAGGGTGCAGTAAAAAAATTAGAATTTCTATTTTAACTTATATGTTTTGATCAAAATGAGAATTAGAGCTTACCAATATGCAGTGTGGACAGACAGTAACATCTTCACTGGATCATGTGCCAGACAGTCGGGGTCAGGAGGGTGGGCAGGTGTCCTCGGGGCAGCACGCAGGTGCCTTCACTCCCACACACACCTTTACCTTGCTTGGTGCAGCGTCTTTACTAAATTTCTGGGTGCCCAGTTAAGTGGAGGATTTCACAGATGTTATCTGATTCTATTATAATTAGACCTCGGATTCAGATAAGCGGCTTAAAAAGTTTCCTACAAAGTAACCTTGAAGATAATGTAATGAATACTGTAAGCAGACATGAACTTCAATAGCATGGTGGAGCCACGTCTACCCCTAGTAGGAGTTCTTCGTCAGCCATGTGACAAGATAAAAACAGTGATAGTCTAATCTGAATCGATGAGAAATTATAAATTACCAAGAAGACTAGTTGAAAAATAGGTTTACCTTTATCATCACTAACAATAAACTTCGCCTAAGTGAATATCATGCCTTGAGCGGGTCCCCAGCCATACCTGGCAAGGCAGTTAAACACTAAGCATTCAGAACCCAAAAAAAGCCTTGACATTTTTTAACTATACTTAAAGTCAGGTGATATTCAATCCATACTTTCATATTAAATTTCATAAACTTAGTGATAAATGGTTAGAAGGCTCTTTTCGAGATTTCCTCCTGAGGAGCTGTGGACTTCCTTGAGAAGTACCAAGAGATTTTTGGCACTTAGAACAGCTGCTCATATAAAACTACATCCTGAATTTCAGAATGTGCCATTTTATCTGACCTCCCCCCAAAAATAGAGTTGACGCCTTAATTTCGACTTGGCGATTTTGGGGGGAGGTGAGAGGAAATAAAATACCATTTCCTCAAATGAATGAGAGTTTTCTCCAGTAGGTAAGGTGAATCATTCATGCTGCTCTAAAAGCACTATGTTTGATAGCAATTTTTTTAAAAAAGAAGAGCGACCCATCAATCCCACTTCTGGGTGTACATCCCAAAGAATGGAAAGCAAGGTCTCAAAGAGATATCTGCACACCGTGTTCACAGCTGCATTATTCTCAATAGGCGAACAGTTAAAGCAACTCAAATGTCCTCCAATGGATGAATGAATAAACAAAATGTGGAATGTACATACAACAGAATGTCGTTCAGCCTTTAAGAGGAAGAAAATCCTGTCGCATGCTACAATGTGGATGAACCTTGAGGACATTATGCTAAGTCACAAAAAGACAAATACTGTATGGTTCTATTTAAGTAACTAAAGTAACGAAAGCAGTCACACTCACGGAAGCAGATGTTGGAATGGTGGTCGCCAGCAGCCAGGGGCAGGGGAAAGGGAGTTATTCGATGGGTGTAGCATTTTAGATTTGCAAGATGAAAAGGTTTTGAAGATCTGTTTCGCAACAATGTAAATATATTTAACACTACTGAACTGAACACTAAAAATGGTTAAGATGGTAAATTTTATGCTACCTCTTTTCCCACTTTTTATCAGACAGACAGACACCTCCTAATTTCACATCCTAGAAATAGACAACAGTTTATAATGAATAGCACCATAACAGCCAATCCCCTGGCACCTCTCCACCGGCACCTCAGGGGGCTCGCCACCCACACTTCATAGGTGAGATTGTCACCTACCTACTTCCCTGCACTCGCTGACTTTCCGGACCCAGGCAGCCGAGTCTCTCCTGGCCCCTCCCCCTCCATTCCCTCCACCGCCCTTCATTCTTCCTCCCTTCTTCTCTTGCCAGTTTCCTTTAATCATTTGTGTCAGACCTTATAACCTTTAAAGAATTTTCACTTTTATTATCTCCTTTAGTTTTCACACCAGCCCTGCAAGGTAGGTGTTCTTTCTACTTTACAAATTAAGACGCAGACTCAGCACCATTCACGGTCTGCACCTATCCCGTCAGCACGAGGCAGCACCCAGCCCCAAACCCCACACTGTCACGACGCAGGTTCTTACATCGCGGTGTACACAAGGCTCCCCTGAGAATGTTTGTTAAAAATGTGGGTTCCCAGACCCCCACCTCTTCAGATTTTGTTTTAGGGGTCTGGAATCTGGAATTTTAACAAGCACCCCCTCCCAGATGCTTCTGAAAAGGATTCGGAAGCACACTTCGGAAACACAAGCCTGTTTCCGAAGTGTGCTTCCGGAGGCAGCCACCGGGCCTGGCGCGAGAGGGGGCGTGTGTGACCTTGAGGCGCTCTGCTGATTTAAGCCGTTCAGATGGGGCAATGTAGGGACGCCGATCTTCTGCAGAGAATTGGCTGTATAAACGAGGTGCTTCCTCATCTGGCAGTGGTTAGTAAAAGGGAAAGGAAGGAAAGCAGGAAGGAAGGAGAGAAAGAGCTAAGCCCATTCCATTCCACAGAAAACGATCCAGCCCGCGAGAACCCCACCAGCCCGCATCTTGGACATTCATTTGTCCCTTAGCATTTGGCGCTCGGACATCTGGTGCACACAAAGGGGACTACGTCTGCACTGCTCCATCCGGAAGGTGGGAGGACTGAAGTTGGGCTCTTTATTTTCCAGATGGGCGCGCACAGGAGGGACGCGCCTGACCCAGAGTGAGTCGCCGGCAGAAGGGACCAGAGCCTGGGGATCTCCAGAGAGCCAGGCCTGGGCTCCAGGCCCTGGGTCACACAGCTTCCCCAGCCCAGAGGTGTGAGCACGGAACTGTCCTTCCACACGGCCGGCAGGGCTGGAGGCCATGGCAGACTCGGCAGAAGCTGGAGTTACAAGGATGAGGGACCTTCCTGCCCCAGAGACCAAGTTGTTCTTGCCAGGAAAGTGCCATTGTGATTTAAATTGGATGTTGAGGATAAGTAGGTAGGTAAGCAGGTAGGTAAGCAGGTAGGTAAGCAGGTAGGTAAGCGAGGGATCAAAGAGGAACTGAAATGGTCTGAGTATAGAGAAAAATGTGCCCTTTGCAAATATGCTACATTTATCCTGCAGCTAGATCAAATGAGATTTCTGTGGAAAGCCTGTGTTGTACTTTTTGATGACCTTAAATAAACCGACAAATTTGTGCTAAAGATAAAATTAATCACATTCCATAAAGCTAACTCTTAGGACTACTAAAGAGAGAATTTCCTTGAGACAGAGTGTGAAGTTTGACATAAGTCAGAACTTTTGAAAGAATTCTGGAAGGTGGGACTTGGAGGTACCCCATCCTGACGCACCCTTCTCTCGGGGAGCCTCTCCTAGGAAGGAGAACACGACGTCATCTTCATCATGAAGAGATTGGGGCTCGTTCACCAGACTATCTTTCTTTGGCAGAACCGGGGATCTGCTGGGCAACGGGCTCAGAAAACAGCTCGGGGCTGGCCCGCGCCTGGATTGACGCAGTAGGCAGTGGCACACGCCATCATGCTGCATGTCAGCGCCGGCCGCTGCTGCCAAACGATGCCCCTGGGCGTACTGCCACCTTCTAGTGTGTGTCTTGTCTCTGCCACCCTCCTTCCCAGCTGCAGCTGTGGCCTGTCTGTGCATGCTGAGGGTCACCACGCCCCCTCGCAGCCTTGTCCACCCGGCCTCGAGGCATGTGGTATCGTCACCTCTGGATGGTGATTCCCACAGGACAGCTGAGCAGCACTGCAGTTCTCCACCTGGAAGCTGCCCCTGCAGAGTCCTGGGGAACCAGCAAAGGGACAGACGCCTTCCGTTACTACGCCGCTGTTATTTTTTCATGAAACTTTCCACAAGTGATGATTCCTGTCCATCATTTTTCTTCACTGGTTTTTAAATGGGGTGACCTCATATTAGTAACCTGAGATACTTCTAAAAGGGAGACCGATTAATAATTATGCTGGGACAACAGTGGAGGCTGGGACTACCCTGGGTAAACTGGGACATGCGGTCACCCCACTTATGAAGTAGGTGAATCGAACAAAGACGACGCGTGAAGCCGAGTCCCAGCTGACCCCAGGTGACATAAAACATGAGTAAACAATAACTTCTATTGTAATGAGCCACTGAGATTTTGGGGTTGTTTGTTTACACAGCATAACCTAGCAAAAAGTGATTAACAGATCTCCTCAGAGCTGTGTAACTTCTTTGTCACTGCCTCTGTGAAATGGGGTAACGCTATAATGCCATGTCATGGGGTGGCTGTCAGGATAAATGAGTTAATGCATGCAAAGCACTCAGTGACCAGCCCGCAAATGTTCTCTATTATTATTTCTTACAGCAATAACACAAGAGAATAAAAGAATACTCTAAGTCCACAGAGACGCCAGATTCCTAGCAGGACACAGCCCTTATTCCCAGCACACAAGCCGTTGCCCATTCAGAGGTTCCGAGGCCACAGACCCTCCCTCCCAGCCTGTCACCCACTCGACCTCCATCTATCCCCAGTACTTGGACTCCAGGATTATAACTGCTTTCTCGGGGACACCTCGACCCCCTTGACCCTTGGTTCCTTCCATCCCACCGATGACAAAACCTCAGCCCTGAGTCAATACAACAAGCCACCACGTTTGCCCCTGAGCCTGCGCGACTGAATAAAGCCCAGGATTTCTCCAAAGTCCTGACGTAGGCTCTTTCTCAACTCATTCTCCTATTTCCCACAAGAGATGTTTCCAAATATTACTGTTTTCCTCAAGCTCTGTGACCTACTGCCCTCCTCCTCGCTCAGAGAGGAAATGGAGGTCATTAGGCAGGAACTACGTAAGTTGGCTCATGTTCCAAACCACCCAAGGCCCATCCTGTGTTCATGCTGGAACCTGGTCCTCCCACCTCCCTAGAATCTTCAGCTTCTCTGCTGGTTCTCAGCCTTTTGAACAGAAACACGCTGGCAAGCGTCTCGTCTTCCAAAACTAACTCCTTCCACCTGCTGCCTCCCTCCAGCTCCGTGTGTCTCCTCTTCACGGCCACGTCACCCGTCCTCCACGCTCGGCTTCCAAGAGGCTTCTCCCCCGCTTCCACTCCTCTCCAGCTTCTCCTTCCCATCTCTGTGGGGTCCTCTCCCTCCCCTCGAATTGCCGATGGCCCCCATGGCTCTGTTGGCCATCGTCCCTTTTCTATCTAAAGCATCAACTACTGTCTATGGCCACGCCACCCTGAACAAGCCCGATCTCGTCTGATCTCGGAAGCTAAGCAGGGTCGGGCCTGGTTAGTACTTGGATGGGAGACCACCTAGGAAGACCAGGTGCTGTAGGTGTAAAAAATAATAAAAAATAAGGGATTGTAAACTGACAAGGTCCTTGCAATCCGTGAAGTCAACCAAGGGTTGCCTCACCTAAAACAAAAATTAAAATTAAAAAATAAAAATAAAAAATAAAGCATCAACTACTACTGGAGTTCATAAACTCCAAAACCCGTGTCTCTAGCCAGATCTTCCTTCTGTTAATCCAGCTGATTACTGATGTCTCCAAGCTCCTCAATCCCAAGATGTCCATAGCCAAACTCATCATTTTGCCCATCAGCCCCAGTTTGCTTCTTGGATTTCTTACCTGAATGAATGGCACTGTAACTCACCAGCTGCTCAAAAGAGACCCGGGACACGTGTTTGTCTTTGTTCATCATTCCCCTCGCCAACCAAACAGCCTACCTCCGGTCTCTCTCCTAGTCTTGACTCTTCACATCTATTTTCTGTGCTATTTACAAATGAGATTTCTTTCTCCATGATCTTCAGAAGGAAGTCCAAACTCTAACAGTAAAATCCTAACTGTACACCTAACCCAGTATCTTCCATGATACAGCTCGTCTACCACTCCAATTTCATCTCCCTCTCATCCATCATATCTCCCGCATACCAACACACTAAACTACTCTCAACCCACACATTGCTCCATGTGTCAGGACACTTCTGGGGGTTTCGTCCTTGCCGGCCCCCTGCTGAGAAGCCCTGTGCCTGCCGCCCACATGGTAAACCGCTTGTCTTTAAGCCCAGCGGTACCTGCTCTGGGAAGCCCTCTCCACTCATGAGAGTTATTCATCTCCCAGAAGCTCCCACCCGGCTGAGTGAGCTGCCCTCTTGTGCACCTCGCCGGTGCCCTGAACGTGCCCACCTGCAACCGACTCGCACCTCTGCCTCACTAAACTGCGACCTCATTTGTCAGTTAGGGACCGATTCACCTTGCAACTCCGGTTCCTAGCGCATTATCCAATAATACTCAGCAAATGTTTCATGACGAAATGAACAGTGGCGAACAGTCTCTTGGGTGGCAGCATCCTATCTTCTCTTGTGGGGCAAGACTGCGTGCCGAGGAGGAAGAATCACAGGCAACGTCAAGTGTTTATGTGCATTTACACACGTGAGGTGATGAAGCATCTTGAGAGAGAGAGAGTAAAAGTATATATAGGTTATGGAAGACTATTGATTTTCCTTCGGCTTCTTCTCCCCTGTAATTCTAAGTCCCTGCTTCTTCTTCCACGTGCTGCTTCGCACGCAGCCGTCTGTATTCCCTCTTGCACAGCTGTGCCTCCTGCACGACATAAGATTTCTCGATATTCTTTCTCAGTGTTCAGGACAATATTCACACAACAGGTATTCGGAATGGGTGAGAATTCTAAAGATCAGAAGATAATTGCCACTTCCTTACATGATCAGTTTGCAATTCAGTCCTCTTTTCTCTAGATTCAATTATCTCTGCTCCTTTAGCTAACCCATTAACGGTGACATGCTGGATCAGCAAATTTAAATTTTTACACTAAGTTATCATCATCTCAAATGAGATTCGTAATTGGTACTCATTAGGAATCGAATATTAATATTCATTTTAGTAACTCTCCCTCCACATTCAGATGGCTGAAGTGTGTGTTGTTGTTTTAAAAAGCAGCTTTCCTCGCATTGCTATTCATTTTCAATTTGTGGTCATTCTGCCCCCTCCCACAATCTTTATATGTCAAACCAGGGGTTATTCTAGTCATTTTTCATTTTGTCAGCTTAGTTAATTTGAAGGTAACCCGGTTTTACTGTAGAATATTAATAATAATCCACTGATAATGTTAAAATATTTTAAGAATAGTTTTAAAATAATTAGTAATGTGTCATTCCACATGGCAAGGCATACCAAATACATTTTTTAATTATTATGATCATCTTTTAAAAAACAAAATATCTTGAAATAGTTGTCATAAAGCATTAATTAGCATATGTTGGAATTATAAGATAAAGTGTAAAATTAACAAGGACAAGCAGTTTTCAAAATCATCCTTTCGATAAGAAATTAAGTATTTAGAGAGTTTAATTTTCATCTATCACCATCATTGTTATATAGTCCTTGTAATGAATTGAATTTGATTCTGGATCGATTGCAGCAGACAACATTTCTTCCATTTCCTCCTGGGAAAAGGGCTCACCTGGGAAGGACAAGAAGAGAAATTCATCACTTACAACCTTCTGATTTTTTTCTTTCTCTTTCCACTAGCCAGCTTAACTGCCATGGAACCCCACCAGCCCCCACTATGTCACTAGTTACTCTCCCTGGGAGTCACAGAGTCATGCTAGTCCAGAAGTTCAAAGAGGATGCTGCTGTACTCTGGAAGATTTTGGACTTATTTACAGAAATTGTAGTTCAAGCAATCATTCCAGCCAAAACACCAGAAGGCGTAAAACATCATGGATAAGGTTGTTTATTTATTTAAATTAAAACTATCGAAATTGCCAAAGGATTGACCTGAAGTCCAGTTTTACAGGAAGTCTAAACACTATATTTAGTAAGGGCATGAAGGGAGGGATAAACGGTTGCTATGCAAAAGTGCCGGAGAGCAGCCGCCGAGCCTGTGCGATTATAACAACTACATCTCTGAGTGTTCCCTGCTCAGTCTGGACAGTGTGGTGATGCCAGCTGAACCCAGGGACAGATACCATTCGTCAACCGTTTCAGAACAGTCCTCTTCGTTATAGTTTGGCTCAGTGCTGCTGTCTAATGAAACCAAAAGTTGACCAGAAAATCTCTGGGTTTTCAGTGGATTATGATAACAGCTGAGGGCCATCTTGGATGTTGGTTTCACCAAGATGAGAAGCAAACTCAGGAAGAATGCTACAAAGGCTGTCGACTATTTAAGAAAGAACTTTGTCTGATATTAAGCAAAAATACAGAAATATCCAAATAGCCACCTCACCTGTGAAAAGTTGTACCTAAGCAGGTAAGCTACCAAAGCCTGAGGATCACCTACCTTCTGAGCTTAAGTCACCTGCCGCTATGAACAACGCTCTCTAAATGGGAACTAGTTAGTAATCCCGAAACTGTTTGAGTGGGGATTTGATGACAAAGATGACATTGCTATTAAGCATGGGGAACGTACTGAGTTCTTCTGAAATCATGCTCACATCCTAAGAAAAGAAAGAATGCCTAAAATGCCTAAAAAGACAAATTCTCAATCTTTTTTATACCTGACTATTAAATATTAAATCCACTGCCAATGAACTTTGATGGGTACCATGTAAGTCCTTAAAAGAATACTAAGAACAAACAGTTATTGAGAAGTACTGTGTGCCAGGCACTGATTAAAGTGCTTCATATACATTAACTAAGTTAACCTCCCAACTACCTCATGAGAGGTGAGCACTGTGACGCCCACTTACAGCGGAGGACACAGGCACACAAAGAAACCAGGCAGCCTTGGCCCCAGGGGGTGCTAGGACTAGGATCTGAAGGCCAGCAGTCCAGCTCAGGGTCCGTGAACTCAACGACCAAACTCTGCCTCTCAAAACAAGGCCTTGCCCCCAGTAAATTACAGAAGGGGGTCACGGTGCTTCCTTGGGCGAGGAAAGGGATATGCGGCATTTGATTAAGGATGGGAGGAAAACAGCTGAATGATTAAAAGCACAAGTTTGGGAGTCAGACTGCCTGGGTTCAAATGCTAAGCTGTCTTATTAGCGTTCAGATCCTGGGCACCTCGCTTAACCTCTCTGTGCCCCAGTTTTCCTGTCTGTAAAATGGAGGTGATGAAAATACTATCCTATTATAGGGTTGTTATGAGGGTTAAAAGTGTTGTTATTTTAATAGTACTTAGAACGTTGTCTGGCACAAAAGTAGTAACATGTGTTTGTTTAAAAAAATTTTTTTGAGATCTTCCCCGCTGCTGAGTACTGTCTGACACAATAAACATGCTGGACACATGCAGACTTCCCTGAAGTCGATTCGATGTGACTTGTTATGGTTACCATGTGACATCCTGGGCATTTAGAGGCATAATCTCAAACTGACTGATATTCTGTGGATATTGTGAAAAGCTGAACTGTCTGTGTGTCCACTTTGGTCTGTTTGTGACTTCCTATTTCAGTCAAGAGCAAAACATAACACCCATCATCCAGGTCAAAGCCTCGTTACTTTTGAGTCCACTCCCATCTTTGTCCCCTGCACTCTGTTCCTCATCATGACCCACGGATCCCGCTGTAGACAGTCCTACTGCATCAATCTCTTCCTCTCATTCCCATTGCCTCTCCCAGAGCAGGCCTTCACTAGGGTCCCTTCAAAATGCTGAAATAGTCTCCTAATTGGTCTCCCTAGTATAACCTCTTTCTCATCCAAACCTATCGGCACCATTTAACTTTCCCACAATCCCTCTTGCACTGTGTAATCCATCTGCTCAAAGCTGACAGTGCTTCTCCACTGCCCACAGGATGAATTTGAAACTCCTGAGCCCAGGCCTCCACAATCTACTCCCAGTAAACCTACCTCGACTCATTTCTACTGTTTGCCAACAAGCCCCTCTGGGCCCCATCTTCTCACAGGCTCTCAAAACATGCTCCTTCCTACCTCCCAGTTTTTGTTCATACTATTTTATCAATCTATGTCTTCCTCTCGTCAGAACCTTCACCCATTCTTCATTCACCTATTCATTCATTCATTCATTCATTCATTCAACAAACATTTGTTGAGACTTACTATGTGTGGAGGTGCATAAGATTTTACCCCTGCTCTCAATAACTCAGCCACATAAATTCTATCATCTTAAGAAAACTATTTCCTCTTTAAATCTTCCCAGACCAAGCTTTCCAGGCTGATACACATTTTTTCTATTGTCTTATATTTCTGAACTATTTTATCAGTTAGTTCTATTTCCCCTAATAATAATATAATATCCTTGAGTAAAGGAACAGATTTTAGTATCGCTACCTCTCACTGAACTCAGTACCCCTCAACCACTTTGACCAAATTCATATTGCCGTATAGAATTTAGCATTTACTTCTCTTAATTTAATCCTCAGAATTAAGAGGTTGATGCTTTGAAAGTCCTAACATTTCCATCGAAGTTAATCTGTACGGTGCTTTTAACAATGTCATAAGAGTCCCTGGCTGGCAGCTGTGACTGTCAGGTCGTCCTTACTCTCATTCCCTGTATTCGCACCTAATGGTGGACCAAGTCGAATGGTCAAAGCAGTTGTGCACGCAGACGCAGTCTTCGTCTCCCCGACTCAGAATTACGTGCACTTTTGATTCTGTCTCAAGTGACCAGCAACTCTGAATCATTCAGGACTCAATCTGTGAGTGAGTGCGCTGAACAAAGGAGACAGAAGTCTAACTCTGTATGGGAGGAGGGGAGGTGACCAATATAAGAATAGACAATAGAATATCCTTAAGCTACCGACATTCAGAGAAAACGAATTTATACATCAGCCTGAGCAAAAAGAATTCCTAAAAGAAATATGCTGGCATATACAGGTGTGCAGGTACTACATATGTGTATGTGTATGTCTGGGTATAGTTCAAGTTCAAAGCAAATATATATGGTTCCATTAGCATAAAAAACTGAATATTTTTGTGTGAATTCATATTCATTTGAGGCTGTATTATCTATAATTTCGCCAACTGAAAAGCTCTTTAAAAAGGAATTTTTATATACTCCAGTTTAAATCTTTAATCTAATGACAGGCATTGATTTATAGTGATTGATAGCTCATGTTTTTCCACGTGGCATACCTTTTCTTTTGGAAATATTCTAAGTGAATGAAATCCCTTCAATTTATAGAAGTATTATTATACTTCACAAAATTCTGTAAGGCAACAATTCATCTCTCCTTAACCTACCCTTTTCCTCTTACTCACCACAAAACAAAAACCACCTGAAAACCAAATAACAGGAATAGTAAATAACTGTTTAACCAGAATGACTGATTTTAAAGTAGCTCCTAGAATTTTTGCATAATTGTTAACTTATTAATCACTTAAATAAGTCACTGTTATAATAAGTCACTCTTACCTTCTTCGGTCATATACTTGATCAGCTCTTCCTTAGAAAGAAACCCACGTTTAGCTGGGTCTAATACCTAGGAGAAAAGATAGATATCATATTTTTCATTTGGTGACTAAATTCTATATGATGAAATTTTAATGTAAATGTAAATATATATAAAATCTGGGGCTTACGTACCTCAAAGGCACGGAGAAGGATATCTTCTGGAACTGGTCTGTATCTAAGGATGCAATGAAAGGAGTAAATGCCATGGTAGTTAGCTCAGTCTCTACATGATAAACGATCACAGAAAACGAAACAAAAGCTGCTAAGATACTAGAAAAAAAATACTTCCCTCACTGAAATCTTTTAGGATTTCCAGATATGAAAGTTGGTAGCACTCCATACCCACAGGAAATACTTAGTTCAAAATCACTGGCATGTCTGATGTTATCTATTAGCTTTTTTCACATCATTGTGGAAATCAATGTATCTGGGAACAAAATGTCTATAATAAACAACTATGGTAAGCTAACGCTACACTTTCTCTAGAAAAATAATTAGGGTTAATTCTTATTTACATTAATAATTCAAAATAGAAGTTAATAAGAATGTGGCTGATTTATGGTTTTTGTAGCTTATGTGCCCTTTAATCACACTTTGCTTATTAGATTAATACTAAAAGGCTTTATATTTCTAAGCACGTACCAACTAGCAGTTCAGAAATGTAATGGGAAGTTAGAGGGACGCTATCTGGGGATAAATACTGATTGAGTACGATGCACAAAGCGGAAACGCCAAGTGATTCGGAATCAATGTAATTCTTACCAATATTTTACCTTAACAACTGCACTTCCTTTCTTACCTTCTTTCCAGCAGTACATTGGTCATCACTGGAAGAAATTTTTCAAATCGAATGTATCCAGTGGGTTCTTCTTCCTCTACCTACACATTCAATAAAAAAAAAATAGCCACTTATTCATTCAGCAAATGTGTTGAGCAGCTACTTTTTCTAAGCCCTGTGCCAAAAGCTGGGATTTGATAGTGAGCATCCTTGGGCATGGTCCCTGCTCATAGAGTTTATATTCTGGTAGTGGAGACATAAATTAATCAAAAAACAACAAAGCTGAGTGTTTATGTAAGCACAATAAAGTAAAGGAGCATTCCCAGGCCAGGGGATCAGGAAAGGCATTCACGAAGAAATCGCACTTGAGCTGATTTATAAAGGATGAGTAGAAGATCATTAGAGAAAGACAGCAGGGAAGAGACTCCCAGGCGGAGGAAATCGCACGCACTGAGAGCCTGTGTGATGCATTGGAGGCCAGGAGGCTGGAGCACAGGGAGCAAGGAGAACGTTTCCAGATGACGCTGGAGAGACAGGGACCAGACTTCTCAGGACCTTAGGGTCATGAAAGTGACTTTGGTTGTTATCCTAAGACCAATGAGAAATCACTGAAGGTCTCACTGATTTGTGTCTGAAAGATTCTGCTGGTTGCAGGTGAGAAGGTTTCTGCAGTAATAATCTAAGGGCTTCGACTAGAGTGGTGGCCATGGAGACAGAAGTAGATGGTTTCAAGAAATATTTAAGAAGTAAAATCAGTAGGACCTAGTGCTGCATCTATTATGGGCAAGGATTAGAAAAAGAGAGAGGAGTCAAGGACAACTCCCAGGATGCTAACTTGCACAAATGGGATAGAGTGATGTTATTCCCTGACATAGGGAATGCTGGATAAGGGACTGGGTTAGGGGACCAATCATTATCTCAAGGACCAAAATATAGATCAAGTCACTGAAAGAGTTATTAAATACCTTGATGGCCGATGGATCTTTGTGCTAATACCACTAATTAAGAGAATATTACACCTGGAAAAAGAATTTTTGGTACCTGGCACTATTAGATGAGAATGAGCAAGAAGACTCCTGCCCATAGGTTCAACTTTGATGGTGGCTGAACAAAATATTGATCTTAACTTACAGGTCAGGCTATTTACGAGGAGCTGTAAAATTTCCATTCTCTTTCCAAAATCCTATTAAAAGGCTCATAGATCCCAACTCAACAGAATAGATTTTAACAGATTTATTCTTTGAGCAAAAAATAAGAAATCTATAGGCTGCTGCAAAGTGGAACGTGCTGCCATCCAAATGAGGGATAGTGAATGAACAGAAGCCTTGTGGTTCAAAAGTAAAAAGTAAGTTCATTTTCAACTTGGACAGATTATGAAAATCTTTCTATGACCCAACACTGTCCTCTAGAGGCCACATCTTATCCATTCTTTAGTATGAAAAGATATATGAGCAATGGCATAAAAACAAAACAATTATATAACTCTGAAGATGGCATAATGAACTATTTTATATGTCCCAGACTCTATTTGATATTATAAATGGTTTTTAAATATTTAAATAAACTTTTCACTTTAGAATATCTTTAGATTTATAAGAAAGTTGCAAAGATAGCACAAAGTTCCCATATACCTCCCACCCAAGTCCCCGTCGATAACCCTGATGTTGCTATAGTAGGTAAAACTATAGTTGGTTCATCGTCACAACTAATGAACCAACACTGATATATAATTACTCACTGAACTCCACCAACGAATGGGTTCCATTTGTTTATCTAAAAGGCACTGTAAAAATAGGGTCTATTCCTCCATCATAAAACAGAAACAAGAAGAGTAGGGTAGAATACCCCTTCTGAGAATCTGGAACAGGTGCGCGAAGACGGGAGGCTAAGACCTGGTTCTATTATTTCTGGTGCAGACAAAACACACTACTTTCTAGAAATGTTTGTTATCCGATGATGGTTCAATGATTATTTAAATCTATGTATTAAGATGACTTAAAATTTAATAGAAATATATCAAATATTGAACCATATATATGCACACACACAAATATGGTGTGTATAAATACATATATAGTAAGTATAGATAGAGATATATAGATAGAGATACAGATTCATATATGGATACAGATAAAGATACAGATAAAGATATAGATATATAGATACAGAGTGAGAGTGCGAGTGTTATGGGGTGAGTTGTATCCTCCCCAAATTCATATGCTGAAGTCCTAACCCCCCAGTACATGAGAATGTGACTATTTGGAGACAGGGTATTCACAGAGGTAATCAAATTAAAATAAGGTCTTTAGGGTGGGCCCTAAGCCACTATGACTGGAAATTGGACCACAGAGACATGCCCACAAAAAGAACACCATATAAACATGAAGACAGCCACCCACAGGTCATGGGAAGCCTGGAACAGAGCCTTCCCTCAGAGCCACCAGAAGGAACCAACCCTGTCGACACCTCGATTTTGGACTTCTAACCTCCGGAACTGCGAGATGATTCATTTCTGTTGTTTAAGCTCCTGCTCATCTGTTACAGCAGTATGTGTATGTGTCTGTGTGTATATACATTCTAAATGTGCATGGTATGTTGTAATCCAAAGACTTTGAATCAGTATCATCAAGCGTAAGTCCCTACACTTAACTATTAGAGAACAGCAAAGCAGATATTCAAAACTCAGAACTGATTTTACAGAGTTGATACAGAGAAAATGGTGCAGTTCAGACCTACTTTCTCTAGGAGAAAATTCAATTAACCAACTTAAAATGAAATGAACTCCAGAAAGATTCTCGCCCCCACCCCCCAAAAAAAGACAAAACCAAGATGAAGAAACCATATAACCAAAAAACCAAACAAAACAAAACAAAAAATGGTTAATATCACCCAACTAGTTAACGTCAGTGTTGGGACCAGATCCAGTTTTCTTAACGGAAAGGTCAAGTCAGTCTAACTTTGCAAATAAAGTTAACATTGTGTTTAAAAGAAAAGAAAAGAAAAGAAAAGAAAAGAAAGAAAGATTCCCTAATTACAGTAGACATGTTTGAAAGCACTAGAAATTCATTGTCATTTCTTTACTTACAGCAAAGTCAGACTGGGAAAATCCACTTACTTTTGGTATAGATTAGTGTCTTTAAAAAAAAGACATTGCCTTTCTCATAGAAAAATATCACAATATATTCACCATATTAGACCAAGGATAGTTTAAAATATTCTAATTAAAATTCATCCTGTAGCTTCAGTGTCCTCGTTTGTAGAACAAGAACAGCAATGTCTACCCTACGCGGAAGCCACAAAGACTGCGCGTGATAACACAGAAGTGCTTCTCGAATCTTCGGTCCTATTATGATGATTATTTCTATCAACAGTGTACACACTTGGGCTGTACATCATGCAAGACACCGCCTCCTAAAAGGATCGATTTCTGGAACTAAAATTTCAGACCTTATATGGACCTACCTGTTTACACGGAAGTTTGGTGCTGCCTCCTATCTGTTAGTTGCCGTGTGGAATGTGGCGAGAATGTATTAAATTGCTAGGCACATCTAATACCTCCTGCCTAAGCCCTGGACCCCTGCCTAGCGGATTAGGGGGCTGCACCTCCCTACCCTCCCTACCTGACTCTTTGGACTGATAGGAGA
>NW_011888940.1:631184-633538 GCF_000151845.1 Pteropus vampyrus
CACACTACTTTCTAGAAATGTTTGTTATCCGATGATGGTTCAATGATTATTTAAATCTATGTATTAAGATGACTTAAAATTTAATAGAAATATATCAAATATTGAACCATATATATGCACACACACAAATATGGTGTGTATAAATACATATATAGTAAGTATAGATAGAGATATATAGATAGAGATACAGATTCATATATGGATACAGATAAAGATACAGATAAAGATATAGATATATAGATACCGAGTGAGAGTGCGAGTGTTATGGGGTGAGTTGTATCCTCCCCAAATTCATATGCTGAAGTCCTAACCCCCCAGTACATGAGAATGTGACTATTTGGAGACAGGGTATTCACAGAGGTAATCAAATTAAAATAAGGTCTTTAGGGTGGGCCCTAAGCCACTATGACTGGAAATTGGACCACAGAGACATGCCCACAAAAAGAACACCATATAAACATGAAGACAGCCACCCACAGGTCATGGGAAGCCTGGAACAGAGCCTTCCCTCAGAGCCACCAGAAGGAACCAACCCTGTCGACACCTCGATTTTGGACTTCTAACCTCCGGAACTGCGAGATGATTCATTTCTGTTGTTTAAGCTCCTGCTCATCTGTTACAGCAGTATGTGTATGTGTCTGTGTGTATATACATTCTAAATGTGCATGGTATGTTGTAATCCAAAGACTTTGAATCAGTATCATCAAGCGTAAGTCCCTACACTTAACTATTAGAGAACAGCAAAGCAGATATTCAAAACTCAGAACTGATTTTACAGAGTTGATACAGAGAAAATGGTGCAGTTCAGACCTACTTTCTCTAGGAGAAAATTCAATTAACCAACTTAAAATGAAATGAACTCCAGAAAGATTCTCGCCCCCACCCCCCAAAAAAAGACAAAACCAAGATGAAGAAACCATATAACCAAAAAACCAAACAAAACAAAACAAAAAATGGTTAATATCACCCAACTAGTTAACGTCAGTGTTGGGACCAGATCCAGTTTTCTTAACGGAAAGGTCAAGTCAGTCTAACTTTGCAAATAAAGTTAACATTGTGTTTAAAAGAAAAGAAAAGAAAAGAAAAGAAAAGAAAGAAAGATTCCCTAATTACAGTAGACATGTTTGAAAGCACTAGAAATTCATTGTCATTTCTTTACTTACAGCAAAGTCAGACTGGGAAAATCCACTTACTTTTGGTATAGATTAGTGTCTTTAAAAAAAAGACATTGCCTTTCTCATAGAAAAATATCACAATATATTCACCATATTAGACCAAGGATAGTTTAAAATATTCTAATTAAAATTCATCCTGTAGCTTCAGTGTCCTCGTTTGTAGAACAAGAACAGCAATGTCTACCCTACGCGGAAGCCACAAAGACTGCGCGTGATAACACAGAAGTGCTTCTCGAATCTTCGGTCCTATTATGATGATTATTTCTACCAACAGTGTACACACTTGGGCTGTACATCATGCAAGACACCGCCTCCTAAAAGGATCGATTTCTGGAACTAAAATTTCAGACCTTATATGGACCTACCTGTTTACACGGAAGTTTGGTGCTGCCTCCTATCTGTTAGTTGCCGTGTGGAATGTGGCGAGAATGTATTAAATTGCTAGGCACATCTAATACCTCCTGCCTAAGCCCTGGACCCCTGCCTAGCGGATTAGGGGGCTGCACCTCCCTACCCTCCCTACCTGACTCTTTGGACTGATAGGAGAGGGAGAGTAACAGACACCAAACATCCCTCCCCTTCAAAAGACAAAACAGAGAAAACAAATACATCTCTTTACTGCAAATGTAAATGAGGCAAAGTAAGTTATAATCTAGTTTGTTTCACCCAAGGGCAGGACTAGTGTGCCGAAAAGGAGGTGACAACCAGGGAGTGACTTCGGCGGCATTTGCTAAAGCCAAGATAAGAAAACCTTTGAGCAGGTCGGTCCCCCAGCTTAGCCTTCAAGTACCACTCACGGTGAATTCCTTTTACCAGTGTGCCAGCAGATGTTTGCCTTGAAGACCAAGGCCCTGATACACCCGGCTTCTCCTGCAAAGAATGACGGGGGAGTAGGTGACCTGAAGAAAATGTACTACTTTCATTGTCACACCCAGGGACAATGAGGCTGCCACGGTGCCTTCAAACATTCCACAGTCTCTTGGCATCCTCTTCCCCAATATGGAGAAGTCTCAATAAATATGTAAATACTGTGGGATTTAAAAAAATTTCAACATTTATCTAAGTCTCAAAGCATGAGGCAAATACTGCTTCTCATTCTACTTCGGTAAAAGTCAATTTTCTTAATCTACTTTGCATCTGAGGCAAGTCAGGCACAGGGAAGTGATGCCTGTCTTGATC
>NW_011888940.1:633588-634705 GCF_000151845.1 Pteropus vampyrus
AGAAAATCCCCTAAAAGAATTTTGGTCAAGTTGAATATATAAATTTATGAGATTCACAGGTATATTCAAAATCACATATACAACAATATGTTAATTTTAAAATATCACTATTTTATACTTTATATATCTTTACATTTTCTAAAATGATTTTATTCAAATGCTCCTGCTCTTCAGCAACAGACCCTTCTGCTCCTGAGTCTGCCCACTTCAGCTAGCTCATCTCACGTAAGCGGAATCGTGAAATGGTCGTCTTTTTTGTGACTGGCATGTCTCACACAGTGTGATATTTTCAGGGTTCATCCATGTTGTAGTTTGACAGGATTTCCTTCTCAAAATGGTAGTTTTTAAAGATTACATAACAGTATAGAAGAATTGTTTTTGATGTAACATTGAGTAAAAAAAGTAAAATATTCAGATTGTATCTGAATGATGGATACCACAGAAATCACTCCCCTACTTTTTCCTTGTCCAATTTTATTTAATCAGCATGCATTTTGTAAAAACAGGGAAAATGGTCTGATATGATTAGGTGAAAAGAAGCTTCAGACTTGTACATACTGAACGGTACTATAAGATTATAGTCATGTTAAAATGTGTATGAGAAAATAACACGGAAGGAAGTACACGAAAATACTAACCACAATTATGGGTTATTGGAAAGGATTTTCTTCCTCTTTATTTACAAATTTTCTCTAATGCAAATACTACTTACACAATAAAATTTTTGAAATAAAAATTCGTTTCGCTCTATTATCACAGTTGTGTTCTGTATAAACTTATGAAATGGGTTTATTTACAAATGGTACATTCCTGTGAGAGGAGAAACCCCTTTGACAGATTTCCCTGGCTCCCGTTCTCCTGCTGTTGATCTGTTCTTTAGTGCCATTTACTGTTTTCTTCCAACTACAGATAAACACCACTCTCAGTGTGCTCTTTGGACAACACACTCCCCCAGACCCCCACGCCCACCTCCAGGTTTACCTATTCCTAATCAGAAGTAATGGCTGGTAGCCATTGGGGATAATCCCCAGGGAACCTGCAGGCCCACGATTCTCTAACTCCATCATTTAACATGAACACAAATGGGAGCACGTCTGTTCCATTCTCCTCCCTCCCC
>NW_011888940.1:635545-642481 GCF_000151845.1 Pteropus vampyrus
CGGTACTATAAGATTATAGTCATGTTAAAATGTGTATGAGAAAATAACACGGAAGGAAGTACACGAAAATACTAACAACGATTATGGGTTATTGGAAAGGATTTTCTTCCTCTTTATTTACAAATTTTCTCTAATGCAAATACTACTTACACAATAAAATTTTTGAAATAAAAATTCGTATCGCTCTATTATCATAGTCGTGTTCTGTATAAACTTATGAAATGGGTTTATTTACAAATGGTACATCCATGTAAGAGGAGAAACCCCTTTGACAGATTTCCCTGGCTCCCGTTCTCCTGCTGTTGATCTGTTCTTTAGCGCCATTTACTGTTTTCTTCCAACTACAGATAAACAACCCTCTCAGTGTGCTCTTTGGACAACACACTCCCCCAGACCCCCACGCCCACCTCCAGGTTTACCTATTCCTAATCAGAAGAAATGGCTGGTAGCCATTGGGGATAATCCCCAGGGAACCTGCAGGCCCACGATTCTCTAACTCCATCATTTAACATGAACACAAATGGGAGCACGTCTGTTCCATTCTCCTCCCTCCCCGCACTGCCAGGGGGTGTCGGAAAAATAACAGATGAAAGTATTTCGTATCACCAGCTCTTCCTAATGAGAAAACAACGACCCCACCCTCTTCCAAACTCTGAGAAGCGATGATGTGACATCTCGGGGCTCACCTGGAACCAGATGGTGTAAAGGTCCAGGTTGACGGAACTTCCCACTTCATATGTGTGTGAATTATCAAGATCTCTTACTACTAACTAAATAGCCATTTGTGAAGTGTCAAAGAAAACAAATTCTGAGACCACTTAACCAATTAAAAGTAATGAGAAACTGTCTATGATTTGGGACCGTTGGGGCTTGTGGTTTGTCTGATTCGACCCAATGTTTTCATCCACAGGCAACGGCTCTGTAGAAGCATCACACTGCTATAACTGGTCACCAGGGAGTGTCCATCACACCGTGTCGTCACACATGCCCCTCCCCACTAGGAATTTAGCATGAAATCGGTGACCACAGATTCGCGAAATGCTATGGAACATTTATTTGTGGGTGATTTCTTCATTTTAGCTAAATGAACAGGACTGAATACAATCTCAAATATTTAAGTGCCTATGGATTTAAATTTTTGATGTTCACACGGCTAAAACGTTCAGGACTATCAAAAGAAGGCGGGCTTTTTCAGTTCTCTTGTGCCTCTGTGCCCCTGGAGCTGGCACACGGTAAATGCTCGGCCACAATCTGCCGAATGAGAGCTTACTGGCTCCAGTAGTTTTAATTACTTTTACTTACTGTTAGCTGCAAATTTCCAAGTGCGTGAGTCGTACCCATTATAAAACTCTTCACTGAAACAGTTCTGCAGCGCTTTGCAAACCTGAGTGTCCACATTTGCTACTGTATTGGTGCCAGATCTTGCAAGCAGAATCTAATAATTGTGTTCAACGGGGCTAAGCATTAGGGGCAGAAGAGACAGTGTAAATTCAATCAGAATCCTGCCAGGGCTTCTGGAAGCACTAGAGAAGGTTCCTGAACCAGCACGTGTCAGCTTTGTCCTTGGTGCTAAGGATGCAGTGAGATACAAAACAGATAAACTCTCTGACTTCAAGGAGCTTATGTTACAGAGAGGTAAGGCAGGCACATAAATAGATAACGCCAGACTGTGCTGAGCAGTACCGAAAAAACGCAAAGCGCTGGACTGTCAGATCAGACTCACCAGAATCAGAGCTCTTGCCCAGCATCAGACTTTCAAGGATACGGATTCACACGGCGCAGGTGAAACGCAGGGCAGTTTAGGATGCCCACATCGTCTCCAGGGTCCCTTCTTGCCCCACATCAGTCCTCGCCCTGGCCCAGACCTAACGCAAAGGCCTCCGGATGCTGCGGCTCCGGAGCAGAGCGCCCAGAGCAGGGCGAGCGCAAGGGCGAAGCCTTCGGTCGTGTGTTCTAGAGCAGCAAGGAAACCAGGCCGCGAGCCAGGACAACGCAGGACACGTCCCGCCTGGTCACCGCGGGCCTTGTCAGCCACAGGACGTAAAAGCACTCTGGATTTTTTCTGAGCCGAGGAGAGCAGGCTCTGCCTTAACTAACCTTTTAAAAGGACCCCTCTGGATGGCGGTGCGAGGAGCAGACAGCAGGGGACCGAGAGCGGAAGCAGGGAGAGCGGTTCCAAGGCCGCTGTGGTCATTGGGGGCGCGGGGCGGGGGCGCCGCAATGGCCTGGATGACGTGGTGGAAGCGGAAGTGGTGAGAAGGGGTCGGTTTATAATCCGAAGGCAGAATCTGCTGGCGTATCACACGATAGATCTTTTTAAAGTCCAATTCTGCAATTTGCTTTTTAACTTGTAAGTTTAGTCCAGTTGTTCTTCTGACTATTAATTAGTATCTTTACCTTTTGTTTTCTAAATACCCTGATTTTTCTATGCTCCTTTTCAAGTTTCTGCCTTAACTTTGGATTGAGTGAATGCCCTTTAATTCTTTTATCCGCTTTATCAAGTTGGAAGTTACACATTCAATTTCTATTCTTTTTGTAGTTATCCTCAATATTTAAACATGCTTACTTACTTACTCAATCCAAAGTTTGTATCGCATCATGCATGTTATAACTGTCCACTTTTCTAGTTCTAACATTTAATAATGCTCTCTTTCAAAGCATTATTTAATGATATTTCATTTAAATTTATCTTACTTTTCTCTGGATTACTGCTGCTACTTTCTGTTGAATGATACGGAATTCTGGGTTAAGCGGGCAAAGTGCATATATGCATCTAACTGTACTCTCTCAAACTTCAAATTGCAGTAAAGAAATACTTTTTAAAACAATCATAAACCAACATAGAATAGGAAAGGATACAACAGCAATAAAATTTTGGAAGCTGGAAGGCAGATAGATGAGTGATAATGATGATCTAGAAGACCCGGAAAACTGAGCCTTGCAGTCAGCAGTGGGTAAAGAATTCTCAAAAAGCACCAACCAGTTGCTTCTGGAATGAGGGGTGAAAGACGTAGGAGCTAAAATTAGGAGCGCTGGGGTAACATTTGTTTGAAAACGGAAGCCCTAAATCTCCTCTCAGTTTCTCCGATGGGTGGCTGCCACTCCCCAGCCCAGTGGAGATTTGTACTCTGGAGAGTGTAAAACTCTCCGAATGGACAGCCAGATGCTTCTGTCTCCCAGGCAGATGGGAAGGCTCTTTCCTGGGGAATCAAACCTACGCAAGAGGAAATTCTCAAGGACTGTGATGTTGGTGATTCCTAGATTACCCAAAGGTGAAGTTTAAAGGTGACAAGCTCCACACATGTGTTAGTTATGAGCTGACAGCCAAGGGTTATTTGAGGAAAGCTACTAATGAAAAGAAAGAGACCAAAACAGACACGAATATTAACTTGGAGAAAACAGATTATGCAAAGAGAAAAAATTTCAAATAAACTATCATATATATCTTCAGAGATATGCAACAAGAACAGGATACTATTTAGGAAGAAACATCAAAAGAACAAAAACAAGCAACTAGAAATTAAAAACACAACAGAAATGAGAAAGTGTGTGTGTGTGTGTGCGTGTGTGTGTGTGTGTGTAGAGAAAGGTCAAGAAGTCTGCCCAGGAGTAGAACTAAAAAGACAGAGATGGAAAACAGAACAGCGAAAAATGAGAAAATCGGACAACTAGTCCAGAGGCACACAAATGAATGAAGGGAGTTTCAAAAGAAAGAACAAAGAAAAAGAGCAGGTAGTTAGAAATCAACAAAATAATTACAAGAAAATTTCCTGGAACCAAAGGATATAAGCTGCCAGTTTGAAAGGCCCAGCAAGTACCTGACACATTTGATGAAAATGGACTCACGCCGAGGAAAATCACTGTGACGTTTTAAACACTGGAGACAAAAGAAGATAGTCCAAGCTTCCGGAATGGGGGCCGGGGGGCGGGGGAGGGAGGTTTCCATACACAGGACTGGAAATCAGAACGGAACTGCACTCCCTCGATAGCATCACAGAAGCATGAAGACAGGAGAAATGCCTTCAAAATTCTTAATGAAGACCTTGAATGTAGGACTCTATAACCGGCCAGACAAAGATTAGAATAGTCATTTTTGAACACTCGAAGTCTCAAAAAGTTTACCCCCAAAGCATTCTTTTTCAAGAAGCTACTCAGGAACGTGCCAAAATGCCCAAGAAACTATAAAGAAAACTTGGGATACAAAGAAATCCAACCCAGAAAAGGGAAAACAGAGATTCCCAGGAATAGCATCACAGAGACCCCGGAATGACAGCTGGCACTCTGAGGTAGAGGTCCACTGCTCCGTGTCAAAATAGTCTGACTAAAGAGATAGAAATGCTGAGAGGTACCTTAGCACAATCTCTCCTGCTAGTGTATCGTCCTTTTATTCAAGGACAGAACTTAGGATGAGCCTGGCCTGGTTCTGATCCATCACTGACCTATCTTGCTGGTAATGCTTCTGCTCACTCTTCCATGTCCCGCGGAAATCAAAATCGGGGAAAAAACATGAGAACTAAATGTTTAAACCAAGCTGTGTTCAGAGCCTACTAAGAGCTGCTGTCCGGTGTGGGGCTGCCAGCAGAACAAAGGGAGTTTCCTGCTGGGACGACTGACAAACCATTTACCCACACCCGGGAAAGAAAAACAAGAAAACAGTGTCTTTAAATCCATCCTACGCAAAATAAACCCAACCATTCATTCCCTAAGGCCAGGCCATGGGAAATCCACAGAACAAAGGCTGAGACTGCTGGCACATCTTTCACACACATACCCGTCCTTCACGCCGCATACCCATACCATCAAAGGAAAATAGGTAAGCAAAGTCTTTCAACTTCAATTCATAGAAACAGAATGGCATATAAACTGAATTCCCTGAATATTCAGGGCCCCTCTCAGTCCCTCCACTCTGACTTTGAGAGGAGACCACACTCTGTCCATGGAGCTCTATGCCTCTAATAAACTTGCCTTTTGTCTCTAACTCTGGCAGACACTTGAATTCTTTCCTGAGCTCATTCGAGGACCCTCCTTCTCTCTTGGTGCAGGACTTGAGTCCCCACTCGGGAGGGATTCAGCCTGTCCTGCATCGCCACTGCTTGGACCTGATAAGGACCTTCATTTTATGCCCAAGTTTTCTTCTTTGACCCATTCCTGAACACTAGAGGTAGGCCACAGTGAGCTTAGAGGTAGAAAATACACAGCAACCAACTCTCCGTGATGATATTCTACTGGACAATTCAACACCTGGCTCACATTACAGCTCTCCCAGATGACAACTGCAGCGGCCATGAAAATGCACCTCTGAGATCTCCAGCTGCAGGAACCATAACTGAATGTCGTCTGCGGCCACCGTGTTTAAGCAAGGCCACACCTCTCACGTGCTCCCAGCCAATAACTGAGCGGGGTAGGGATACTAAAATAAGTGCCATTTCTGCAAGAAGCGGGGCTCTTCTGATGGGCGAGTTTGGACCAAGAACTCCCAGTTGCCTCGTTCTCTAGAACTGCTGCAGTCTAAGGCTTTTCCTAACTACCTTCTTCCCACCCTTCCCTTACTGTGACAGGGGTCAGAAATGCACTGCATTCTGATGGCTGGCCCAGCCTCACAGGTGTTTTCCCCAATTAATCTCTTGACATCCAATGTTCAGTGTTCGCTTCTTGGTACCCAAAGTATCACGAGTGGTGCCAGGAGTGGTCTGAGAACACAGATGCAAGGTGGGGTAGCTTCCTTCGCTACCACGTAGACAAAGGGGATGCAGTTCTGAGTGGTATTTGGGACACGGGCTCCGGCAGTTCATTGCTAAAGATATAACCAGCGGTGACCTGGGAAAACCCCAGGGATGAGGAACGCCCTCGCAGGTGCGATGATTCGGCACTTGAAAGGTGTGAGGGAGCACTGCCTGCAGAGCAGCGGAGCTGACTGTTAAGTTGCACTGATGCCCTGCAGAAGACTAAGGAGAAGCTGAGAGCCATGGCCAAGCACTTAAAGGCTAGACGTGGCAGCCGGAGCGCCTCTGGCAGCTCGCAAAGCCCTTGTCAACTGCGGTGAAAGAGCGGACTCAGGCGACGGATGCAACACGGTGGACGACTTCCGTAAAGGACAAGATAGTAAATACTTTAAGCTTTGCGGGGAATATTAGATCTTCATCACACATTCTTCTTTGTTTTTATAATTCATTAAAAATGTAAAACCCATTCTTAGCTCACAGGCCATACAAACAGGTCTGTGGGCCATAGTTTGACACCCCTCAAATAAAAGATATGAAGGTTAGAATTGCACAGCCAAGACAGGTATTTAAGGTCAGGGTCCTGGGTGCACTGAAGCATGAGATGGAGACAGCCAGAGGGCGACCCGAGGGTGCTGGCTGGGCAGATGCCCTGGACGAGCCAGCCTTGCACCCACCCTCGCCTGGCAGAAGGTAGCATTTCTGCTGTGCTGCAGAAGGTAACAGGTGTCCCCTCGGAACTGCCCCCAGCAACTCTCCTGGCAGGGAGACTGAACAGTGCGGTTAGCGGGGCCGGGGGAGTGCTGGGTCTGATAAGGAAAGAGACTAAATACTGAAACAGCACAAGGATTAGCGAGCCCGAGCCGGGAGCCGGGAGCCGGGAGCCGGGGGAGTGCGCCTGAGGCTGGATGGGAGTTCGACCAAGGGGGCTGGAGGACGAGACTGCAAGAGCAAGAATTCATTGACTCCGGGCACTTTCCCAGGGCACAGGACCTAACGCCCTGGAAAAAGGGCGACAGAAGATGGGCGAACTCGCTGCTAAGGTGGCTCTTAGACACCTGGAATGAAGCAGAAAAGCTGAGCTGAGAAAAGGGATGTATCAGGAGTCAGCAGACCCACCAGAGGAGTACGTTCCGTGGGGGGCTCAGAGTAGGTCAGGAACGAGCGACTGCTGACGACAGGCACTCACAGATCTGGGCTGTTCATGTCCATGAAC
>NW_011888940.1:642531-646816 GCF_000151845.1 Pteropus vampyrus
GAGCCGGGAGCCGGGAGCCGGGAGCCGGGGGAGTGCGCCTGAGGCTGGATGGGAGTTCGACCAAGGGGGCTGGAGGACGAGACTGCAAGAGCAAGAATTCATTGACTCCGGGCACTTTCCCAGGGCACAGGACCTAACGCCCTGGAAAAAGGGCGACAGAAGATGGGCGAACTCGCTGCTAAGGTGGCTCTCAGACACCTGGAATGAAGCAGAAAAGCTGAGCTGAGAAAAGGGATGTATCAGGAGTCAGCAGACCCACCAGAGGAGTACGTTCCGTGGGGGGCTCAGAGTAGGTCAGGAACGAGCGACTGCTGACGACAGGCACTCACAGATCTGGGCTGTTCATGTCCATGAACGACACGCCAGCCGCCCACTGCCCACCCCATAGTAACAGAAGCCAGGCGAAGAGGTTTAACCGCAGCAGCTCAGAGGCCGCGTAGAATGACCAGGAAGGCCGAAGGAATCGCAGAGATGGTTAACAGGGCAAGATATGCTCGGGGGCAAAACAGACGGGTCACCTGCAAGGGTTCTGTTTAACATCCATGAGGGGAACGGAGTTTTGCCCTCCCAAAACATGCTTTTTGGGATACTGATCATTCTAAGCTGGTATTTTTAAGAAAACAACAAACTCCCCCTTTACTTGCCTAAAGGAATTCAGGTGGAAAACCTGTTTCAAGGGAGCTATCACCTCAGCTAACGGGATCTAAGCGTGGCCCACAGGGAGGATTCCCACACAGTCTGTTCATTAGACTCCCCACGGCGTCCCATTGCTTCTGGGTCCCCCAGCAAGAATCTGTTCACCAGAAGTCTGCTCCTTCTCATCTACCTGTGAACCCCTACCTTCCCTTTGAAGTCCCAGACCTCTGCCTCCTCCTCCTTAGCTCAGAACTGCTTATAAGCCTCATCTGCCCGATCTGTCTTTGGGTCGCACATTCTCGTGGAACTCCCATACGTACACACGTAGTAAATTTGGTTATTTTCTCCTGTTCATCTGTCTCGTGTCTATTTGATTATTAGACCAGCCAGAAGAACTTAGAAGGATAGAAGGAAAATTATTTTTCCTCTCCTACATCTATAACCAAAATAGGGCAAGAATGAAGGAGCAGGAGGCTGAGGATGGTCGCCCCAAAGAAGTCATAATCCCCTACTGAGTTCCTAAACCTGAGCCAATTTCCATATTTGGAACCCACTGACTGAAGTAGCATAAAGCTGTTCATGATACTCCTTCATTATGTTTCCTCCCAGTGTTACTGAGGTGTAATCTATATGCAATAAAGTTTATTCGTTTCAGAGTATTAGTTTGAATTAATTTTCACAATTCTATAGTCAAGTAACCACCACCACAATCAAGACATAGAAAATTTCTTTTATTATAAACACTTAACTGATGCTCTTCTGTATTTGATCCCATCCTCTAGTTCATGTCCCCAGGTAACTATAAATCTGCTTTCTGACACTAGAGTTTTGTCCTTTTCTATAATTTTGCACATATGAAATGGTTAAAGACAAAATGAAACATTGGGCACCCAAACCCATGGGGCATTTTGGTAGAGAGCCACCGACAGAGCAAACAAATCCGAACACGCACTGAGTGCCCACCAAGTAACAGCTGACTCCTCGGAGTTGTTCGATTTAATTCTCATAAAAACACTGATATTGCTGCATTCCTTCGGCAGATGTGGACTCAGGCTTTGAAAGGTCAAGCAGCTCACCCAAGGCCATGCAGCTATAAGCGACAGCGTGGGATCTGAATCCAGAGCTCCTGACACTAGATGTGGTATTTGCTCTACTTTGCTGGACAAACCTATAGGTCGAGTTGGCAAACTTTTTCTGTAAAGAGCCAGATAGTAAATACTGAAGCTTTGCAAACCATATGGTCTCCGTCACAATGACTTAAGTCCAGTCTTGCAGTGAAAAAACGGCCATAGACAATATATAAATGAGTCTAGCTGTGTTCCACTAAAACTTAATTTACAAAAACAGGTGGAGAGCTGGATTTGGCCCAGGTGGTGTGGGTCCCTGACCTCTGCTACAGCTTAAAACTTATAAACAAACAATAAGGGACTAGGCTCTAAAAGCGTCTCCTTTTCTGACTCTCAGAGACATTTTTCATTACTGCTCCACTTACTCTACTGAATTATACAATAATTATGATTTCACTGTAAATTCATCTTCTAGTCTCTATCTCTCAAACTGTCAACTTTCCTTGCCCTAACACAAATTCTAGCTTTCTCAATAAATACCTTAAGGCAATGATGGATACTTTTTGTTTTTTTAATGTGAGCACCAATTCAGGAAAAGTCAGATTTTTTAGGTGAGGGGATTAAAAGTCCAAATTGGTGGCTAAGGAGCAGTCACAGAGACGCGAAGTGCAGCACAGGGACAGAGTCGATAATGTTGCAACGACTGTGTGCAGTGCCCAGTGGGGACTAGATTCATCGCGCATCACTTCGTAAATTATTTAAATGTCTAACCACGATGCTGTACACCTGAGACTAACATAAAATAATACTGAATGTCAACTCTAATTGAAAAATAAAAAAAATTTAAAAAGCATCTTCCTTCTACTCTTACTAAAAATAGCTTTATTGGATCCCAAGGTGGGAAAAGATGTAAAGATTTCCCGTTTTAAACGCTAATGAGAAACTGGTGTTGTTCTTAGTTACCAAGGTGCTAATATGTGGGCGACACGGTCACTGTGCCAGTCTCCACTACTTAACTTTACACAGCGCTTCAGGATTCAAAAAATCATCTTATATATCATCTCATTTACCTCTGAAGCCGGTTTTGAAATAGGCATTACTGCGGAGAAGCTGACACTCACAGAGGCTAAGTGACTCGCCCGATCACAATTCCTTCTCTTCCAGGTATCACTGAACGAGTGAGTCCTGTGCAAGAAACAGGAACTAAACTCCCACTTCTTTGTCTTTCTCCCTTATTCGCTGTGTTGATCCCTGTCCACCAACACCCACATGCCTAGATGAGCATTTTTGAAAAAATCTTTCTTCTGGTGGTCGCCCAGGTAGTGTCTTCCCCCTTCAGGCTTCTGTTTTGTTGAACTGAAAGATGCACTTGAAATTAGATCAGGCACTTTTCTGGAAAACCGAACAGGGCTTGAAGCTCTCTGGTCTTGAGCTGCTCATCACTGCTGTACGCAATGTCTTGCCAGGGACTCAGCCACACTACCATGAATGATCATTTTTTAAAATTCTTAGGCTGCTTAGTCAATGTCAAGTTAGTTCCTATTATTTTATTATGTTTACTACTTGCTCTGAAAGTTAGTTTTATTTTCCCAAATAAATATAAATTCCTTAGTCTCCAGTTCATCTATCCCCTTTAAATTGACATCTGTCATCTGTCAACACTCTTTCTGCACAGAATTAGTCTCCTATGCCTACTGGCCTTTCTTCAACTAATTTTAGAGAGTATAATGTCAAAGTGGGGTCTCACGCGATCCACTGCATTGCTTGGTCATGGCTATTTCCTTAAAATCTGATATTCTTTCAGATCCTGCTGGTTGTTGGATAATTCGCATAGCTGTCCTAATGTTTTCACTGAGCTTCTTCGGTAGGTTAGGGCATTTTTACTTTAAGGATTTTGTTGTTTTTTTTATTACAAGGAGCTGGAGTCGCAGTGAGTCTGCTGAATGGAACCTTCTAGGTCCTACTTACCTCTGCGATCAGATCGTGTAGCTCTCCTTCATTAGGGCAGCATCCTAATGACCTGACGATTGTGCCGATCTCTCTGGGGAAAAGCAATTAATAGTTTTAGAATATAAACTCTGAAAAGGCAAGTGCTACGTTTCTCTAAATTATTTCAGTGCAGACGCCGCATAGCAAACGAAGTCATTCGATAAATATTGTCTTGTGAGGATCAAAGATCTTTTCTGGGGAAAGGAAAGGCAGACCAGGGAAGTAAACAGAAAAGACAGAAACATTTGCATTGACCAGCAAACGCGAGCCCTGCGTGGGCCCAAATAGAAAAGTTTAGAAAAAGAAAAGAAAGGAGGGCAGAGTAAGAAAAAGACATGTCAGCCACTTCTAACTAACTTTAAGTGTTTAACTCCTTTGAACCTCAGTTTCTGCATCTGTAAAATGGGACTGATAACGCCTACCCAGGGGTCTATGGCAAAGTTTACATTTAAGGCAGAGTACTTAAAAGCATGGCCTGAAGTGTCAGAAAAAATTTCCAAGAGGTGCCTTAGCACCTCCAGCCATTCTCCATCTCAGCCCCCTTTTGCTATCACCATACTTCTTCCAAATTACGTATAACCGCCAATTCCATT
>NW_011888940.1:648846-653385 GCF_000151845.1 Pteropus vampyrus
AACTTTCTCGAGACAAGGGAAATCTCGGGAGCTGTGGAGAAGTCTGACAGAGAAATAATTAGAAGATCGTGATGAGAATAGAAATAAGTCTCTGACAGTGACAAAAGCAGATTAACTAGCTTTCTGGTTTCGGAACGGACATCTCCTCTAAGACTTCTAGAATGAATAGTCCTCACATCTCAGATCTCTTACACCACAATCATGATCTGTCTGGATGTGAAGAAAAATATCTCCAAGTGGCCAGGTTAATATTAATACAGTGATACCAAGGTTTTTATTATGTCTGCCAGGCTGTGTTTTAAAATGCTTTAAATATTCATTTCCATTTACTCCTCACAATAGCTGTGTGGCAGATACTATTATTTCACACATGAAGAAAACTGAATCATAAAAAAGTTAGGTAATTTCCCCAAGATCCTAGTAAATGGTAGAATTGGGATTCGAACGCACGCAGGCCGGAACCGGTACTCAATCACTGCACGCTGCTGACTCGCATAAACCACGGCGGAGCATTTAGCCTTAAAGGAGAACTTCTTGACCATAATGAGGGGCTTCTAAAGAAAGCTATAGCGATTCTATCCCACGGGAGCGCTGAAGAAAGTTCCAGGGGGTCACAAACCGATGACCAAGGGACAAATGTGGCCCTCATATGAGGTTTTGTTGAACACAGTGTTGGTTTGTTTATCTGATCAGGTGGTGCATACATACATGCCATGAGAATGTTCTAGACTTATGATTCGCACATTTAGATTACAGGCCTGGTCCCTTTAGGAATCTGTGTTTATCACGCTGGGAATATATCAATTTTGTGCTGTCTAAGATTTTACCTGCCAGAAGCAGGAGAATGAGCCAAAGGACCTCCCAAAGTTCTCCCCCAGTGCTCTGATTCTACGATGATTTTTAAATACACACGCGCGCGCGCGCGCACACACAAACACACACACACACACACATGTGCGCACACAAAAAAAAAACCTGTGGCTTATGTAAAAGAACATTATTGTTCTCAGAAGATACACATTGGACTATTTCAGGAAAAAGGTCACGATATCTACAACGGACTCTCAAATAATCCAGCAAAATGAAAATCATAATAAATGCATAAATATATACAGAGAGAGTGAGCACGTGGAAGCAAAAGCATATGTGGCAAATGTTAATAATCGGTGAATCTAGGTGAAAGTACGTAACGGTTCGGTACACCACTATTTGTAAGTTTGAAGTTTTTTAAAAAGTTTTTATTTAAAAAACAAGATAAGCACATTTCATCCTCAGCAATTAAAACTAAAGTAATAAAAATTACAGCAACCCTGCCTCATTTAAACTATTTATAAAACAATTTGCTCTTTTGTGTTACACTATTTTTATCATTTTGGTTTGAAAAGGTGATCATTCAGGATATCTTAACCTTCAGTTTCATGGTAAAATGTAGTTACAACATATTTTACTCAGCACTTTAAAACTGAAAACCTGGCAACACTGGAAAGGCGTAAAACATCACAAGGCGCAAGGTGAGGTGAGGCTGGGCGCCGCCTACCACACTCCTCGAAGGAAGTAAGAAGAGTGTGGACGACCAAGCCTTTCCGCCCCGACGGGCGCCGCGGACGGCAGCGCTGAGAGCCGTCCCCGCCACTGCGGGGCGACGGCGGGGTTTCGTGACTGACGCTTACTGAGCACTGGGCGCGGGCTCTCTGCAGGTGAGTAGCAGTCCCCGGAAGGGTGGCCCGAGTGCCCTCTGGCCCAAGAAGGCGGCTTGCCAGGCGGGTGCCTCTCCGTGGCGACTGGCTGCCTGCGCTGCCCAGAAGAGGCCACGTAGAGGGTGACTGGGAGGAAGACAATGCGAGGGCAGAGGCAGAAGAAGAGGGCTGATGTTTAAGTACGAAAGCCCCTTCTTCTCAAATGGGTTCTTTCTTCAGAAGGTGATGGAATAAGGTGCATGTATTTCAAGAGGCCGCCCAAGTTCCTGAATAGAGTCCCTGAGTGGAGAGAAAAGGGAAGGTATGACGGGAACAAAACGACAGAGCTCCTCCTGTTCGCCCCTGAGCTGACATACAGGGCCAGGGCGCTCGGAGGACCGAACGGCCCAGCAGGTCCTCTCACTGGGCTTCTCACGCCAAGGACAAGGGAGCTGGGAACCTGGCCATTCCGGAGGAAACCTAAGGTGAGCTCAGAAAAAAAGAGGGTAGGGCAAGAAAAAACAGAGCCAGAAAAAGATCAGGCCATTAATTTTTGGTAAGAACTACGAACTAACCCTAAATATGAAATGCCAAGAATTTGTTTCTGTACTTGCTCTATAGACAGTAGACAGTAGTAAACACGGAGGCATAGTCATTTTAGAACAAAGGAGTCATAATAAGGCTGCACAACAGTGACGTCACCACTCGATTTACATATAGCATCTGGATCACTTAAAATGTTTGACCGGCGTCAGGCTGGACTTGGCAGCTGGCATTCAGTGGGTGTAGTGTCATGTTTCTGACACAAGGGGGAGCCGGTGCCATTGAGCTAGGCTGTACGTCTAAAGTCAAAAAATGTCTGAAAGTGGAGACCTGATTCAAGACAATTGATGCAATCCTAAGGCAGAAAAGATGGGCAAAACAATTTACCTTCTCTATTTGGCTAAGTATAAGAGAATGTTAAACGCAATTCAAAGATTTCTAAGAAGGAGCAAAGCATGATTTGAAACAATTTTCATTTATTTAATAAATATTGAACACTACTACATGCCAGCCTACCATTTACAGTACAGCAGATGACCAAGTGAAAACCTGGGCCTTGTGGAAGGCAGTTTTCACAGATTAGCCAGATTTTGGCAGAGCCTTGAAATGAAGGTGAAATAATGGATAAATCTCCTTACTCGAAGAACTACTCTGTTTAAAAAAAAAAAAAAAAAAAAAACACTTTTTTCTCAAAGATCCCTCTAATCAAGTGAGGGTCATTTTTCCACTGCTAAAATATGTTTTCCAAAAGCCTTCTGGTTCTAACTTGAAACATTATTATCTCTTATATCATTCTGTGTGCTGGAGTCTGCAGCCCTCAAATGAAGAACTCTGGATCTTTGTGTATCACAGGAAAAAAACTCTGTAAAATATTAAATACTGGAGCAATAAGCAAATAATTTAATAGCATCTTTACTGTTACACCTGCTATGATCCGGGCACTGCGGTGACGTGAATTAAACAAAGTTCTTAGTCTAACCATGGGATGCACAGCCAGGCGGGAGGAAGCGCACACACACGTCAGTACAAAGATGCGCTAGCTTCCGGCAATGACAGGCGCAGACAGTGGCTTCAATAGAAATTTATTTTCTCATAGTTCTGGAGGCTAGAAGTCCAGGATCAAGGTGTCAGCAGGGCTGGTTTCTTCTGAAGCCCCTCTCCTAGGCGTGGGGACGGCCACCACGGTGACAGGTGCCATCGCTGGGTCTTTCCGTGCGCACACCCATCCTGGCATCTCTCCAGGGGTCCAAATCTCTTCTTTCAGTAAGGACACCCTAACAGCCTCATTTTGACTTAATCACCACTTTAAAGCCTTTGTATCTCCAAATAAGGTTATATCCTGAGGTTCCGGCCGTTAGGGACATGGCTTTTGGGGGACGCCATTCAGCCCCTAACTATACCTCACCTCCTCTCTCCTGACCACCGGTCGCTCTTGCCAGGACCCCTGCAACAGCCCTCACAAGTCCATCTGTCTCTGCTCTTACCAACCGCCTCGCTCCATCCTCACAGCAGCCAGAACGATCCCTTTAAAAACAAAAATCTCATCACGTGGTTCCCCTGCTTAAAACCCTCCAGCGGCTTCCCCTTGCACAGATAACCCAAACTCCTTTCCTTGGCCCTTAAGGCTGTGCATGGTTTGTTCTCTGCCAACCTCTCCGATGTGATCTCACACCACGCCCCTACTGCACGCATCACGGCTACGCCATCTTCTCTGCTTCTCCCCAACAGGCCCAAGCCCTGCCCCGCATGGGACCTTACGACTGGCTCTCCCCCAGTTTTGCACACGGCTGACTCCTATGGACCTTGACTCAAACATCACCTTCAGAGACACCCTCCCTGACCAGAATGTCTAAGCTGTTTCAGCCCACCTAACCAGCCCCCCATCCTCTAATACATCACCCTATTACTTTCTTCATAGCACATTTTATTACATCATCCTGGGTTTTTTGTTTTGTTTTGTTTTGTTTTGTTTTTTAACTTTATAGTACTTATTACTATCTGGAATTGTATTCCTCTGTCTCTTCCTTCTAAAATATAAGCTCCATGAAGACAGAGGTCTTTCACTGCCATAGCCTGACACTTAGAAGGAGCTCACACATAATAAAGACTCAATAAGTACTTGTTGAATAATGAATGAATGTGTAGAACACTTCATAGTTTAAAACGCCTTTCAATTAAAAAACTACTTTCACATATATTCACCCATTTAATTCTCATTTAATTCAGTCCGTATGAGAATCCCCATTTTAAAAATATGGAGAAGTCACTCAGCTCCCCCTCTAGGAACGTAACACTAGCGTGGCACGAAATCGAAGGCTGG
>NW_011888940.1:653435-656148 GCF_000151845.1 Pteropus vampyrus
CATTTAATTCTCATTTAATTCGGTCCGTATGAGAATCCCCATTTTAAAAATATGGAGAAGTCACTCAGCTCCCCCTCTAGGAACGTAACACTAGCGTGGCACGAAATCGAAGGCTGGTCCCCGACTCTGATCCCTGAGCTTCTGTCTCTCCGCATTCTTCACAATAACACCTCAGATCGAGGCATGGGGTGATCGGAGGTGAAAAGCAGCAGCAGAGGAGACTCAGAGCAGACCGGAACCACTCTGCCTGTTGCATATTTCTCATAGATGTTTTGGTTTTAACAAGGGTTTAATATTTACTAAATTGACTAAAAAATGTTTCATTCTTGTGAAAGGTCTAAATAATTCCAAATGCAACATTGCCAAATGGCTGCTTATTGCCCAGACAAAAAGCTCGCTCGCTATCCTGGAGTTTCCGTCTCAAAACAACACTGAAACACCATTTGGCAAACATTACAGTAATCGCTGTTATGGGTAAATCAATCAATCGCGCTAAAATTAGTGGGCAAAGTTTGAGGAGAAATAGGATATTTGCATAGTCTTGAAGCATCCCCCTAAGACATGTACTAATTACAAAGAGAAAAACAATGACTTATATAGTGGGGAGAGCTGGCAGACGTGGCTTAACCAAGTGAGCACGGTAATCACCAGCAACGAACGAGACACATTGGCACCAGGTACCCGCCGCACGATGCTCTGACAAGAATACAAAATCCCTTCCGTGACAGTCTTGGCAAAAGTGCATGACCTCGGTCTGCGCAGGAGAAGACATTCGACAAACCCGAAATGAGGGGCGTGCTACAAATCCACTGAGCAGGACTTTTCAGCAGATACCAGGTCATGAAAGGCAGAGCCTGAGCAACTGCCACCAACTGGAGGACGAGAGACAGGGCAACGAAATGCAGCACAGGGTTAGGCTGGATCCTGGACGAGAGGAGGGAGGTTCGTGGAAAAGCTGGTGAACGGTATTCCTGCATGTGTCTGTGAGGGTGTCTCCAGAAGAGACTGGCATTCGAATCGGCAGACTGAGTGAACGTCACGTCCGCCACTGCGGGTAGGTGGGCAGCGTCCAAGCTGCTGGGGCCCTGAGTAGAAAAAAATAGCTCGAGGAAGGGCGAATTAGCCCTCTCCACTCCAGCTGAGACATCCACCTTCCGCCCTTGAACATCAGTGCCCCTGGTTCTCAGGCCCTCAGACTCAGACTGAATTACAGCCCGGGCAGATCGTGGGGCTTCTTGGTCTCCATAATTACATGCGTTAATTCCTATAATAAATCTCCTACCTGTCTATGTCTCTCTATATCTCCATCTATCTATCTATCTATCTATCTATCTATCTATCTATCTATCTATTTACCTACCTACCTACCTATCTATCTATACACAGTAGGCCTTCCTTATCCACAGTTAGTATGTTCCAAGACCCTCAGTGGATACTTAAAACCACAGACAGTACCAAGCTCTATATATACAATGTTTTTTGTTAATACATGATAACCTATGATAAAGTTTAATTTATAAATTAGGCACAGTAAAAGATTAACAATAGTAGTAAATAGAACAGTAATAATACATTATAATAAAATGACGTGAATGTGGTCTGTCTCAAAATACCTCACTGCGCTGTACCCATCCTTCTTCTTGTGATAATGCGAGAGGATGCAGTGCCTTTCTGATGAGATGGAGTGAGGTGAACATGCTGAACGAAGATGATTCGCATCCTGGGTGATGGGACGACATGAGATATCATCATGCTACTCGGAGGAGTATTTAAAACTTATGAATTGTTTATTTCTGGAATTTTCAGGTTAATAGCTTCAGACCTGGATTCGGGCCACAGGTAACTGAAACCACAGAAAGCGAAACTGGGTAAGAGGGGACTGCTGTGTGTCTTACTGGCTCTGTTTCGGTGGGGACTCTAACACACTGAGTCTTTAAAATTATGAACGTGTGCCGAATTCTGTCAAATGCCTCTTAAGTATAAAGATGATCCCATGATATTTCCTCTCAGATCTGCTATAAACATTCATATACAAGTTTTGTGTGAACATATTTTAATTTTATATCCCTAGGAATGAAACTGCTGTTAACTCAAAAAGTTTAACTTTTTGAGGAACTACAAAACCGTTTTCTCAAGTGGCTACACCATTTTACATTCCCACCAGCAGGGTATGAAGGTTCTAATTTCTCCACATCTTCACATTATTTTACATTTTTTAAATTATAGCCATCCTAGTAGATCTGAAGTGGTATTTCACTGTGGGTTTTGATCTGCATTTCCCAAACAACTAATAATGTTTGGCATATATTCATGTGCACATTGGCTGTTAAATGTGTTCTTTGGAGAAATGTCTATTCAAATCCTTTGCCCACTTTTTAATTGGGTTATTTGTATTTTTATTACTGAATTGTACGAGTTCTTTATATATTCTGGATGCTGGACCCTTATTAAATATATGGTTTGCAAATATTTTGTCCCATTCTGCCCCTGTTTTATTTTCTTAGGTGTCCAATGAACCACAAAAGTTTTTAATTTTGATGAAGTCCAATTTATCCAATTTTTCTTTTCCTTTGGTTGCTTGTGCATTAGGTGTCATATCTAAGACACCTCTGCCTAATCTTTTGTCAATAAGATTTACCACTGTGTTTTCTTCTAAGTGTTTTATACTTTAGCTCCTACATTTAGGTCTTTTATGTATTTTTAGTTAATTTTT
>NW_011888940.1:657768-659704 GCF_000151845.1 Pteropus vampyrus
GGGCATTCCCTTAGGGACAGGCTAACTCAGCGGGATACAGAGATCAAGGTGAATGTCAAGGAAAGCTTAGTTATCCAAAGGGATAATTACTCATGCGGGTGTGGCTCAGGCACTCCTGCCATCCACGCCTGGCCCTGTGGCGGCATTCTTGTCTCTGCCTGGCTTTAGGCTGTGGGTTCTGGAGAGCCGGCTAGGTTGCATTAGGTTAGAGAGAGCTCAGTGCCAGCTCTATGCTGCCTTTGCATGCAGCCCTGGAATATTTGCGCTTGGGGGCAGCTCTGTAAGGCCACCACACAGACACAGTCGCCCAAGTTTTTTTCCCAAACTCAAATTAAGATTTCTTTGAGCAGAATATGGGAATTCTTCGTTCTGTATCCTTGTTTATACCTGCTACTGGAAGACCTCGTGCCACTGAAGTTTGTCCTTCAAGTCCTGTGTAAGTCTTTGCTCAGTTTTCTGTGTGTGGGGGTGGGGTGGGGAGAGGGGGTAGGGAGTGGTCTTTTCAAGAGCTCCCCGTGGTTCTTATGTGCACCTAGAACTGGGAACCACTGCTCTAGTCCACATGCCAAACTATCTACCATCCTATAGCTTGAGTTTTCCCACTAAAAACCCAAATCCAGTCTTACCACATCTTTGCATTTATGGATTTATATTGCCTACATAACAAAATCTAGGCTCCCTGGGGCAGCAAACAAGATAATTCACTGAGTATCCCTAACCCATCTTTATACATTCATTTCCTAATTAATAACTCCACACAACTAGCTACATACCCTCTGCTAATATTCTTGGCACTGTATGTAGACAGAAGGCAATGCTGTAGACATTAGAGAACACAAATATTAAATCCATTTTGCCTTTATAAGTCTGTATCTTAAGAAAGACAAGAAATACAAGCTTTCAGTTAAAAACATAATTACTCTTAGAGTTAAGGTGAGCAAAGGAAAGACGGCCTAAAATGAGTTCTCAGTGGAAGGTTGGAAATTTTTTTTAAAATGCATTAGTAACTTTCAGGAAAAAAAAAGACATTTGAGTGTCGCTTCTCAGCAATTCAAAAAATGAAACGGAAGAAGGGCACGGGTTAGTTTCTGGCGTAACCACCATGCCTTTAAATTAACCAGAAGCTTACTTGAATTACAGCACTTACAGTCCGGCTTCTGGCCTGGTTTCACCACTGCATGATACAGGGCGTCTCTGGCACTTGTTTCTGAGTTCTTCAAAGACAAAAATAGGGAATTCCCATGCACTCCTTGGGACCCTGCTGATGCACTAAATCCTCCCCCTTCGATAGCCACTTGAACTGCACCCATCCGACTGCAATCTTTCTCACCTTCCCCAGGGAAAGAACAGGTTTAGATATTTTGTCTTACTATCTCTGTAGATGCAGTGGATGAAGTTTCTGTCACTCGCCCCCTCCATCTTGACTATACAGAACACCGAATTCCTTTGCTACGATTGACCATGTGAACATGGAGTTACCTGCTCTGTGTAGAAGGTGGAACTACTAGTTACTGACCTTATGAACTGTTGTCTGTTACGCATTTGCATTAAGTCTTCCACACATAATGTGGCTGACGCTTTTCAAGTGAATCCAGTATTTTATTTCCTACGTTAAGGAGAACAGGTTGAGGCTGCAGGAGTATGAATCTGGAAGCCACAGAGGGTACACGCCCAGAAGCCGCAGGAAGTACACTCCCGGAGACCACCAGTCCGGAGACCGCCAGTCCGCAGCCGCCAGCTCACAATTTTTGTAGTCATACAACAAAATGTACACTTGACCTAGACAACACGGTAAGTACAACAGACAGATACCTATAATCTAGAGTCAACCAAAGTTGGCCTCCAAAGTTATCAGATACAGTCTATGGCCACGCCACCCTGAACAAGCCCGATCCCGTCGGATCTCAGAAGCCAAGCAGGGTCAGTCCTGGTTAGT
>NW_011888940.1:660394-682228 GCF_000151845.1 Pteropus vampyrus
GCTCTCTCTCGAATCTCACTCTTCCCTTTAACATCTTTAACAAACTCCCCTTCCAGTCTCAGTCACGGCAGGTTTCTGTCTTAGTCTGTTTGCGTTACTAAAACAAACTACCATAAACCGAGTGCTATAAACGACGAACATTTATTGCTCACACGTCTAGAGGCCAGAAGTCCAAGACCGTGGTGCCGGCAGATTTGGTGTCTAGTGAGAAGTCACTTCCTAGACAGCGTCCTCTCACTGCGTCCTCACATGGTAGGAGGGACGAGCTAGCTCTCTGGTCACTTTTACAAGGGCGCTAAACCTAACCGCAAGGTCTCCACCCTCTGACCTAACGTACCATCCGAAGGCCAGATGCTATCACAATAGGGGGATAGAACACTCCGATCACAGCATACTTTACAGCACTCTCCCCCCATCCCCCACCTCACCCCCACCCCCACCATCCTACTCTCAGAAGTTCATTATGTAGATTGAGATACCCTATCTCCCAACAAGAAAAAATATCTTCCTCTTTCGGAAAAGTAAGAAAAAAGAACTTGGGCTTACACAATTTATTTTTGGCAGTCTAGGAAAGGGGTAAAGTCTTTTAACAATTCCACATTAATAATTTTAGCCTTGACACAATAGTAGCATATTATAAACAACCCAAATTTCCAACATTAGGATATATGTTAAATTATGGTATAGTCATACATTGAAATACCTTGCAACCATTAAAATGATGGCATAAATTTATAAGATGTCATTCAAGGACAAAGTACTCAAATATAAAGCAAACATTTTAAACATAAAAGAACTCAGGGAAAAACAGCCCCGAGCACTTTCTTAAAAAAAATTGACAAGAGAATCCCAGACAATGGAAAGCAAAATAAAGAATTCAAGGATGTCGGGGAAATGGTGGTTAGCAGTAATTCCATTCAAATATAGGAAAAATATACTAAAAACTTGCGTGAGCACTAAACAAAGTATAAATATTCTTCCTCGTCAGTGTAAAAATAATACGTACTTAAGATAAATTGGGGGATTGAGGGAGAAGAAGTGGAAGAAGTTTTTAAAGTGCTAATGTCCTCAACTTCCACAGCAAGGAATCAACTGACACTTTTTATATTTTAAATAGGTAGTATTTTAAAAACCTACACAACGACTGCAACCTCAATTGTTTTCTGATTATCTTTCCGGAATTAAAATAAATAATCTCTCATGGCCAACAAACATTTGAGATTCCACAATTTCTTCAATTTAAGTTAATTATTTTCTTTCGTTACATTCGCGTAAAATTAATTAATATATTTCATTTCTAAAAAGCATGATTATTGCGATCTTATTTTTATAGGATACTTTTTTCCTTCATTCATTTAATAAATATTTATTGGGCACCTACTATGGGCCAAACAGTTGTAATTGCTGAAATACAAGTGAACAAAAAGACCGAAACTCTTGCCTTTATGAAGATTATATTCCAGATTTTCTTCTTCCATAATTTCTTTATTTTTCCTTCCTTTCTCCTTCCTCCTTCCTTCTTTCTTATTAACTCCCCACCCTTCTATCCATTTCTCCTGTTACACAGGGACAAAAAGAGGTCTACGATGATAGTTCTCTAACATTAACAACTGCTATTTCAGGAAGTAAAATTTGGGATGATTTTTTTTTTAAACATCTTTAACTGATTCTTTTAATCACAGTTCATCAAAAGCCAAACTAATTTTTTATAAAGCGACTGGAAAGTGAAATGGTGAAAAGACAAGGTGTAAACCACTCTTTAAAAAATATTTATTCTATGCCACCCTGAACGGGCCGGATCTTGTCTGATCACAGAAGCTAAGCAAGGTCGGGCCTGGTTACTACATGGATGGGAGACCACCTACGAAGAAGACCAGGTGCTGTAGGCATTAAAAAAATTCAGAAAAACTACAGAAAAAATAGAACAGCCATACATCCAATACCAAGATCCGACAGATGTTAATATTTGGCCGCATTTGCTTCAGATGTTTCCCTTAACAATAAGACACTGTAGGAAGAGCCGGAGTCCCCCTCTCCATCCCTTCTCCCTCCATCTGCAGATGCGAGCACTGTGCTGAGGATAACGATCATGACCGCGCACGTCTTTGGATTCATAAACAACAGGCACTGTTACTTTGTGTTTAAAATGTAAATACCATACTGTTTGCTTCCTTTGGTAATATTTTTAATACACCATAGTTTTTGAAATTTATCTAAGTTCCATGTGTAGCCATTGTTCATCACCCCTTTCATCCATGTGTGAGCTATCAGCGCATGAATAAACCCCAGTTCTTCCAATTCCTTCCCTATCAAGGGGTCTTTGGGTCCAACAATCCCACTATTTTATAATATGTTTCCACTGCACAATTGCAGACCCATTCACATTCACCTATGTAGTTTTTCAAAGCCCTTTAATTAGCCTCAAACTTTCTCAGATAATAACTGTTTGGGGAAACTGTCCAAGCAATTTATCCACACTGTTCACACGTTTTACCACCTGATAAAAATGAATTGTGAAATGCTGTATTAACTTGTCTTTAAAAATGGTATTAAATGTGAAGAACGGAAGTAGTATTTATGGCACCTTCGGCCCTCTTAGGAAGAGTTATTTCTATTCCATTGAAAAAAGATTCTTATTACCCACAACTTATTGAATTTTAGACACGACAGAATATACTGAAGGTTCCTTCCTGTCGCTTAAGAAACTTAGGTCTCCTTATCAGGGAAAGAGACGAACACTGGGTGTTGCGAGCCTCAGAGGCTCGTGCTGAGTTGAGATGGAAGCAGTGAAAAGGGACACCTGGAGCTGCTGGGCCACGGAACGTTGGCCTCAAGACTAACGTTCAACAGCAAGAAGATGTCCAGGGAAATCTCCTGTAGATGAGGCAGGTATAGAGTACACACGCGAGAGTCTGGATTACTCATACCTGGGGTCACTTTGGCACAGATGGGTGTGGCTGGGGAAAGGGAAAGACCAGCACTTTTGTTCCAGGATTGGACCCTATATTGTCTAGCTCACCAAAGTCTCGAGTATCAATCTGTTCTGGAATTGATTAGAATGGAATATTTAAAAATATATAAGTTGATCTGAAATTATATACTTTTAAGACCTCGTTCATATGTTTTTTCATTTGACACTCTTAATAATCAGGTATTATTATTCCAATTTTATAGATAAGGAAATGACATAAAAAGAGGGTGGCACATAAAAAATTAATGATAGAGCCAGCAAGGAACTCTGCTGACTTCTAATGTACTTTTTTATTCTGTTAGCACCAAAGATAAAAAACATAGATTACAGAAAACTAGATTTTTGGTGAATAAGATTAAATGACTTTCATATGAAATTTATGAGCTACATGGGGGGAAAAAAACAGCTTCTTTACTTTAGAGGCATTCCTTGTGGAATGTGTTTTTTAAATTTTTTTTTACCAAACTAGCTTTACTCAGGATAACTCAAGTTTAATCTATTAAAACTACTCTGACTTTTGTTTGTTTTCAAAAATTAAATCAATACTCAAGAGGTATGTAATTGGACTATTTTTTAAATTTTTTGAATGCCAGAAAGTAAAAATAGTAAAAAGACAGATGGCATACATTTCATGAACTAAGATCTTTAATATATAAAAAGATAAATAATTCAATGGAAAAAATGGGGAAAGGTCACGAACTGCCAGTGCAAATGAAAGGAAATACAGATTGCTTTCAGACATATGGAAAGGTGTCCATATTTTTCATAATTAGAGAAATAAAAATTAATAGTGAGCTTCTGTTTTTCAGATATCAGATTGGTAAAAATTCTGAAAGTTTGAGGATTTAATTTTGTTTAATGGAGAAGAGGGAAATAGACATGCTCATAATATGAAGTGAAGCATATATGTCAAGATAGCAACACCTACCAAAAACTTTTGTGCACTTCGACATATTTCCAAAAATTTATACTAGAGAAAAATTCTCATTTTTGCAAAATAACATGCATACTAAGATATTCTCTGCCACATGAACTATTGTAGCAAAAGTCTGGAAAAAAACTAAATATCCATTGATGTGAGATTAATTCAATATATGAAGGTTCATTCATACAATGAAATGAGGAAGCTTTTTAGGTGTTAATAAAGAATAATCACAAAGACCTATTGACCAGTGAAAAAACAAAATGGTACATACAGTCTCTCACCACTTACGTTAAAAATACACACACATCCTACAACTCAACATCAAAAAAACAATCCAATTGAAAAATAGACAAAGGACTTGAATAGTCATTTCGCCAAAGAAGATGTACAAATGGCCAACAAGTACATGAAAATATGCTCAACATCAATAGTCGTTAGGGGAACAAAAATCAAAACCACTAAGAGATACCATTTTACACCCACTGGGATGGTTATACTTAAAAAGTAAAAATCAGAAAACGAGTGTTGGAAAGAATGTGGAGAAACTGGAGGGGAAATGCACCGCGTGCTTTGCTGATAGGAGCGTGAAATGATGCAGCTGCTGCAGAAAACAGTACAGTAGTTTCTCAAAAAATTAAACACAGAGCTACATGAGTCAGCAATTCCACTTCTGGGCATAGACCCAAAAGAAGTGAAAGCAGGGACCTGAACAGATACTTGTACACCAATGTTCACAGCATGTTAGTCAAAGAGCCAAAAAGCAGAAACAACTTAAATGTCCCTGGACAGATGGATGGATGAACAAAATGCGGTGCCTACGTGCAGTGGAATACTATTCAGCCTTAAAAAAAAGGAAGGAAATTCTGACACATGCTACAACATGGATGAACCCTGAAGGCATGCTAAGTGAAATAAGCCAGACACAAAAGGACAAATATTGTATGATTCCACTGATATGAGGTACCTAGAATAGTCAGACTCATAGAAAGCAGAATGGCGGTTGCCAAGGGTTGGGGGAGGGAGGAATGGGGAGTTACTGTTTAAAGGGTATAGAGTTTCAGTTTAGAAAGATGAAAAAGTGCTGAAAATGGATGACAGTAACGTGAATATACTTAATGCCAGTAAACTGTATACTTAAAAATGGTTAACATGTTAAATTTTATAGAAAGACAAATAAATCTGATTTAATTTTTATGTGAATTCTAAAAAACAAAATAAATGAACAAACAAAACGGAAATAATCTCATAGATACAAAGAAGAAATTGATGGTTGCCAGATGCGAATGGGGTTGGGGATATTGGTGAAAAAGGGGAAGGGATTAAGATCTACACATTGTCAGTTATAAAAGCAATCAAGGGGATGTAAAGTACAGCATAGGGAATATAGTCAATAATATTATAATAACTACATATAGTATCAAATGGCTATTTGATATACCGGGGTGGTCACTTCATCAATTATATAAATGTATAATCACTATGTTGTACACCAGAAATTAATATGATGTTATATGTCGACTGTAATTGAAAAAATGTTTTAATCTAAAAAGAGGAAATTAACTGCATAACCAGTGTGTATAAAGTAATTTTTCAAACCAAATCAGGCATTAAACTTTTAAATAGTTTCTTAAAATCTTATTTTTATGTTATGTATATTTATAAAAATTACACACAAGCACACACACATGTGCATGGACTATCTCTGGAAGAATTCGAGAAACTTATAACAACCTTGCCTTTGGAAAAGGGAACTGGGTAGCCAGGAGTTAGAGGTGAAGAGCTCTCCCTATCACCGTACATTCTTTGTACCGTTCGAATTTTATCCCAGGTGAATATATTATCTATTCAAAACCTAATTTTCAATCAGTCTTACTGAGTGAAATCTGAACACAGAGCAGGAAATGTATATAAGTCAAAATGTATTATGTGCTATGTTTCATATGAGGCAAAATAAAAATTCCCCTAAATAATGATTTTGAAAACTTGAGGTTTTTCAAGGTGCTAACTTTTGAAAACTATTTAACAAGGAAAATGAACTATTTCAGAACTTAAAAGATCAAAACCGAACACATAAAATAAGGAAAAAGGCCTTATAAGAGTTTTATGTACAATATAACACTGCTAATCCAGATTTAATAGAGGAAAAATAGAGTCTAAAATATTTACTACAAGAAATAAATGAAATAATAACACCTAATATGGTTCTAAGCTTTAAATCCCAAGCTAATTTGTTCCAAGCTAATAATGTTCTAAGAGATTTAAAAATGTCCACTGACAACATTCTCAAATTTTCTGGTCTCAGAACTCCTTTTACACTCTGAAAAATTACTGAGACCCTCAAAAAGTTTCTTAATATGAGTTACATTTATCTATATTTATCATATTACAAATTAAGCATCAAATTTAAAAATATTTATTACTTCACTTAGAAATCACAATTGAAAAACACATTATATGTTTACAAAAATAACAAAATTTTCATGAAAATAAACTATATTTTCCAAAAAAAAAAAAAAACTTCAATTAGACGAAGGGCACTGTTTTAAATGTTTGCAAATGTCGTCCATGCCTGACTTAACAGAAGACAGCTGGGTTCTCCCATGTGATCCTGCATTTGATCTGGTGCAATATCACACATCGTGTAGCTTTTGAAAAACTCCAATGTACATTTGTAAAAAAAAAAAAAAAAGAGAGAGAATGAAAATAGCAAATACTGTCTTTGATTTATTATGAAAATAGTTTAGACTTCATTGACCCCCCAACCACTCTGTGAGAACTACTTACACCAACCCTACGAGGCCGATATGAAAACTGAGGCGCAGAGGGAATAAATAAGTTACTCACAGTCACAAAGCCAGGACTGGACCCCAGGAAGTCCGCTTCAGACCCCAGGGTCGTCCCGGGAGCCGGGAGGAAAGCAGCACGTGATGTTTTACATAGTGATGCGAAACCCACAGGCTGCCTGGCAGTCACAGTGCCAGACGCCCCTCCAGATACTGTGATAAAATTCCAATGAAATCGTTCAAGACCTGCAAAGCCGAGGTCAGGGGAAGGGGAGAGGAATGGTGGCATGGAGCCTACGGCTCTATCACACTCGGGAAAAGTCTCCTCTACCTTTTGCTCGTTTTTTTCTCTCGTCTCAAACTATCCTTTGTTTCCTGCCCTCCATTCTAGGCCTACCGGTATTCATGTCTTCCTCTCCTCTTTTTATATTCTTTGGTTTTATATACTTTTCATACACTTCCCAAGTAAAATAACATTATTAATCTTTCTGTGTCATATCCCATTTATGGTTTAATAATACATACCTGTTTATTTTCAAAGAAAATTCTATTCATTCATTTAACAAATGTTTACTGAAGGACAACTATGCACCTAGCACTAACGCTACAGTAGAGTTTACCTGATTCACAAAGTTTACAGTTTTTTGGAATAGGCAAATATAGATATATTTTTTCCCAGACTATAGAGATTCAGAAACAATACTGATCTGAAGCGATAGTTACCAAAAGACCTTTTACAGGAAACGTGAAAATAAATACTGTAGGTAGCATAATAAAATCTAAGGGATGTGAAAAGGAAAAAAAAAAAGAGCCGTTACCTATTTGATGAGTTCTCTTAGTAATTTAGAATAAGAATAAAGAAAATACTTTCAAACCTGACATCCACTGTATTATTCGACTCATGGTCAAACACTTCAAAAGCCTCTTTGATTTTTTTGTGAAATTCTGCTAGTGCTGCCTCTGCAAAAGACAAAGTAAATAAAAATGATTTTGCTTTCATTGTAAATTCCAAACAAAAATTTCAATAAATTAGAAATTCTTAATAAGGAAGAACATACAGAACTCTTTCCTGATCTTAATGTGTCATTTAGCATGTTTAACTTCCTCTGGAGATCTCGAAGAACGGAACAGACTTTTTTTCAACCTTTTTATTGAGGCATCATTCACACACACGTTAGCACCAGAGGTGCACTAATCTGAAGCACTCAGCTTCGGGAGTTTTTACATATGTATCTAGTCCTGGAGCCGCCATCCAGATCAAGACAGGACATTCCCAGCACAGTGGACCCCGATCTCAGCAGTCTGGGTAGAGTCCCAGTTTGAGAGGCAGGGGGAATCCAGTGCGATGAACAGTGACCGGGTCACTAGTGTGCCCATCTGCCTTGCTTCATTCTGCCCTGAGGAGGGTGAGGTCGGGGGTGGGGGGTGTACAAAAGCAACGTGTGATACTCCTTCAAAGAGCTTTCGAACCGGTTTTGAGACTGTTACTTATATGAAACAATTAAAAAGTCATTTATTCATTAAATATTTATTGAGTATCTAACTCAAAAAATATTGAGTACCTACTATGTACTAGACACTATTCTAGGTGCTGTTATAGCAAGGAACAAAATACACAAAACTCTCTGCCTCCATGGAGCTATTTTTACTGGGGGAGATACATAACCAAACCCCTAATTGTAGACATTTAGGTTGCTTCCGATTTTTCATTGCTATAATTATTCTTTAGTGATCAATCTTGCCCGATTCTTCCTGTGTATTTGTCTTCTAATCTCACTGAAATACAATGAGTTGAACACAGCTGAATTTGTGTGGGGTACTGGAAAGGTTCTAATTACTCATAATAGCACCTTGGGAAAATCTCACTGGTTATAACACTCCACTGCACAAAGCTGATATTTGCTTTTTAAATTTAAGATCATCTTTAAAGTGCATTATCTTTTATTTTTAGCTAGTCACATCTGTTGAGATTTCTTATCATCCTATAAAGTTTAGAAACTCATCCTTTGAGGAGCTTCTGGGTTGGTGAACACATGGAGATCCTGAGAGGCTGTCGCCCAGAGAGGGCATGGAAGCTCTGCGCCCCACCCTCGTGCCTCGCCCTATGCGTCTCTTCCATCAGGCTGCTCCTGGGTTAGACTCTTAGCAGCAATATCAGAAGTTGTTCAGCCCAACTCACAATTAGAGTCGTGGATATTTCCTACAACATGCATGATGTGTGGTTCTCCAGCCTTTGCCTGATCACCTCTGCAGACAGAAAACCACTCCAGCATGCCTACCTCTAAGCTGGACGGCTCTACTGTAAAATGTGTCCTTATACTGTGCTAGTGTCATGTTCCTAAGTATAAATGAGTCTTTAGAGGGAAATTATTCTAATTTTTAATCTTGGTCTAAATACAGGATATAGGTGTCCTAGTGTGTATGCAAGACAATTCAGTGGGTCGTGGGGAAAAAACATTACAACTTCCATTTATTTTAGAAGAGAAAGGCAGGGCAGGATGGGGGCGGGGCAGGGAAGGGAACGGGGAAGGGAAGGGAACATCCTTTGAAAGGACCAAGGAGGGAGAAAATCATCTTTTTTCTGGAGGATTGGTGAATACTCAATTCTATTTTCTTCTACAATTTCAAAATATGTTTACTCTTTAATCCATCTGAAATTTGTTTTGACTTGATTCAAGGTGAAAGATTAATTTCTAATCTTAGCTCAGTACAGTAAGTCCTCACTTAATGTCATCGATAAGTTCTTAGAAACAGCTTCTTTAAGCAAAATGACATATAAAGAAACCAATTTTACCAAGGGCTAATTGATATAAACAAGAGTTAAGTTCCTACAGCATATTTCTGGTCACAAAATCATCACCAAACTTTTACATAAAGAGTCAAAACACTTCTAATATTAAACACTGAAATAAATGTAAGCTATGCATACATTGATGAAAGATAAATAAAAACAAGTCAGATCATTCTTTTCTAACCTGCTGACTCCAGTTTGGGGTCACAGGGGGCGGGAGACTCTCCCAGCAGCTCAAGGTGCGAGATGAAACCCCACGCTGGACAGGATGCCCTTCCATTGCAGGGCACACTCACACGCACCCACACTCGCTCACACGCACCCACACTCACTCACGCTGGGACAATGCAGACACGCCAGTTCACCTCACGTGCGTGTCTTTGGGATGGGGGGAGGAAACCCACGTGGATGTGGAAGGACACACCAGCTGCACACAGACAGTTGCAGCTGACATTGAAGGAAACAACATTATTCGAGGACCTGCTATAATTTCTAATTTACTAAGCACTTGATTTTTTTCCTCTTACTTTATGATGTGTTGTCTTACAGCCTCACAGTCTGTGTTATATGAAACTATTTCTATTGACTATTTTATTGATTCCATTCTGATTTCATTTCTAGTCTTGTGCAATCATCATACTATTTTACTTAATGCCATTGTATTGGCCTTTTTTAAGGAATGTTCATTAATAATTTCATTTGTTTATTCTTCCAAATAAAATTTGCAAATCCAAATAAAATTAAGAATTCCAAATAAAATATCATTGGAAATTTTATTGGTATTACAATGAAGCTATATATTAAGATAAGATTAACATTTTAAAGTATTTGTTTTCATATTTAAGAGATAAATATAAGTATATACCCTTTTATATCTCTAAGTTAACTATTACATATTATGGTTTTCCTCAGATAAGTTATAAAATTCTTCAAGAAGATTATACTTGAATATTTTATAGGTTTTGTAGATACTGGGAGGGAATCTCTTTAAATCCTGTAATTTCTGGTAGTTAAGGTAAATATTGATTTTTTTCTATTAATCTCATATCCGCCTATTTTCTGAAACTTTTTACTACTTAAATCTTTTTAAACTGATTATTTTATATTTTCTGATAAAACATTTTGTCTCTTCTTTGCAAAATTTCTACTTATTTCTCCTTCCTGACTTATGGCACTAATCAGAACTACCAAAACTTTAATATATAAAGTGATAATAATTGTTTTTTGAAAATATTATTATTTAATAGATTAGAACACAAGTCTTTTCCCAGTAAATATAATGCTGATTTGTGTTCTAAATTAGCTATAACTTGTAATTGAGGCAGTATTCTTCCATTTTTATGTCTCAGTTTTTATATAAAGAACAGGCACGCACTTTGAATAACCTCTTATCAATATTTTCTACATTTTCTAAAGTGTGTTCTGTTTCACACTCATTCTTCAAGATGCTGCTTAATAAATAAAAGACTTCGATGATTAAAAATATCTGGGAAACTGTGAATATCGTATTCTCCTCTTGGAGATTTATAACGCGTTTAGTATATTGAAGTCTTTGGGAACATCTACAGCAAAGAAACTCATTAACTTTAGCACAGCATTTTCCAAGTGTACTTGATCATGGAATTCCCTTTTTCTAATTATCATCTGTCAGGAATAATTAATACCTTAGTTGAAATAATTAATACCTCAGCTGCCCTAATTCAGGAATCCTCACCCAGTGGACACTGGCATGATTTGAATGGATTACAGGGAGACTCATTTCTCCTCATCTGCAAAATGGCAATAATAACAGTACCTTCCCTGGAAAACAGTACAGCAGTTCCTCAAAAAGTTAAACATCGAATTACCATATGACCCAGAAATTCCACTTCTGGGTATATACCTAAAAGAACTGAAAGAAGGGACTCGAGCAGATATTTGTACACCAGTGTTCACGGCAGCGTTGTTCACAATAGCCAAGAGGTAGAAGTGACCCAAATGTCCACTGATACATGAACGGATAAACGAGGGTTGTTTACGCCTCTCGGCTATTGTGAATAATGCTGGTATATACTTACAGTGGAATAGTATGCAGCCTTAAAAAGGAATGAAATGCTGACACATGCTACAACATGGATGAACCCTGAAGACATTAAGTGAAATAAGCCAGATACATAAGAAGTACTGCGTAATTCCACTTATAGGAGTTAACTAGCATAGTGAAACTCATAGAGACGAAAAGTAGAATGGTGGTTGCCAGGAGTGGGACTGGGGAGTTACCTGTCTAATGGGTATGAAGTTTCTGTCTGGGATAATGAAAAAGTTCTGGAGATGGATGGGGGTGATGGTTGCACGACAATGTGAATGTACTTAATGTCAATGAACGGCACTTAAAAATGGTTGAAATGGAAAATTTCATTTATGTATATTTTACCACGATAAAAAAATAGCATCTTTACTGATGAGTTTGGTTAATGATTACATTAGTTAAAATGTATAAAAAATTAGATTAATGCCTGATTCATATTAAGGGCTATACCTGTATTAGATAATAATTGGCTGAATATGAGGTTCTGTTTCAAAATATACTCTTACTGGATCAAGACTGTGTAAACTGATACTAGACATAAACGAGCTCTTGTAGAGGAAAACTATTCAAAACCTTCAAATAGTCTATTTTTTAAATAGAATAAAACAAAGCAAGGTTGGCTTTTTTTACAATGCATTACTCTGACAGACTCCAATAGTCATATTAGTAGCTGACGATACCACTTGACAAAGACCAGAGCTCAAGGAAAAAATAGGTAGCACCTATTAGCCAGGCTGCCCTATAGTATTTCAAAACTAGTAAGAAGAACAGACGTTGAATAGAATAGACATCACAGTAAATAAATATACTTCATCCTAATTCAAATGTATTATTGGGTATAACATTAAAGGACATACATATCAAACAATAAAATGGACTTAACAATTCTAATACTCCTTCTGAACACTATTATACAAGGTTCCATGTCGTGAAGCCAACCAGCAAGCCAAAACCAAACTAAAGCATTACTTACCCCTTCTTGCCCTTTTCTAGCTGGTGATTTTTGAACAGTATCTCTAACTTCTTTTATTTAACTAAATTTTTCATCATAAAAATAAAAAAGCCAGATTGTGTATATTCTTGCCAAATTATAAAATGTAGTGTCAGCATATTTGTCAAATACCATGGTAACATGTCATAAAGCTATATTAACCTATTAACATTTTGACGTTAGCAGCCTAAAGAAAGCTTTAGAAAGTTTTATTGTTGTCAGAAAAAATATATTTAAACTATTCAAATTTAAATGAAAGTATAATGATGTCTTTGCATTATGTCTTTAATGGATGTTAATGTTTGCAAAAAATATTTGGCAACTTACACTGCACAATCGACATTTCAGAACTGAAATAATGCCTCTGTTTTAAAATGTTTCGTGAAAAAATAACTTTTATCTGAAAGAAAATCTTGAGGATCATCAGAATATATAACAAATGAGGTACTTGAAGAAATGATTACATTTTAAGAAATATATTTTTACCTATATGTTTATTAGAATGAAATTTAATGTGATCAGATATGTAGTCATTAAGTAAAAAATATTTTAGTAATCAGTGCTTCTCTCTGTATATTTCTGTATATGTAATAATGTAAATTGGTACTAACTAGTTCATTATGTATTTATTAGTCAAACTACAGATTAAGATTTTATACAAATTTTGAGAAACTTCCATGAAGTGTTTTGCTGATGACACATTTAAGTCAGTAGAAAAAAGTCAATTAAAAAACAGAATCTAGAGTTGAAAGAGAATTTATAGCCAGTGAGCCGTCTCAACTAATGGAAGGCTCCCTCTAAAACATACTTCTGCAGTCGTGGATCAGAGTTTGATTTATTGTTCTCTAGTTTAAAGACTAATCACTTGTTTTTGTTTTTAAAAAGCACTGCACTGACTATGGCCTCCATAAATGGAAAATGTGTTTACTGAGGACTTAAAAAGATTTTTTTAAAGATCCATACTCAGTTCCCCTTCACAAGGCACAGTCATATTTAAACTTAATTCTTGATTAATCATGTTAATAAAAATGTAAATAAAGTCATAATTCATAAGTGTGCTCTGGAAACAATTTCTTGCTACAGAACATGTTTAAACTATAACCTTAATATATATGAGAAAATGGTTGGTTGATTATCCAAGTAATGTTGTCTATTTAATTCATGGTTACATCTAATTCAAAGTCAGAAATGTTACCTCAAAAATTAAACAGCTAAAATTAATATCTAAGTTTTCAGTAAGGTATAGGCAATTTTGCCAAGCTTGGAGGAAAATATTAACAATAATATATTTATTTTCACAAAAATGTCATGTTCGGCATGTATTCTAGAAAATATTACTTTTTATAGAGTGCCCGTTTGGCAAAAAATGGAAATAAGCACTTTTACAAGATGGTCAGATAGTGAAATAATATCAGAAATATTAGTTTACAAGCACATTTTTATATTAGCACCACTGCAATGTATGCCTCATTTCAGACTATTTTGTATATTTTTAAATATGTTGTATACTGACTAAAGGTTTATCTATTTTGATAAAATAAGAATAATCTTAGAAGTATTTTTTAAGAGTGTTAACAAACAGGAACATTTTGTGATTATTGTGTACCCTCCATTCCCCATGCATTCTTATGGGTGTTTTCTAGATATTAATTCTTTTTTTTAATTTTTATATTTTTAGTTTTTCAATTACAGTTGGCATACAGTATTAATTTCAGGTGTACAACATAGCGATTAGACATTTATATAACTTAGGAAGTGATCACCCCAATAAATCCAGCACCCCTCTGACCAGCGAAACTGTGGGACGCCTACTACCTAAAGCCACTCTACTAGGACCGGGAGATGTAGCAGCTCGACCTAACGTGGAAATAAACACAAGGCAACGGCCAAATGTACTAGATACTAATTCTTAAATGTGCTTTTAAAAATGATATTCTTTATTTGAACTTGGTCGATGTTTTCTCTTCCTTAAAAAATAACTCAAAATAATAAAAAGCAAAATTGTACTATAATCAGTTTCAAAAAAAATCCTAAAAGCATGAGGAAAAGTTCAAGCTTTTGCTCCTTAACTTCTTTATAATGAGATGTAGCTGTAAGAGAGTGCTAGGTGGGGACAGTCTGGAGGTCATTAAGGGTCTTTTTATTAAGACACATTAAAGGAATTCGGATTTTATCCTAAGGGCAAAAGATATCAAATGAAAATTTATAAAGTAGAAAGTATCTGGCTGGATTTATAATCAAGGAAGACCACTCTTGCTGCTTTGAGGGTAACTCAACTGGAGGGTAACTCATTAGGAGTCATGCAGTGACGCTGAGAAGATGACGGATGCATCCACACTGCGCCCAATGCTTCCCCAAACATTGTAATTGCTTGCCTGCTCCCCTCCCCCATCCCATTAGACTGTCAATTCAGTGGTCAGAGGCCTCATCTGTTTTCATCACTGTTGTATCCCCAGGCCTTTAGTACAAAGCAGAGACATGGCAGGTAATCAGGGCTCAATAAAATTTGTTACATGAATGATTAAATGATAAGAAAATAAATAACTAAACCACATAGACACTAACCAATGCAAATACCCAATAAGCAGTGCACACTATGGCTCAGGCCTCATTCTCCCAAGCCCTGTACCGTGAGACACACACCACTATATTTCGCCATATTTGAGAACTTAAATACAGCAATTACATAATTCTTGAACAAAAAGAATATAGAAGATAATGGGGAAGAAACAGTAGTTCAGATAATTTCAGATGGTGTTACCAAAATAAGTTACTAACTGAAGGCCTACATTGAGAAGGGTAAAGGAGAGGCCATTTGTTTCATTCATTAGTTTATTCATTTACTCAGTTAACAAAACTTGTTGAGCACCAGCTGTATACTAGGCACTGTGCTCTTCAAAACACCTGTAAATAAGTAGTAGTCCATATGCTCTGGACTCACTGTTCAGATCTCGGCTTTGCCAAGTGATATGTGACCTTGAGAGCAAGTTACTTGACCTCTCTGTGTCCTAGTCCCCAATCTATAAAGTGGAGCTAATGAGAGTTACCTATCCTATAGGGCCGTTGTGGGCATTAGATACTATACAGAAAATGCTTGGCACATGGTAAGCATTCAAAAACATAAGCTATTTTATTACACTAAGTTTTGAATTTGTAACTTGGAGATTGCCTTTACTTTGTATCCTAAAATGTGAAAAATAAGCATATTACCTTCATTTCCAGGATGGGTGTGGGGAATAGATTTGAACCAATAAATTTTATACACGTACTATATGACGGACACAGGACTAAGTGTTCTATATAATGATTTTATTTAAAAGCTAAAGTTCTGAAGCCAAGCAAAATTGTCTTGATCCTGAAGCTCTTACTAACTTCAGGGAAACACCACATCTCTCTAACGCTCAATTTCCTCTTCTATAAAGTTCAAATAATCGCGATCATCATCATATTTATCATTATCAGGAGCAGCGGCAGCAGCATAAATAACTACAGCTACCTTGCAAGATTGCTCTAAGGATTAAAGAAAACGATGTATGTGGAGACCCTGGCACAAAGGAGAACTCAGCAGGTGTTGCTATCATTATTTCTCACAAAAATCGTCTGGATTAGGCATTCCTATCTTTATGTAACAGATGAGGTTACTGAGGCTCAGAAAGTTAAATAAATCACTTGAGGGCAAATAGCTAGTAAATGGAAAATTGAAGATTCAAGCTAAAGTTTGTATGGTTTCAAAGAGTCTATACTTTTAGCTACATTATTCTAGGTCTCATTGCTTTTAAAAAGGGCTTAGATTATAAATATCATATAATAGAGTTGAAATTTAAGATTGATATGTCTATAATTCTTCATAAAAAAGATCTTTGAATCTTTGAAATGTTTATATACTTACAAGTTTTATAATACTTATTTATACAGTAGTAGTAGAAAAAGACAAAGAATAGTCGGATTTTACATTAAATATATAGCACATAACAAAATAGAACTCGGGGATACTACATTTTTGTTTCCAACTGAAGATAACTGCTCCAACTATGGTCAATTTTATAGCCCATTTTTAATATATTCCTACCACAGGGTCTTAAAAAGTATAGTTCATGCAATAACACTACAGTAAGGCTTCCGACCAGACGTGAAGGGTTGCAAGCAAGTCTTATGTATTACATTTTTGCTTTACCCGTTTCAGAGAACGTTTCATAACAACAACAAAAAGTAAAAAACAAACAAACAAAAGACAGTAAAAAACTGATTCAAATGTTAATGAACAGAATTAGGTTGCTTTTCATTCTTTATAGGGACAACTTAGTGGGGACGAAAGAAATAAACCCATTTCCCATTTAGAAAAAAAAATGTGCAGCTCGATGCCGGCGTTCATTTAACATCACGCGTGGGAATGCTACGTTTTCTAGGATTTGACATTTTCAGAGGTTGAGAATTACTGCATTTTATAACTGGAAATAGCACTACTAAAAACAGAACGATGTTATTTGTTTCCAAAAACTATCGATATACTAGAGCAATGCAAAAATAATAATAAAAGTGAGGTATTTCGTGACAAATTCTGGGGGTGAGGTTAAGACTGTAATCTGCGAATTACCTCGGGGTAAATGCTGCAGCCACAAGAGCCACCGGCGAGTATTCTCGGGGCAAATGGGAAATGGGTTAAAAGAAAAATTGAGTAAGTAGAAAAACTAAAATGAGAGACATACAGCTTGAAGAGAAAACATAAAAATGTGGTGAGGGAGTATGTAAAATATAAAAGAGACAACTTTTTGTATTCTAGTAAAATACAACCATTTGGGAGGTTCTCATATGATTATGATACAAACCGAAAAGTCAAATTAAATCCTGTGTAATTTTAAATTTTAATATGTTATGATAAAATAAACTCCTTGTGGTGTACTTGTCATTCCTTTAGAGGAAGAATTTGTTTTTAAGACATAAATAACTACAAATATACAAATCATTACAAATGCATTTCATGAATTTAATGCATTAATTATGCACTCAGTCTTAACACTTCATGCTGTGGACTAACAGATCTATTTGTCTAGCTTTAAGCCCTTTCTCACCAAAGTGACAGTCCTATATTTCTACTACATATCTCACCTCCTCAAACTCAACCTATCCAAAAGGAAACTAATTTTCCAGCAGACCCTCTCCATCCATCTTCAGATGGAGGGTTCTCTGAACCTATCATTGACTACACGCCATCTGTTCATGCCACCAGCTCTAAAACAGGCTCGTACATTAAGACTTTGTTGACTCATTTCTCCACCACTGGCTGATTCTCCCTATTTCTTTGGATAACTTTTTTAGATCCCAGGTATTAATATTTCAAACCAAAATGTGAGAAATGATTATGCTTGCAAACAATATTCAATAAATATTTACTGAATGGAAGATGACCCTGAAGAAGACATAAGGGTCATTGGGGTGATAACTGGATTATTAAAGACGAGGCAGGAACGAGGAAAATGAGAAGTAACATTTCTTGAACTGATTGAAACCCGACATTGAGTGGTCCGCCCTTACCTGCGGTTTCACTTTCCAGTTTCAATGACCTGCAGTCAACTGTGGTCCATGAAATATTAAATGGAAAATTCCAGAACAAAACAATTCAAAAGTTTTAAGTTGAAATCTCTCACCATTCCACTTCATCCCGCCCAGCACATAATTCATCCCTTTGTCCAGCAGCTCCCTGCCTGTCACGTAGTAGTTGTCCTGATTATCAGATAGAGTGTCGAGGTATCTCACCCTTATTTTACTTAGTAATTGCCCCACAGCGCAAGAATAGTGATGTCGACAATTTGGATATGCCAAAGAGAAGCCATAAAATGCCTCCTTTAAATGAAAAAGATTAAGGTTCTCAACTTAACTTAAAAAAAAAAACCACAAGCTGAGGTAGCTAAGATCTACTGTAAGACCAAATCTTCTATCCCCCAAATTGTGAAGAATAAAGAAATTAGTGCTAGTTTTGCTGTAACACATCAAAGTGCAAAAGTTACAGCCACAGTGTGTGAAAAGTGCCTCGTTAAGATGGAAAAGGCATAACATGTTATCATAGGTATGTACGTGCAGGAAAGACGGCATATACAGGTATTCAGTACTATCTGTGGTTTCGGCATCCACTGGGCTTCTGGGAACCCATCTCCATAGGTTAGGGGATGACTGGAGCCGTGTCTTTTAAGAATTTAGCAAGGAAATGGAGGGAACTCACACAACCGAAAGATTGGCAAGACTAAAAGAAAAAAAAATTCGAGATGTGAGAATGTTTGAGGGCAAAAAAGAAATCGGTCAAGACAAATCTGCAGACAGAAATTCTTATTGCCTGCAGTTTTGTATCTTCAGTCTCATCCCTCACGTCGTTGCCGAAGTGGTATGTATAAAACGCACTTCCACCTGAAAGCTCTTCAGAAACTCCCCATCACCTGCAGCATAAAATCTAAGGTCCTTCGCTATACACAGGAAAATCTCCCTGACCTAGTCAGCTATTTCCACCTTGCTTTAGACACCACACGCAGTGATTCTCAAGCGTGAAAGAACCAGCACCAGGCCAGCTGTATGAGAATCACCCAAGAACTTGTTTAAAATATAAATCTAGAAGGTTTGCCTCTGGAACTTCTGATGCAGTAACCTGGGTGAGGAATCTGTATTTTAACAGAGTACTTTAGGGGATTTCACAAGCGACAGAGTCTGGGAATCACTACATTAATAGAACAGAGTAGTTTTAAAGCACATCAGGCTTTGGCGCAAGAGACAACCCAAAACAAATCCCTGCTCCACACCTTTAAGATGCTGCTCTGCCATCTCTTCCACGGAGCCTCCACCCACACACTCCCCAATCTTCTCTCTCTCATTCTCTAGGCTGGGCCAAGTACCCGTCCTCTATGATTACACAGCATCCTGTGTTTACGTCTCTTTGTTCATGTAATAATATTTATTGAGCATCTACTATGTATTAGACACTGAAGACACAATGAAGAACAAAACTGATGTGCTCATAGTCTAATGGAAAATCAGATATTAAACAAATTATACAAATAATTACAACTGTGATTAAACCATTGCACTGCAACCGATTATTTGTATCTGACTTTTCTCACTAAATACTAAGTCCTCCGAAGCCCTATCAAATTCATCTTTATTTCTCCGGCATTCAGCAATGTCTGGCATAGAAGAGATATTAATAAATAATCTTAACTAAAGAGAAAGCTTAATTAATGAAGGCAAGTCCTGGAGAAGACAAGCGTGAATGAGATCACGAGTACAAATGAGAAAATTAGCTTTGACGGAGAGAGGGGAAGCGCGGCTCTTCTAAAATAACTGAAGGAAGGTAGGGAAGCAGAGGGTCGATGCAGATACGTTTACAGGTGGAGGCAACGAGCTAAGGGAGCCCAGGCCTAATGGTTACCACTTTTGAAAGGACAGAGCAAGATCGCCTACTGAGAATAAGGAGGCTGAAGCTGGATCAGACGCTTTAAGGTAGACGCCCAGCCCCGAGCCAGGGGAGGCTAAAGCGGACACTTGAAGATCCTCTGCCTCCTCCTTCTCCTTCCTTCCCTTTTCCCTCCTCCTTTTCCTTTTCTTTTCCTACTTCATTTTCTTCGACACCCAGGATCCACATACTCTTCCTATTTAGAGGGAATCCCTGCTGAGTATGTTAGTAAAACAATGTCCTCCTTCTCGCAAAGTAAGCCAAAGAGGCTAGGTCGTCCCTCTCCCAGTCTTCTGGCAGTAAAGGAACAGGCATGTGAGCGAGGCTCGGCCAAGCGAATATTCTCGTGCAGGATTCTGAATCTTAAGGAGGCAATACAAAGAAATAGGGATGATGTTTAAATTACGCATGGAGATGACGAGAGCGATAACTGAGAATTTAGCAGCCGCGGTGCCAGCAGTGGAAAACTGACCGAACTGTCCTGTGGCATGACCTTACCTGTAGCACAGGCTGCCGAGTCCTCTTGGTTTTGTCCAAGCTGGTTCTCCAGCTTTCCTGCTGATTTTGTGAGCTCACTGCTCTCTTCGAGTAAATTCCTTTCCTAGTTACATTAGCCCGAATCTGTTTGATCTGATTGATAAACTGGGAGGGGGCGAGGGGATAAAAGGAGCGAGGAAACCAGAGGTCTCCATACAATCCAATGGCAGGCATTCTATATGCAAGGAAGCGGAGCAGCACTGGAAATCCAGAGACTGCGGTCAGTCAATAGAATAAAAGAGTAGAGATTTCAAAGTCTCTCGCGGGATCTAGCCATGAGAGTAGGAGGCTGAAAAAGAATGGAAATGAAGGTCACCGAAGTTGAAAAGAACGAGAATTTTGAATAGAGTGTGTTGAATGAGTGGCCTACCTGGTTACCGAAGTCACCCAGGATGATGGTGGAATTTGGAGCGGACAGAAAACAGGTAAAGAAGTGCCAAAGGCTGTGCTCATCAAGGACAGGGAAACAGTGACAAAGAGGAAAGGTGAGTAAGATAGAACGAATTTCAAAGGAAAAAGAATTTTTATATAAGAATGAAAGAGCAATAATTAAGAATTGGAAGCGAGCTGGTTCAACTTACTACTTGAAGGCAAAAGGCACAGGAGAACGCACTTCTCTTACTCAGAACGGCACCAAAAGGAGCAGTATGCCAGAAGGAAAGCCAGAATTAACTTAAGAAACTGAGAATAGAGCGATGCTCTATAAAAAGTATTTGTAAAGAAGTTTATTTACATTAGAATAAGTCTGAGGCGCCAAAGGCCTCCGTGGAAAGTGGTGAGAAGTCAGTAGGAGGACAAGAAAGGACAGGTGAAGGTCAGAGCTGCACGCAGAAGGGAATACAGCAGGTAACTGACGAGAGACGTCACATGGGAAACAGGAGCCGAACAGCTGAACAGCTACTGCTGAATACTAAAGAAAGTCCGTATTTAAATACAAAGATGATAACCCCATGGAATATTTTTCTACCGTTTCACTTAAGGCCTGGACTCCTGAGTCTTTTTTCCCAAACTTAAGTTCAGATCTGTGTTTGCTGAGTTCTCGAACAAGCTACTTGATTTCTTTAAGCTTTAATTGAGGGTAGCAGTTCCCTTCAGGACTGTAAATCCCAAACGAACAACATGTGGCAGTCTTACACAGTGCTTAGAACCGGTAGAACTAATAAATGCTCACTAGACTAGGAAATTCTTAAAGGCAGGAACATGGCAAACCACCTCCAGATGGCCCCTAATGATTCCCGCCTCTTGGTTTTCACACATATGTATGTTCCCTTTTCACACTATGCTAGGGCTGATGGTGTGACCAATATAATACGGCAGAAGTAATGGTATACCA